>NW_020455510.1:2136021-2328281 GCF_003342845.1 Nothoprocta perdicaria
TGTTATAAATGTTGCGAGTTGTTGATAATTACCTATTATTTCCCATACGCTTTGAAATGTGAAAAGGGTATTACATGACACAGCAATGCCATTTTCAGAAGGAGAGATTGTAAAAATGGTATGACACAAGGTTATCACTGGAAGAATAGTGAAATGAGGACATAATCTRTACATAATCTGCCTCCCACCTATTCTTATTAGCCTAGCTATTAGCAGAGGGCATAAAAACATGCCATGAAAGAGCCTTTTACTTATTTTGGTTCTTTCCTGCTGCAAGACACAAACAGGTGACAGAGTTGAGAATCATCTCAATCACAAATTTCAGACCTGCAGAGTATTTTTGGTCGTTTTAGTTTGTTTTGTAGTTTGTAGTATTGCCTACTGGAAAGGTAATGGATGACATCATAGAAATTACTATTTTTACAGGTCTACTATAAAAATGTGAATCCCAAGTTCCCAGAAGGTGGAAAGATGTCTCAGTACTTAGACAACATGAAGATTGGGGATGTTATTGACTTCAGAGGGCCAAATGGACTCCTTGTCTATGAAGGGGCAGGTACTGTGACATAAATTTGGATGGTAGAAGAGCAAAGGGGAAGAACTGGTATTGGTTATTTTCAGAGTTTCTTTTTTTACATTTGACAACTTCATAGACTTTTTGGRGGGCAAAATGGAAGGGAGAAAATCGACACCTCCTGATCTTGACCAGCTGGTTATGATGGGGAAGAGTACTTGTAGTACATACTTGTACTGGGAATGACAAGTACTTCTAGTTCTTTCACGCCTGTGAAATATAATTCATGGGAAGTATAATTAGATCTGAACAATCAGTTGTTGCATATCACTGAGAAGACTATATTGGAAACAGCTCAGGTATAGCTAAATGGAGAGAGATGTTTCAGATGTACTTTAAGCTAGGGAGATTGTGGCCTAAAATAATCCTTTTGGGAATCTCATCCTTATTACTGAATAACATGCCTGTGAGCCAGCTCTGTTTCATTAGTAAATCAGGCTTTATTTGGCTGGGAGAGTGTGGTAATTTGAAGTAATCRTATTTCAAAGTACATGTAAAAGATCAAACTTTTGCATCTATCCTAGGAAGGATTTTGCACTTAAAATTCCTACTTCAGGGGATGAAGTGCTCAGTACTTCTTTGAATTGAGAACTTTTATGATAAATAATATGATGAATCCCTTATATTTCAGAAGAAACCAGTGATCCATGTCTTACAGCTATTCCTTTCTGCCCTGCTTTAGTTGCTATGAAGTATCTAGGGAAGCTTGTTATTAGTTACTGATCTCTCAAAAAATGATTGTGTGTGTTCCATGTAGGCTACATTTCATGGAGCTTGCCACTTGGTTTGATTCCTGGAGATTAACTGAATTACAGACTGATTTCATACCATTTTGGAGCAATAGCACACCCAGTCCTTGAGTATATTATAAGTGATGCTGGGTAACAGGGAAAGAGTAAATTGGTTGTTCAAAGCTAGKATTGGTACATACAGACAGACAAAAAGTGATTTCTGCCCTTTGCACTTAACTCCATGCTGAGCACTTTCAGCACTTCCAGAAGGTCCATGCTAATAAGTTGATTTGGTAGCTTATAGTGTTTAATTCCCAGGGAAGCTTTCCAGCTAAATTTTCTCTCTAAGCTCTAATTTAATTACAGGTTTTGAATATTTCTTCCAGGTACATTTTTTATCAAGCCTGATAAGAAGTCTGAAGCACAGAAGAAGTTTGTAAAGCATCTTGGGATGATAGCTGGAGGAACAGGTAAAACTGTGCTCTTCATATGGAAAGTGACTCTAGAGAATTAAATTAGCTTCACAGATACTTGTGAGGGGCATCAAGCATCTTCCTGGCTACTAAGCTGGCCCCTATCACTGCTTGCACTGCTGCATGAATGTGATGCTTCAAAGTCATATTGCTCAAGAGTTAGTTGATTGCCCMCTGGATTTCCTCCCTCTTTAATTCTGAGCTATTTGGGATGGAGCTTTTATTTCTTTTCACAAGTGTTTGGTGATATTGGGACACTCTGGTGGCCTGAGTTCAGTGCTGAGAGCACAGGGTTTTCAGTCTTCATTTTACTCTGTGAGTTTAGAGAAGTCTCTACAACACTCTAAGCTCTAGTCTCAATGAGGGAAAAAATATTTTTTAGGAATATGTTTTGAGGTTATTGTGTATGATAAAGAATGTGGAAGAAGGAAGACTGAAATACAAGCATGGCTGTTGTTTTTTTAAACTATCCATAAAAACAAAACCTCCCAACATCTACAATCTGGCATGGATTAGGCATTTAGAAGTATATAATCCTGTAAAGAATATGTACCCATTGAAGGAAGGAAGTGGTAAGATATGAAATTGTAGCCCTGTGTAAGCCAAAGTAAATGATTGCTTTTGAACTGCTTTATTCTGAACAGGAATCACACCGATGTTGCAGCTGATTCGACAGATCACAAATGATCCTAAGGATTCCACAAAATGTTGCCTTCTTTTTGCTAATCAGGTGACTATGCTGAATCTTTTGTTTGGCCTTCTTTAAAGGACCCCCCCCGCCCTTCCTTTTTTTTTGTTTTTTTCCCCCCTCTATCTGCTCTATTTTTGACTCACTGAATTCCAGACAAAAAAAATACTATTCTGTGTGCAGTGCATGCTTCAAGAGTCTCTGTCTCTCTGGCTCTATATTCATGACAAATACTCATACTCATTTATGACAAAATTTGACCTGAGATAGTATATTTAAAATGATCATTTTTGGGGGGAAAGGTAAGAACTGGTTATCATATAAGTGCTTATTATATTGTTTTGGGTTAAAATGATTTAAGAATGAGAAATTGAGTTGTAAAATTATCTGTGTGGCCCTTTGTAAATGCACTGTAGTTTTCCACCATCATCTTTCATTTATTTTGAGTATTACTTCTCATAGTTTCATATATTTCGCCCCCCCCGCCAAAATGCCTTATTGGAAGAGATAATGTGAGTAGATCCTTATTCATCCATTGATCTTACTCGCTCATAGGGAATAAAGCTCATAATCTGAATTTTTCAAGCAAATTTTATAGCATATTGTGTAATGTGCAGGTGTGTGTGTGTGGGGGGGGGTGTTAAATCACTTTGGATTAGCTATCATTGAATTAGTTCTTGCTGACGGAACTTATATTGATAATGAACTTATATTACAGGTGAACTTATATTACAGGACCGCTGAAGGGAGTTTGAAGCTAAAAAAAAAAGTCCTTTTTTTTTTTTTTTTTTTTAGACAGAAAAAGACATATTACTGAGAGGTGAACTAGAGGACATCGCTAAGACGCATCCTGATCAGCTCACACTGTGGTATACCCTGGACAGACCTCCACAAGGTAGGCTACTGCTACGCACTGGGAATGCCTCTGCTCCTCCTAGTTTTAAGCCCTCTTGAAGAACACCAAGCTCCTCCTTACCATGACCAAGAGTGTAAAAGAAGAAATCCTAATGATTAACTTTTGAGGGGGGATCAGCCCCATGATACTTGGTGGATCTTTGGATGTATATCATTGTGGTCCTGCTTTGGACATTCCAGAGCCCAAATTTTTCCCCTTCCCGAGCTGAATCAAGCTACACCAACATTTAATTAAATTGCTTAATACTTGAAAAATGTCACATGTAGAGCTTTGTGCTTTTCCACAGATGAGATTAGGCTCTGATGAGACACAGTTATCATGCATGTGGGTTAAAGCACTATGGCCTGGTGTTGACTAAACTGAAAAGGGAGGGAGAAGCTCAGTGGGAGCTTTAACCTTCTGCTTGTGGGGATGTGGCATAGCTGTACTGATCCTTCAGCTGCTTCGTGAATGCAATACACATACGTAAGAATAACCTTCAGACTGTACAAAGATTTAAATTGATAATTTATTTGCTTTAGATTGGAAGTACAGTTCGGGCTTCATTACTGCGGACATGATAAAGACCCACCTGCCTCCCCCGGGCAACGAGACGCTCATCCTGATGTGTGGGCCGCCGCCGATGATTCAGTTCGCATGTCAGCCCAACCTGGACAAACTAGGCTATCCCAAGAGCAGCACGTTTGCTTACTAACACTGATGTCATGCACCACTTTTCCCTAAGTAAGTACTGCATATTTTCAGCATGGACCCCTTGTATGTAACTGTGCAAGTTTTTCTCAGTTCGGTTTCTGGATTTTAGCTGCATAATTAACTTTTGAGTGTTTTAGTACTAATTAATCAGAAATAATGTTGAATTATGTACAAGTAACTTAGACTGACTTTGTAAGTTAGTAYGAAATGTTAAATCCCTAATTCTGTGATAATTTGTCAGAAGAATTCATGAGGTAGGAAACAATAAAGCTGTTGGTTTGTTAATTGGGTATGAAATTTGAGAGAGTGTTATAATAGAGCACTGGGACTACAGGACTGCACGCTACAGATAATTTCTTACTGCATCCCTGTGAAAGTAACAACAAAGAACTTTTTTTTTTTTAATGCTATTGGCAGTTCTTTACCAGGGACTAAGAAAGAAGCTGCAGTATATAATTGAAAAGTAGTTGAACAAAATTTGTGTCAGGTGCAAATAGCTTTGTTAGCGTAACCTGGATTTTCTTTAGTGTGGAATTTATTTAGGCGGCCTATATAATTTCATGCCACCTTTTGACAGTCTTGCCTAAACAAGCGCTTCCACTTAAACGTGGAAGGTCTGGGATGCATTTACAGGCATGAATATCCAGGGATGTTACATGATTTGACTGTTTTCCTTTACAAGAGTAGTGTTAGCTYTTTTGGCAGTTTCAGAAATTCTCTTTGCTTAAGAGAAGACAGGGCTGCTTCTCTTGTCAGTTATGGTGAGTCAAACTGCTAACACCTCATCTCAGTGTTTTTAGCATATAGCATCTGATTGTAAATGTTCAGTGCCTGCAGTACAGCACATTCATACTTGAGGATTATTTTATACTACATTTGCCCTAGAGTCTGGAAAAAGAAAAATCTCCTCACAGAAGGAGGTGGTTTCTTCAGATGCTAAAGCGTACATTTATTAAATGTGTTTATTCATCTGAAGCAAAAAAACAACAGAATTTACTAGTTTAAATTTGGTATATAATTTGCTACAAATGTACTCAATGAAATACCAAACACTAGGATTCAGCTTCTGCTTAGGTTTGGACTGTGATTCTGACCCCCACAGGAAACCACTCATTCTGCATTAGAATCATTACACAATCAGCCAAGAGATGGAGGAACATCCAGAATTTATTTTTAACAGTTAAAAAACTAAACCTTTTTTTTCTCTTATTTTTAATTCTTCTTGCTGAGATTTCTTACTACGTAACAAGGAACAAATTAAAAATTGTGTAGATRGAATATTCACAGCCAAGTTAGCACAACAACACAGTGAGTTATAAATACATCAAATGAAATTGCAAATCTGCTTGGAATATCCCCATGATACCAAGGCAGCTCATTCTGTTTATCATACTTAAATCAGTCTGCTGATGAATTAACCTGACACATTTTTTTCAAATGCCCAAGGTATGTGATCTACTACCTAGTGGCGATTGCATTGATGGATTAGAACCTTTTAGTACATATTTTTAGGCTACTGATATATAGACTGATTCCTTTGCCTTTTCAATTATTGTTTCATCTTCCAGTGACAAAGTAGACTTAATTGTAACTCTTGGAACAATCAAAATCCCACAAAAATATGTTTTAACTTTTAAAATCTGATCTTATAGTACAAGGTGTATCCTGAAAAATGTATACAGTGCATGGTAAGTATCTTTAAACTGTCCCCCTGATAACCCCCGCTGCATACCCTGAACAGTACCTGAGGTTCCCACCTACTGGAAAGGGTGGTGGTTAGCAGTCCACATGCTCTCAGGCTCTTTTAATGTGTAAATTGATAACCCTCCAACCAGACAGGAGGGTTCAATGCAAAGCAGCTATGGCTGTACTAATTCTTTACAGTACAATCAAGCAGATATATCCTCTGGCTTTTTTTCCTACTTAAGATAACACCGTTGGTACCTTATTAGTACACTTGACAGGCACATACACAACAAGGTCATGAGTGACTGCTGCCAGAAAGGAATCACTTTCACCGTTGAAAAGCTCCTCCATGGAAGCAGTTGCTGGCTCTGCATCCTTGTGTTGCAAAATTGCACTGCTGCCCTGCTCAGTAGAAARGCAGCAGATCTATTTTGCAGGTGTTTTAAGCATATAATTGTTTGTTTCAGTAAGGTCATAGCCTGACATTTCCTAGTCACATTTTACATGTCACAGCACAATAGTATCTGTGTCCTACTGCTAAATAAATCAGTACTCTATGAAAAGCTACCTTTACCCCCAGCTGGAGTCAAAAGCAAACTGAAAGTGTACCAGCAGCATGATTTATAATAAGCTCCAGTTCTCAACAAAAGTTGTGGAGCATTTCACACTGGAGACTGGTATCTCCAATCTCAAAGGTGGTTATAATCATGTTTAATTTGTAGTAAGTATAGAAAAACAGCCAGCTAATTATCATCCCTTTCTTCCCAGGAACCTGTGCAGATACTAGGCTCAGATCCTCTTTTAACTGCTTTGTTCAGAAGGCTCATAAGAACCTTCAAATACTGGCATGTGTGCCTTAGTACAAGCCATCTTAGATAAAATGTTTAAATGCACAAAGACCTTATTCAGTTGTTCTGGTTAAAGAAAGAACTATTATTAGTTATATAATGGTGCTGCAAATTCTGTTGCAATTGCCACACAGGAGAGTGGTGAATACCATTCTAATATTAKAAATATACATGTTATGGTAGCTGAGTATATGAATAATTGCTCATTCTTCACAAACATGTTGGTATTGACTAAAAAAAAAATCTCACAMTTAAAAAATGTACTTTCAAAGCAGAGCCAGTTTGGGGAGCCATCAGTTTTCCCGGTAGTTCTAAAGTTAACAAGACACTTCCTGTTGCATTTGTTCAGTACCTTTTACCTTTTGAGTTGGGAAACAATCTGTGAACATGACAACTGTCATCCTCTTCCTGATACAATCAAGGTCTTGATGAATATTCTGCAAACTGTACTCAGAAAGAAAGAGGACAGAACATGTGCTAACAACAKAAGGGATGCAAAATTAAAATCCTTTTATGGGAAAGATTCTCTGGCCAGACTGCAGTAACCATTAGAGCTGTACTCTAACACTTGCCTGAATTTGAATGGCTCTGATAGCCTGCATGACACAATACTCATGATTCCTGCATTGAAAGTTAATTATAAAAATACAAAACTATAAAAGACCTTTCATATAACTGTACATAAACATACCATGTAAAAGAAGATGGAAAAGATATAATATTTTGCCAGTCTTGGCTTTCTGGACTCTGCCTAGGAAAGAATTTTGCACCACTTTTCTTTCTCAACACCCATTTCAGTTTACATAGTATGGAAAAATGTGTGGAGGAAAGGTAYCTGTGGAGTGTTGCTACATTAGCAAGGTTAGGTGCTATATGTTAAGTCTCAGGGGCAGAAAAGAGCTAAAGCTTTTCTGCACCACAGCATCAAGCTTCTCCAGGCCACTCCTCGGGACAGGCATGAGGTATTAGCGTTGTTGGTCATGTTGAAGCATCATCTCCAGTCTTCAAGGGTAGGTGTTAAAAATCTGTTGTCATTCAGCAGTTCATCTTGGCTTAGCATATTCTGAGCAAACACAAAAAGATGGGAACAAATAAGAACATTCAGCTAAAATACTTATAGTTTGTTAATTGTAATGAGATCTGATTTACAATAGAGGGGGTTAGAGCTACATAAAATTAAAGGATCTCTCTTGAATGCAGCCTAAAATAGCAAACCTATTATTAGCTTGAGGAAATTCTCACAGAGACTTTTGTGTTACATGTGACAACTATGTTATATAATTGGTAATTATGTCTTTTGGTGAATTAGCTCTGAAAAACAGCTGCTCTTGATTCAGAAATCAATGAAGTGATTTTTTTTTCATGGTGTTTTAGCTGATATAAAGTGTCATCTAGTCTGAAAATGCTTGAAAAATTATATATTAGCAGTTTGCATTTGGTTTTAAGTATTAGATGAAGATCTGTCACTGAGTCTAAGTAGCATCTATGAACAATTAAAGTAAGCCTAAATTTATCTTACCTTTCTGCAAATTAGAAGTGAAAACTTATTGGGTGGGGACTGTGACAATGTAGCCAAGTTGCAACAAGGAATGCAACAAGAATGCTGACCCACTTACTCTTTCTTAAGCACCACCACTAACAATCAACTCTTACAGAAACATTCTAGCAGAACACGTTTGTGACTTGGAAACAAGAGAGAATTGGTACGTACCGTTAGATTGTTTATGCCTTGAGAAAGAGCCCCTATTTGCATTACTGTTCCTTCTGAATGTTCCATCTGTAAAAGTATTCAGCAACTAGATCAAATTAGATATCATGTGCAATTTTATTCATGCTACATGCATGTTTAGGAGGTATCTCTTGAATTTTCAAATGAAATTACATTACTTTTAAAAATACTAATTTCTGTACATTTCCAATTTATACATTAAAAAAAATGCCTCCATGTTATGAAGTAGGTGAAAAAGTATTACGATGGGAAGAGCCCTGCATAAGACAGACAGACAGAGTACATGAAACTGAAAATCTAATGCACAGGAGAAAATAAATAGCTCATCTGATATCATCAGTGAAAAGTAGCATTTTCCAGAACTCAAAACACTTAGGTACTTCTGATATTTCTCTGACAGACAACACAAGTCCTTCGTGACATAGTCTTACCAGTTCTTACATCAGATCATCAGTTGTAAGGCATCACTGTTTCACTGCATTATCACATGCTTAGAAATTGTGCTTAATCCAAAGACTACTGACTTAATGAAAACTCTAGTGTTTTTCTCAAACTTGCACACCTGCATGCCATAAGCCATAGCTATGCTCAACACTAATGCACACACGTGCATCACTAGGCTGCGTAACTGGACATCCATCTTGATACAYAGTGTGTCTTTTCAGTCTCACCACGGCTTGGTACTCTCTAGAAGCAGCACTTCATTTTACTATCGTGATGTACATTGAAACAGACAGTGGTTAGAAAATGAATACAAATGCGATGTTAGATGCATTATACCATGCAAATGAAAAAATGACCTTCACAGTCAGTCTTTTAAATTTTGCAACCATTCCTCCACCAGATTTAAAATGTCATCTTCTGCTTTAGGTCACTGGAGATAGGGCAGTTTACCCCACCTGCCTTTGATTCTTGCATGTTCACAAAATTCACACAAACCTCTAGGGACTCCATTTTTCAGGGTAAACATCCCTTTACACAAAAATTTGCATAAAATTTGAATCAAGATTGATGGCATTTAGTCTTCATCATTTATCTGTATGTTGTCTAGACAGTTTCACTACTAAATAACGAAATTGAATTATTCAGGTATTGGTTTATTAATTTTTTCATTATCAATGCATTTTTAATATATACTGTGTAAGCATAATTACTTCCCACTGTACTTAAGGAAATGGGGCGCATATTAATATGTCTATTGAAAATATACATTCCAGTTGTACTTTAATATATAACTTGAAACCTCTGTACAAATTAGCCTGAGTAAATTTAATACATCAAAACCACCCATAAAGATAAAGAAACAAGTTGTGTGCCATACTCAGATCTGAAAAACTGGGAGCACAAAAGTCATCCTTACTGCAGCTTCCACCTCAGCTATCAAAATACATTGATCTTTGTAGTGTAAAGGTGTTACATTCCTGAAAAAGGGCTTGAAGAAGAATGAATTTTTGCTTATGATAATTTAAAAAATTACCCTGACCTTCCCAATATAGAACTCTTTCAAGTGTCCATAGTCAACAGTTTCTCAATGAGTTCATGCAGATGGGCCACGTGCTAATGCGAGGTTATTGGCAAGCTTGTGAATGCATGGAGGGATGAGATGAGAATGGCATCAGTCTGTTTGTCCCACCTGGTCCAGTTTCTCCAATTCTCTATCAGGGAATGGAGGAAGTCCTTTGTATCCACCATAGTTCTTGTGAGTACCATTGGTAGCACCTGGATTTGTATCCATAGGACAAATATAGTCTGTTGATTCATCAAATTTCTTTTTTCTTAAGTTTCCAAAATGTGAAAATCCAAGTTTCTTTGGCTAAAAATGAAAAACAACAAGTTTTKAAATGAGAAGAATTAGGCTGTCCTTTAAACATTCAGTTTCATCTCCTTTTTGGCTTACTGCTGTACTTTAGTTCAAGCATGTAGATTCTGAATTAAACACTTAATTGTTTTTAATTTAGGAGTTTAATAGAAAATAAATGAATGTTTTGATATCTAGAGCAAACCAGAATTTAAAATTTCTCTCAGAACTGGCCTTTCCCTTTCCATATTATAAAGAGGGAAGAGTTAAATATGTATACACATAYATACATATATATGTGTGTGTGTGGGGCGGGGAGGGGAATAGATATATAGATGTATGTATCTCCATTCCAGAAAGCAGACTCTACCCGAACTTTGGCAGTGGTGGTGAGAGGTGTGTATGCAGTTGATTCTGTTATTTCTCTCTTCTCTTGTTGGGCCTCTGGTCCAATTAATACATTAAAATTAGTGGTTAAGTGGCGTCGGAGTAGGGTCTTCTGAGGCGGAATGTTCAACAGCATTGCCAGGGTGTCTCCATTGAAGCGAGGTTCAAGAATCTATTAAAAAAAAAGTCAGAAGATTTACTTTTTTTTTATGCTTATATGCTTATCACAATGGTAAACCATTAACAGTGCTTATGAGAGAGATTCTCTCTTATAATTTATTAGCAAGAGCAAGGAATGGAAAAATGCATGAAAATAGACACTAGTTTTCCAACTGTCTGAATAAAGTTATTTTCAGAATTTTGTGTTACAATTTTACTATTGTATTACCCTACTGTATTATTTCAGAACACCTTTTTTTTTTTCATTTATTTTTTAGGAAAAATCCACATCACTGGCATCACAATATTTCAGAACTCTAACATAGCTGTGCGTAGCTTAGTGTTGAGTTGAAAGAAGTTCTCATTCCTGATTGCTGGCCAGGCTGCTGGGCCAGACTTCAGGACAGTTGTTTATTGTGGCAGGCCCTTGGCTTGGAATTCTGTTAAAGCCATTTTAAGAAACTCTTTTAGGATAGCAGGATACTTTATCAGYAAGCAAATTCCTCATAGTACATTTTTAAAGCATATTTTAGCTTCAGTTTTAAGTTCACATGCGGTAAAATGTAAGAGTTCTCACAATGAGGCCACCATGCACTCCGCTTCCTCGAAGATTTGGTGCATATTCTGCCAGATCAACCGATCTGAGCCATTCCATCACTCGGTGATTTGACCACTGAACTACTTCCGAAGGTGAAAGGTTATTCTGTAAAAATAACCAGGACAGATGATGACTGTGTGTGCTTTCTCGGCGCACGTTTTCACTATCCATCCTCAGTTCAGATAGCTCTAATTAGGAAGCTCAGTTCAGATAGCTCTAATTTCCCCACTTCTGAAATGTTAATTTTTGTTCAAACCCACTGTTAAGCTGGTAGATATATTTAAAGTAAACCCTTTATCCTGAATCAAGTAGAATTAGATGTTACAGATGCAGATGAGAAAAAAAAGCATTTTTGAAGAAAAGAAGTATTATCAAGTCATTTATATGAAAGACCAAGACTAATCTATGCTGACCAAGTAAGACAAATACCTTCTGATCTTTGACAATTAGGAAAGTCAAAAAAAATTCCAAAATATTCTCTGAAACATTAAACAAACTTATTAAATTTAAYAAATAATTTCTAGAGGGAAACATATGAAGTTCTAGCAAAAAGAGGCTCTAGCACTTATAAGCTGAGTTTTTTAATCAGTGTGTTGCACGCCAGAGATGGAAAGCAAACTATTGCTTTAGAGGTTATTTGTATTATAATAATCCAGTGACTGGGATATTGTTATTCATTGTTATTTTCTGATCCTTTGGCTGAAATGGGATGAATTGGTGCTTGTTTAGATTAAATTACTTAAATATTCTCTTACCTCATCAAGTGGTCTCCTACGTAAACAGTGGGGGTTGAAACCATTCACATGCAGCACATGAATGGCACATTTAATACTCAGATGATGAAGCTGGCTGGTGACTTTCAGGAAGAGGAGGTCATTCTGCAAGGGTCACAAACACATACTAAAGCAGGTACCTTCAAGAAATAAGACTTTTAACTTGCTGTGCAGTTTTATGTAAACCACACTAACTATAGCTTGAACTAAAATAATAGTTTATAATTTCAAGATTTAAGTCACACCACAGTAAATGTTGAAACCTGAAGCAGTTTTAGAACTTGTTCAGTAAAAACAAAGAAGTGGGGAAGAGGGTAGGCCCCTAGATGGTTAGAAAGTATCCAGACAGTTTCTGTCTGGCTAAGATGYTGCAGATAGGACCACTGCAGCTGCAAGTGCAAACCTGAAAGAAAAGTGTGGCTCATGCATCTAGAGCAAAGGCTCCTCAAACATAATAGACGAGGCTGTGCTTTGGTTTTCATAGCCAAACAATTCACTATTTTCATAGCAGAGGAGCAGAATTAAATATTTAATTATCCAAATCTGGACAGGGAAACTGCATAATAAAATACAGTAGCTATGTGTATGGTTTGCTGCTAGTTTGGTCACAGCTTACAGGTTACTGCAGTTGCTGCTAATCTTATTGTATGTTCTTGCTAACTGACTGACGAGAACAAAACACTCCAGAAGATGCACAGGTAATTTTATCTGTAATCTTGGTGCATTGTATCATAATGGAAGTTTTTTGGTTTTTGTTTTTTTCTCCAGAAGCCAGCTTTGTCCTCTCCTTATTAGTTATTTTACTTTTTTTTTTTTTTTTTTCTTTTTTTTTTTCAATAATAGTGATTCATTAAACAACAGAAATTAAATGTAGTTATATTAATATGCTACCATTTTTTGCTTGCAAAAAAGTTCCTTAGCTGCTCACATTCAAAGTAAAATTCTCCTATATATGCACATTCTACAGTGCAGAGTCTGGTTACACAGAGGCAAAACCATTTTAGCTTACCACTGTTAGGTACTGCAACATTCTGCCATCAACTCTGGACTCATGGAACTGATCTTTGTACTGAGGCAAACCAATATCATCAAGCCATCCTGCAGAGAGAAGAACGGGGTATAAACCAGCCATAATCCACGAGGAAGGATTTAATTCCTGCTCAGCTGAATAGATAAAACCCTTCCCAAACAATTGCACAATTCTTCAAACACTTACGTGTCACCCAGATATGATCTAGTTGTGCAGACTTCTCATCTTGTTTTGCATTTATTGATTTAATTGCCAAAACTAATTTCTTCCTGTGCAATGGATGCTTTATTCCCATTTCCTATAACAACAGTAACAGAGAGTTAGTCTTGCCTGTAGCTCATATCACMTTGTGTCCTGTAGCTCATACCACCATAAGACATCTACAAATAATAATGCTATGTATTTCCGAAAGGTGGAACTCTGCTACTTGTTTGAAGGGTTTAGCAGTACAGAATCAGCAACAACGGTTGCTTGAGAGAAACAATTATCAGTTATTACCTTTTCCATGTCCTGAGGTGTTGCGGTTAACAGCGTATGGCCTGAACTCACCCACTGCCGCGCAAAAATGACGTACTGACCGAGACCAAAGTCCTCCAGCCAGTTACAGACCCTTTCAGTGCTCCACTGAGCAAATGGGGCATTGTAGTCACTGAAAAGCACAAGAAGTGTTTGAAACTCAAAAGGGAAGAAATGTGATAGTTACCAGGACCATAACCATATCCAGAGACAGAACTACAGCAGACCTTGTAGCGTGCTTTGGTCTGTGCAGTAGCAAGGGTCAGCTACCCTTCTTGTGGTAAATGCTGTGCTAAAAGTGCACTGTTAATCTGACTGCTCTGATTTTTCTTCTCATGAACAGATATTCCCACAGAAGAGATTAAGTTTTCTTGCTACACATGTTCTTTACAGGATGACTTTCCAGTTATAGTGAAATTATGTGTGTTATGAATTACAGTGAGTTATGTTAACAGGAGGATTTTGTTGTTCAGCATATTTAACAGTATCACATACTACTCAGTGCAAGGAAAAAAACCCAAATCTTTACCTTTTCTGTCCTTTTGTTTCCTTGGATCTGGATAAGCGAGGGCCAGCTGTAGCACGGAGACCACCTCTTCGAAACTCTGCCAAGCCCAGATCATCTGCAGGGAAGTTTCCCGACTGAGTTCTTCTTATTCTTTAAGAACAAAAGTACCAAAACATTAATACTAGCTTTCAGCAGGGAGCATTTTTTGTCTCATAGAGAAACTATAATGACAACTAAAAACTTTATTCATCTTCCTGTAAGTGCCATGCAGCTAACTCAAGGGGTAGCCCAGCAAGTTGTGGGAAAACCCCCTTCTTGTGTGACACCGTCAGCTGTGACCCTTCCACCCAAGGAATCCACAGTGGAGATTAGGCTCTCAAGTGATACTGACCTCAAGGAGATAAACACAGTAAAAACTCAGTCAATCAATCTTACTTTGTTTCTTCTTTTTCTCTCACTTTTTAAATTGATGACTTCTATAATGAACAGCTTACTACATTTTTTTCCATAACTAATGAAACTGTTGAAATTATATCAAGAAAACAGAGTATTTTTTCTTTCCCACAGCATAACTGTTAGTACTACTGTTCATTTCTCTGCTTTTCCTGAAATTTGCTTTATTCTTGGTTCACACATGCTAGACAACTAGATTCATTCATGCCAAACATTAAAATGCTTTGATGGGAAACAAACAAACAACAACAAAAAAAATCTTACTTTCCCCAGATCTTCTTTATCCCTTTTGGACTCTTTCTGTTTTCTGGAGACAGTGGAGACTGGGGACCTGAATCCGTGCCCGAAGACGGAGGTGAAAGGTCATCTGGGACTGCTGTGCCATCCATGGTTTCTGTTTCTCCTGTGTTAAGGACAGTAACAGTCACTTTTTGTATAATTAACAAAATAAAAAATGATTAAGTTATTTGGGAAGCAAATATTTTAATATAAAAAAAGATACTGGAGCAATAGTTTTGCATAAAAACATTCATTTTCAAATCTTTACATTGCAGAGGAAATACAGCACTTCATATGTTAATTAATACTGACAATTTATTTTCCTTGGAGGTTTCAAAAAAACCCTATTCTTACCAACCTGAAGCAAACAAATGGAAGCATCTGGAAAAAAAAAAATAAATGAACTTTTGTGCAACTCTAGAGAGTGGAGTAACTCTTGCCTTGCTTACTCTTAATACTACAACTACTCTGTCAAAAAACACTGGACTTTTACTGTTCACTTCAGTGAAAGCAGAATGAGATGGGGAGTAAATATCTAAACAATTGTATCCTAATGCTGCAGACAAAAGCAGGTGTTTCATTTGAGTACTACACTTAAGGAATTCAACCTTGGTAGTCCACTTAGAATTAGTGCTTTATAGGAGATAGAGAAGAAAAAGGAAATGAAAAAATAAGTAACAAAATTTATGTTGAAGAAGCATCTTGCTTGGATACAATACCTAGCACTGGTGCACTGACACTCCTGATGCGATCTTCAGTCATCCCAAGAAGCAGTAAGCCAGATGAAGAAGCAAAGAAGATATAAAACACCAGCAAAATAAAGTTACAGAAGAGCAAAGCAGCGAGCCAGGCATTATAAGCAGAAACAAAAAGAAAAGAAGCAGTTATGGTTTACATGGAAGTGAATGCACAGGTGTGCATGAAACCCAAGAATTCAGGAAAAAATAAGTACAGAAATAATCATTTATCTCACATATTTTTAACGGTTCTTAGACAACTTTAACATAATCAGCATATACTGCAGCACGTACTAAGCATATAGTTCCGTAAAACCTGCAGAACTTTTCAAAGGAATCAGTGTTTAGAACAACATCCAATTTCACTGGATGAAAGTGGAGTGAGTGTACTGCATACAAGAACCAACTTCCCACATGAAAAAAAACTGTATATTTAGTGTATTTAAGGATTTATAGAAAAAGAACATTTGCCTTTACAGGACTGACCATCCTTGGCTAATTGAAGCATGGACCAGTGATGAAACTCCAATGATGTGATGACAAAAGAAAATAAAATATTGAAAATACCTAAACAACACGTAGCCTACCGAAATGTTGAACCTACGGCACCTAGCAACTCTCATAAACCACAGAGCCTAAAATAAGAATGAAATGGGGAACACTGCAGAAGCACAAGGTGTATTTGTGGCTTGTGGAGCAGCATTTCCCAGCACAGTTACAGACCACATTACCTCCTGGTGCTTTTCCCTCCACCCGCAACATTCCCCACTCCGAGGGCGGCACGGATACGTACGCAGGCTCAGGGCGCTGCTGTCCTCGCTATCGGCGTCGCAGACCTCCGGCGAGTGCGACGCGCTGCACCCGCCCTGCTCTCCGTTGTGCGCCGGGCGAGGCAGCTTCCCCGGCAACGTCTGGTACTTGCTGCCTTTCGCCAGTGGCTTGTTCTGTTGACGAGGGGGAAGAGATCAAATCACATAGAGCATTTGCAGGCCAGTGTGCAATATTAATTGAAGAGTTGAGAGAAGTTGTTGAAGATTTCTAGTTGGAGCTTATGATACCATCCTCTATATGTTCCTTTAACAGATTCTTCAATTTGAGCAAAACAGGCAAGCTGACACCATGTTTCCATAATGCTGACCTTACTTTTTAAATAGGTAGATCAAAATTTGCATGTAAATTTGAAAGTTTTGAACCTAACAGTAATTACTAGCCAAAGTATGCATTTCAGAGATCTATTTGTCAACAGTTTTGGAACCTTATCAAATTACCATCACAAAACATCTCCCACAATTGGCAAAATTCCAGAAATAGAGACGCTTTCTGGAGAAGCAATGAACCTGCAGCTCCCATCAGCATTAGTGGGAGTAGTATGCATTCAGTTTGCTGATACTGGTAAGTGCTTGTTCCAACATTATCAGAAAGGAGCTTATGTAGGAGAATAGCGTGCTGAAAATATGCAAAACATAGTACCCAGAAACACAGAGTATGTGTCTAGTTAATAACCCCATTTTAACAAAACTATTTTGAAGTATTTAAATGAAGCTTTTCTATGACAAGATGACACAAAGAACATTTCAGGAAATCTCCACTGCTTTGTCTTGTTATTATTTCAAGGCCAAGGAGAGATCTTTGTAACTATATAATCTGAAAACCATGGTCCACATTCATCGATTTTGGGGACTGTGCCTCGCTCTCTATCCTTTTCAGACAAGTGCAGAAGTATAGCCAGTCATTTAAAAAAAGTAAACATGTGGAAAACCAATCATTTCAGGGATTGCAACCACACCAGATGACCATTTTCTTTCTTTTCTGAAAGGGACTGAATTTGGCTTCCAGCCTTACATCCTCAGAAGCTTTTTGATTTAAAAAAATTTCCCTCCCCCTTACTTGAAGTTTGTCAGTACATAAGCATTTTAAAGAGAAAACAGATAGGAAGTGAAAAGAGTCATACCATCGCAGCACATCACATCAGATAAAGGTTAAAAGAGTTTAAGGTTAATATACCTCTTGTTCTACAACAGGCTGTACTGGATTTCCGTCTACATACTACGGAGTTGCAGGGAGGGTAATTTCAAAATTATATGGAAAAAAGTAACAGACAAATGTTAGTATTAACATACATACACAGAACACCAAATTTAGTGTGATTTCTATGACAGCGATGCTCCTTAATGCACTGACAATATATTACAAGGTCTGTTATCTCCTCATTTCATTTTAATAAAATGGTCAACAAATGGGCTGTTGTTTAAACCACTTTATAAAATTTATGTTCTGTTGAGAACTAAGGGATTTTGCTATTTTTATGCTTACGGATAGTGCCATTAAATTTGCCTTGACTTGGGAATATGACTTTATTAATCATTAAAGCAGAACGCTAGTGTATGGTATTAAAAAAAAAAACAAAACACATAGGTAACACATCTGAAACCACAAAAACTATTGTGTGGGAAATAGTATAAATGTCAATATGGCTAGGTCAGAAACACCATTTTCTTTTTTTTTTTAAAATTGCTGGATGTGATCAAAATTTGAGCTCCACTGGAGCTGAAAAACTCCAGTGAAACAGTGCCCCTCATACTGTTTCCGCTGGATTCAATGGAAGCAGCAGAGACCTGCACTGAATTGAGAAAACTAGTTCTCTTGGGCTTAGATTGACTCCTTCATGTTTAGCCAATAACTCATACATATAAGTAAGTCTTATTTATCTCACTAACAAGCCTCATGGCTAAATTAGGGCAGGGATTTAAATGCTTTGCTAGCTTGTTATGGTGATATTTCCATTTCTTGTTGCTCTGTGGTCTCCGATTTGAGATCCCTCACATTTACAGCCAAAATGTCTAAGTGCAGTTCCATCACATCAGAGAGAAAGAATGATTCCAAATATGGGACAAGAAAATTTAGCATTTTAAATATTTAAATACTTTAACAAGAAGAAAACAGACCTTCAAAAATTCCACATACAATGATATTTGTTAGTTATTAATTTGTCATATGTATTATCACACTGAGAACAACACTAATTTCAAATTTTCGTGCTGTCATCTTCAGAAACTTATTAACAAATTCAAGAAAATGTAATGAACTAGAATAACCAAATTACTAGTGAATATTGTTACACAAATATGCCCTGCAGATGGCATTAATCATTATTTGTAACTTTTCTCTTGCATTATTTTTCTTCTCTTTTATTGAAAAGCCAAGTTTGAAGTCATATACATGTGGGTSTGTCAAAATTTTTGTCCTAAGCTTGGATACTAGATGAAAAATGAGATATCATATAAGCTTTTTTCCCCATGGGCATTTAGTGATAGTAACGTTTACTAGATCTAGAACAGAAAGAGTATTTATGTTTGATGTTTATCACAGTGTTGAAATTAAGCCTTAGAAATCTAAATAGACATAAACCAACCTTTTCCAGGGATTCACTCTGCAACTCTTCTAGACTACTTGACTTTTTTTTCTGTGGAACCCTTAAAATAAACAACAGACAACACCACAATGGTATCATATGATAGTTGTATATAATCACACAGTGTCTGTATGTAAGAGAAAAACTGTAATTGGGAGATAAACTTATTCTGTCATATTTTAACCTAAGGTACTGAGCCTCATAGTATTGGGAACTGCAGTAGACCGAGAGAGAAAGAGCAAAAAGACACGCTTTGATCAACAGTGAAAAGCAATAAGGTCCTGTGTTTAGTTTTAAACATTGCGGAGCATCTATTAATGATTTTTTAAGACGCTCTTAACCGAGAAAAAGTAGACATCAGTAACTCTTTGAGAACAGTACGTAACAGTTAGAGGCTTTTAGAACATGAAAAATGGAAGGAAAAAGCAGAAGTATCCAAAAAAATCTGACCGTATGCTTTTCCTTTCAAGTAAAGTTATTCATTCTTACCTACTTCTGTTTTCCAAAGATTCTTCTTGTGGAGAGATTAGATTAGGTGAAGATACTGGAACACTTCCACTTTAAATCAGAATAAAATACATCGTAAGTACTACAATACATATTTCTTCTGATTATAAAATTGCCCATTCATTCTTGTAATTCTAACCTTACAACTATGTGTTGTAAAATTCACATGGCAAATACTCCTTTTGCAACTACCCAACAGTTCTTGCCAAGCTAAGAACAGGCACGACTAGATGTCACCATATAAACAGATTAAGATTAAGAATAAAATAGATTTAGGAAAATCTCCATGAGAAACATAAAACAAAGTCTTGCCTGATTTCCATAGGTTTGTGGGGCACTGGAGATAGCACAGCCAGTGACAATTCTCCCGACGAGACCTATATAAAATAAAAGTTTTGAGCCTGTAGCTGTCGGGGCTGAATCTGAAATACAGTCGATCAAGCCCCTATTGACAGGCACAAAAATTCCTTCAGGGACAAACTCTTTAACACATTTCCTTTGCTAGTGCAATGAAACCAATACAGAGAGATCCTCTTTACAGTGGATCTTGTTTCTAAAACATCTTTACTACGTACCTCTGTTTTAAACAGTTCTCCTTGAGCGTTAATCAAAAGATTCCACTTCCTTAAAGTTGTCTCAACTTCCTCTTCACTGGCACCAGAGACAACTCTTTCTGTAGCACCTGGGAGCATTAGAGATTAGAAGTAGCAAAAAATAGCATTTAGAATCACATCCAGACAGTTTAAATACTTTGTTGTCTAAATTTCACTTCCATTTGATGCTTCTGGTTTAGCAGCCGTTTGCTGCCTCTCTCTCAACATACTCTCCTAAGGCTCTGACTCAGTTAGACTGATCTATAGGTGAGCAACATATTCCAGTTGTCCACCCTGCTGCTGTGGGTAGCTAAGCTGCTGAAGAAACAGTTTCTGAGCTACTGTGATTCGTAGTTTGATGTCTGAAGGAAGTTCTGGTTGGTACAGTCTTCCTCGCACTATTTCACTTGATGGGGCATGTGCATGTTTGGCAGCACCTGCACCACAGCCCACCTTTGCAGGATGGTTCCGCAGCTCCGCAGGCTGCAGTCCTGCCCGTGCTGCTGCGGCCCGCACGGCACACTGGCAGGCGAGCGGCTGCCCAGCGCAGAGCGCCTCGGCACGCGAGGAGCTGCGGCACAGCGCTTGCCAAGCGCCCCATGGGCGGCTGCATAGCTGCACAAGCGGCTCCTCAGCTGTCCTTCCTTAAGGACACCATCTAGGACAGCGTACAGCCCAAAATTATGTTCTAAGGAGGTATCTACTATTCATTGGCAAGCAAAACAAAACATTTTTAGATCTAGACTTAGGCAACTGAGCAGAAGATTCAGTCACAGAAGTCTCCCGAAACAGGAAAGGTAGAACTAAATCTCCAGATGGAACTCAAGCCTTTTTTGAAATTGTTGTTATTGATTACAGCAGAAGGCACCAAAACTAAACATCTACAAATTACAGACAATAACGTACAACCTGCTCAAGGTATACTGTGGCTTTTTTATGTGTGAATACATATATATATATTTATATACATATAAATACATATATATATGAAAAATGTGTGATTCCGCTCAGGGCTCAAATACATATTTAAGCATAGTGTAATATATATGATTATACACACATCCATTTAAAGAACAACAAAAAGAACCTGGAACACACACAGTGTTTAAGAGACCTGATATGAGGAAAGTGAGCCAACGTGTTTTACCGTGAGCTGCCATCATTATCTCCTTGACCCTCCTGTATTGGCTGAGCAGTATCGTTAGCTCCTCTATCCGACGGTCCTGCAAAAGGCATTAAATGAAACCATATTTAAAGTCCTACATTTTTAATTGGGAGAAACACAGTATCACATATGTATTTCTGTGATTTTGGACTGTTTTCCAGAAAGTGGAATCAGAACTCTTGAAAGCCTCATTAAAAAAAACTTTGGGGGGCTTTTATTTCTCTTTAAATCCTGGCCTCCTCCTCCCAGGAGATGGAAATCTAATTCAGAGGCCTTCTTGGCTTGGCTTTTATATCACAGTCTGAACTAGGGGTATCAATGCACTTCAGATTAAGCTGGGAGGATGGAAAGCTGCCTGACTAAGCCTGAGAGATCTTTTCAATGGCAGCAAGAGATCCCTCTCATCCCAGCCCTGGCTTTCCAGGGGGGTAATTCCCCTCTGGAATTACCTGTTTACCAGGTTTTCAGCGAGGCATGTACTGTCAGCTGTCCCTTCCCATTTAAAAACCACCTTCTGTCACAATCTCATGGAATAAACCCCAAATCAGAGCAATGGTAGCCATAAGGAAGGCCTCTTGTTCAGCTCATTACAGAGATTCATGACCATTGTTTTGTGCTTACTAGGTAGACAGGAGATTATTTTCTTACCTTTTCTTCATTTGCAGCCAATAATGTTTCCATTCCTATCTTCAAGCGCTGAACTTCCTGATCTAAAAACATTTTTACAATGCTATAACAAAAAAATACACTAGCTGTATGTAGTCTAAATGATAGCTGTTTTGTGATACTTATGTTTTTTATAAATAACCAAAATCATGTCAGTAGCACAGCAGATAAATATAATTTAATAACATAGCGCCATTTAACTTAAAGCTTTTCAGAAGCAGAACTATTAAAAGTTTCGTATGACACCAGCATGCTGGTTTTGCTTACAAAATACTGCATAATCCCATTTTATATTTCAAAAGGAAAGTATAGTAAAAAAGAAAATAGTGAAGCTTATTTTGCAAAGATGAGTGTGTGACTTCTGTTTATACATTTAAGGAAATAATTTTTAGCACCATTGAAATTAATTGCATTCCACTTGGAAAAGATGTCCAGTTTATGGGAAGTAGTTCAAAGATATTTATAAAACTTGAAGATTAAAATAACAAAAACTATCTGACATCCTCTAATAAAATTTGTAACATTTTTTCATAAAAGAGAATATGAGTGAAAACCCACATCAAGAGCCAATAAAAACTGTGTCATGCACAACACAGTATTACTAGAGAGAGAATCAGAGATTATTCAGAAATGTTGTAGTCAAAACTACTTAAAAATATTTCTAAAAGCTTACAAGTTTGTTAATTGTGTCATCCTGACCTTGCTAAGTGAAATCTTTCATTTGCTGTCTACCTACTGCTCTTACCAAGTCCTCCAGGACCAAATCTAAATCAGATCTAGGAGATGGAGACAAAACCTAACCCAGTAGATCCATAGCAGTTGTCACTCACGGTATCCATAGTTTAGAATTAGACATTAAATTAAACCCATTTATTTCACAAGGGACTATGAAAAATATATGACAGGCATGAAGTGATAGAGGAAGAGAATTAATACTGTAAAAAAAATGGTTTAAAAGCTGAACATACAATGTCATCTCTAAATAGTTTGCAGAGACTGTAATTATTTTATTTTGGTTAGTATTTTGAAAATATCTTTTAATTATTACATTTTAAAACAAGTAAATTGATTTTGCAAACATTTATCTTGCAAAAAAAAAAAAGAAAAAAAAATCAGTAACACAAGACATGCACAGACACAGCCAAATCAAAAACTAAAGCCAGCAGACAGTGGGCAAGCAAGTGAAAGATTTTTAAGAAGCCATTAAAAATCACAGTCCTACTAATTTCTATTCAGAAGTTTTAGACTTCAAAAAGAACTGATGTTGAGGCATTAATATATATTTAAACAAAGTTTATTTACAGTATTTCTAAGAACATCGTATATGTTGGAAATAGATTTTTATTCAGTCCCTTTTTCAATCTTATTGCACCGATCAGAAAAAGAAAAAAGCCCAGACCTTTGCCTCCAAGGAAAGAGGTTTTCAATTAACGTAATCTTTCCACCTACTGTATGGGCTTTGCACACATCAAATGAAAAAGGTAAAGGTTAACTCTTGGCCCCGTTAACCTTTACCATGTCCCTTTGAAGTCCAACTGTCTGATTTGCAAACCTGATATTTTTTTCTGAAGTGAAGTCTCACTAAGCAGGACAAGTAGCTGTGCGCTTGCTGCAAGCCATGGAAGCGGCGCCTCATGTATATGCTACATGTAGACAGCCGAATGTAAACAGACAGGGAGGTATTGCTGCAGAATGCGCTCTAGTGATCTGGGGTATGAAAGGGATAGTGAGGTAAAGCCAAAAGTGAATTGCAAGGCTTACGTTTTTCTTTTAGCCTTCTCCTATAAACTTCCTCTACGATGGTAAGTGATGAGAGTCAAAGTTCGTAGAAAAAGCACAAATTAGATAAAGTTTGCAATTTAATTAGAATAGGCATTCAAGCATACTAGAAATATCTTAACATTTTTCTATGTTAGCTCAGAAGACCACCTAAAATCTGAGGAGTGGGACATTTTTAGATGGACACTATTACTACTACACAGTGTTGCCACAGCCAATCCAGTATAAGCAGTCTCCTTAAAGATATTCTAAAGATCCAGAAGGTTTGGTTCTTCTCCCACTAGAATCAAGGAGAGATTTTTCCCTATCTTCAGCCTGAACAGGGACATATCAGCTTCCACTAGGAAGCTGATAGTTGCTGAGCTCTGGATTTATTGTCATACAATTATTTTTCTCTTGCAATACTATTATGTGACAATCCAATAGAAAAATATGCAAATCTATTAGTAGCAGAGTCCAAAACACTGTTGTTAGAAGAACTAATTTTCTAGCAAGACATGCAGTATTCCACATGCAGAAGCTCTGCTGCTGAGTGAAATTAGCACTAAGTATATGTTAGTGCTTACTTGAAAGGACTCTCGCTTCTTCGAGCAAACTACAGTCCAAATACAGACTGTCTGTTCTAGAAAAGGCACATTTGCCTTTATTCTCGGAAGGAGACATTTAGTCAGTGCTAAGAGATGGGCAGCACAATGCACAGAGGCTCTGCACATTAACTAACGTCCAAAGAAGTTAGTGCAGATAGGCTGATGCACYGCCCTAGGGCTATACATTAATAAGTCAGCATCACAGAACAAAACATGTAATATCATATAGCTCACAACCCAGTAGTTGACAGAAGCTCTAGGTGGTCAGTGTTGGAGAAAACCGAATATTACTGGCCGAGATCAAAGAGCATGGACTTATGTGTCATTAACCTTTAATTGCATAGATTTAAAGCAGAAATCCAGGATATAGCCCTGAACAAAGGGCAGACATCATCAACAAGTAAGTTTTGGAATGTTTGAATACTCAAACATTATTCAGAGGTACTATTATGACAATTATGTTCTTAAAATGGTAATTATGAAGATTTTTWAAAGAAATTTTGAAGGTCTACACAAAAATATGTTACCAGGAAATACTCAATTGAATCTTTCAAATAAGGAAATTCTCTGAAGAAAAACTTCTACTGCCCTTCRGATATCTCATTATCTGCTCTACCAGGAACCCTAATAGATCTTCACTATTCTTCCTTCCAAAATAAATTCTATAAGGWCACATTTTGTATCTCCTTATACTGCTTTGAAATACTAAGCCAGAGTGAAGTAAAATAGGTGAGGGTTTTAATTTCCCTCCTACCTTTCTCTGCAACTTCATGATGTGACGACATCCTAGAGAGCTGGCTCTGCAGGCGTTCAATTTCTGCATCTTTGAGAGCCAGCTGTTCTTGAAGCTGCGCGATCTCGGCCTGCAAGAGAGCACAACAGACTCTGCTTAGGGTCACGGCCGATTCTTTCTCCTTCCCTATGAACTAGGGGAAAGAAACACTTCGGAGGGATGTCCTGTTCCTTGTTCAGGATGTTTTCTAAATACTGTAACCTTTTACAGAAACTCACTTTCCTTTCCATGCAGTTAGCGCTTGGGGAAGAACTTGTGTGAAAGGTTACGTTTTTAAGGATTCATGTACATAAACTGATGGAAAGCTCTCAACACAGCAATGCTGGCCATCTATAATGCATATTACAGGGAAACTCCTGARTCCTGCTCAAAACCCACTGAAAGATAACAAAGCATTTTTTTTAAAGATATTTTGTTTTTTAATTCTAATTACAACTTATTAATATAAACGAGAACCTATCAATGCTGCCCCATCTTTGCAGCAGCCTGATGGATCTGTTCCTCCTCATACACATCAGATACATTAGGTGACAAATATGAGACGCAAAGCATGGCTGGGAAAGCAATATTCCATAATGGAACACAAGTCAGTAGTTGCATGTGCTTATTGGAATTCGTGCTGCCTCCAGAACAGGATTAAATCTCATACATTAAAGGCCTCAAGAATGCAGAAGGAAAAAGAGTTCTGTGATTGTCTGATGTGGAACACAGTGATTCTCATCTTTTTCCTCATCTCAGAAAGCCCGACAGCAACACCCAGCTTTTCTGAGGTAATAATTTCATTATTTTTCTTCAGAGCATTAAAGCCTTTATGTCTTTCCATTCTGTTTTTCCACCAGCAAAAGCAAAGCAGCAAAAACACAATTCCTGCAGTTAAATAAAAACAAAAGCACAAGTATGTGACCAGCTTCTCAAAATGTTAAAATCAAAGGGGAAAATACCCCAGCACACCAAACTTTATTTGGACAGGGAAAAATGACCTATCTGGTTCTACACAGATCCCCATTTTYACCAGGAAGCAGGCAGCTGGATGGCAGCAAAGGATCACCACTCTGCCTGCAATTCCCTGTGGAATAGAAGAATGTGCCTTGTTGCAGCCCTGAAGGGCTCCTACGCTTCCCACTGACTAATGTGCTTTTTATATCCAGTCATGGAAGTATTCCAATCTCTCATCTAAGAAGCTGGAGCAACAAAGAGACAAAGCTGCAGACCTCTTAATACCAGATTTGGGTTTGTCTCCTCTGGTCTCTTTGATGTTATTGCTCTCTTAAATACCCTTTTCTTTCATTTCTCATTCTTGACATCTTTACAATTATTTCTATTTCTCCTCTTTTCCCCTGCACATATATTCCTTTCTGCTCCCATGCCTTCTCTGACTGCTTTTTTATTATTTTCCTTTCTTATTTTCCTCCTCCTATACTTCTCATAACCTTTGTCTCTCTTGGCAGCTGGCCACACACTGTTTAGGAAACTATTTGGGTTTCCAAAGACTGTTCAATGTCATCACTTCAGAAAGAAAATATTCTGTTGAATATAGGAGATATTATCATAATAAAGAGAGAGAAGATTTCAATATTCATCTGCGAATTCTCAAAAAATGCTAATACAAATAAATATSTATCTGTCATTTCTGGATCAGGCTACCTAATATCAAAAAAAAAAGTTTTCACGGTTTAATAACTTGAAATGTTTTTCCAAGACCAAGCTACAGCTCAAAAAAAACAGTCACYGATACAGATGGTATCACATATATGGTGTGGGAAGGGAGTATAATTGCAGCACAAAAGTATCCTTCTAACAGGAAAGATTACTAAGGTATTTCTGAATCTAATGGGCTTCTGAATCTAAAGCACCAAAAATTTAAACAAGGACAAAGTGCAACCGTTTAACAGTGAAAATATTAAACCCAGGAAAACAATTTTTATAAAAAATGAKGCATTATTTCAAATCCTGAGCATCTCCAGATTAATATCTGACAGCCTTCCAGGAGCTGTTAAGGTCAGTTTAGGGGAAGGCAAGTATGGTTGTTGRCATGTATTAAGTCAAAGTAGTGATCTAGTAGTGCATTTCGGTCCTACTGTCTATTAAAGTAAATTTCTGAGTAAGCAAACACTCTACCAGCTTTGCATGTCTCTTCCTTAAAATGACTTTCAGCCTAGAAACCTTATTCCATAGGCTTGTCACCATTACAGAAATGAAAGACAGAAAACCTTCAAAAGAGGCCTCTCCCAGAACAACTCTGATAGTTCTAAGTCTCAATGGTTCTTTTTAACGCAGAAGTCTGGAAACCACAGGGAAGGGTGCAAAGGGCACAAAAAAGAAAGTACAAAAACTTTAAGCCAAGATACTCATTATACAGGTGGTCCAAGAAAACCCGACTTTGCCGTTGCAAATGAAACATGAGAATTGTAAGAAAAGTAAACACTGATGAGAAGTGGTGCATGTCCCTTTCCAGCTAAAATAAGCCTGTCATTAGTAAATATCAAATATTCTGCTTACTTTRGTTGCTTTCAATTTCCACTCATACTGATTCCTTTCATTTTCCAGTTCTTCTACTTTGATTCTGAAGTGTCTAAGTTCCTGTAGCAAACTCTGCAAAGGAAGAACAGCTAATGTAAGATTACTCAGGTAAATAATAATTTTCTGTAGTCTCAAATTAAAAATCATGCACAGACCATGCAGTAATAAACACTGAATCATCTGCATAAAAATTGTAGCACTAAGTAGACAAAGATATTTTTAATTCAGAGATTGTTATAAGAAATATTTTCGTAAACTCTCTGAAACTATGAGCAAATTTCTACGCCAAACAAGATGACCATGGTGAAGTTGTGAGCCTCTGTGGAAATGAGCCAAGAAGTCCAAAACAGTCAGCTCCATGTAGTATTAACTGTTCCCCCAAATAGGTATTAAAGCTACTTATTTAAGAAAAATAACACTCAGAATAAAGAATATTTAACAAGTTACAGGCATTCAGTACCATACATTTGTAGTCGTATTTTACACTCATGTCGGCCACTTTCCAGATTGAGGTGATGCAGCATCAAGCTCCAGGGCTTTTAATATTCTCTGTCTCTTCCTCTGACAAAGGTCTCAGCTTTCTCTTCTCCCTTCCCTTGACTAAGTTACATCTTAAAGCTCATTCTTGAGGCCAACAGTGTTAAAACCTTGATATAACTCTGACAAGACCAAATGTCTTGAGATGAACTCTCAATTACAGTAATTTGGAAGTGCAACCTGTTTCTAGGTTCCTAATATAATATACATTAAAAACCATACTCGTATCTTAAGTTAATTTTTATCATAAATTGCTCCCAGATTTGGCTTTTAGATTATTTTGTCAATATGTAGCTTGTACAGTAGTCTAATAGCTCAGTAATCAGTTCCACACAGAGGTAAACTCAGAAATAATAGCACTATGTTCACAATAGGCATCATCTCATATCCAAATGAGTTATTTTTGTAAAATATAAGAAAAATTAGTGGAAAAAAATCACAATATAAGCAGGTTAGTGGTAGAATCAGCTCCGAGTATCCACATTTTTAATTAAAGGACGGTAGCAACTAAAGCGAACAATTAAAAAGCAAGACTTTTTCAAGCATACAGTTTCATTTCTTCTACCTTCAGTTGATTTTAAAAGCTTATGCACAGCTTTTGCTTTGATATGTGGCATACTTTTAATCAAAGTAAAGATTTGTAGTGTAAATTCAAAAATAATTTTCCTCAAAGTTGCTTATGTCACAGAATTCAAAAAAATGTTCTAGATTTTTTTTTTTAAATGGTACAAGTAGATTATACTTGTTATGGCTCCTGTCTTTTACTTTATCATAATGAAAAGTGAGGATACATTCCATGTGTATCCTTACTTATTTAGCATAAGTGCTAAACTTTTAAGATCTTCAAGAATTAAATATTGAGAAGATTGGTTAGATTGCACTATAATGCACATCTAGAAACATTACCAAATCATAACTGCATATCAAAGAAAAGAAAAAAAAARRAAAAAATATGACTAAAATGCACTTGTGACTTAAAAAATAAATTCCCATAAAAGCTGATACACAATGGTTCTTACAGATATCTGTSCTTTAGTATTTAATGGTGACCAAATCTGTGCCATCTGTCCCAGTGTTAGGACTTTTTGTTTTGTATTTTTTATAACTACCATTATAACCACCATATAATGCTATCACTAACAGAAGCCACCAAGATTAGTGGCAACAATTCACACCACAATTCTGGTTAGCAGATTTAGTTTCTGTAAAAGAAGAGGCGATGCACAGGCTCTGCAAGGGGTGCTTCTCGTACATCACACCGAGAGCAGTTCTTCTGGCTGAGTGTCTCTACCACTGTTCTCAGACTAGCTTGAGGACCGTTAGGTGTCACGTCAGCTGTCCTATCTTGCAACTTCCTTTCTTGGATTCTACTATTAATTTCCAGTTGCAGTCTACACATCTGCTCCTGTAGCTCACTGATCAGGTTCACTACTGACTGAAAACAAGGGAAGGAAAAAGGGACAGATGAGAAAGAAAAGGAATACAAGAAGCAAAGGAGGTATTTCTACAGTTGCAGTGCAAAGTAGGACATGAAGCACAGCGCAGGTAAGCTATAACAAGACAGATAATGGGTATCCCTTCTGCTGAAGGGCATGTGAATGGGTATGAACGTGGAGGGCTGCAGTTTTGCCACCAGAGTCCATGTTCCAGAGTAGTTTCTGATTCTGATCCCAATGTGAAGATCAGAGGTTGCTGCACGTTTTCATGACATATCCAGCCTAGGCCAGATATCAGGAAAACCTGGAATATAATTTGTGACACGGGCTGAAAGGCAGACTTCTCCCGAAATGGGCTTGGTTATATTAGTTTATGCAGCCAAATCATCTCCTAGGAAAACAGGCGAGTGCTCAGTTACGGCCATACCTACTTTGTTTTATAAACATAATTTACTAGTAAAGTAATTGTGTCCCCAGGTTTAGCAAGAGTCAGAGAAATACTCCATAACCTAGCTTGCTATTTTGCTATATCCAGCTGACAGCATCAGGACATAAACAAACAATTATACAACATTTCTAAGTGAAGTCCAAAGAGCATCAYAGAAGAAAAAGTAACAACCTCTAAGCGTGCTGATACGCTGGCCAGCTTCCCTGAAACAGTCAATGACACACAGAAAATTGCAGTTATGGAAAGCAACCACCAAATACAAGTATTAAAGTCTATATATTGCTTCACTTTAACTCTCTATTTCAGAAGCAAATAGTCCTGGGTATATTCTCAGAGATTATATGAAAATTAAGAGAAGAACTCTCCAAATTTATATGTTGACAAAATATGTTTAGTGACCTTTCATTTTTTCTAAATAAATTTGATGAGATTAATGACCTTTTCRAAAAGGTTAAAAAGTCAGTAATGGAGAGAACAACAGAAAGCAGAGCATAACTCTCTCCATTWCAGTTACAGTCCTGTTGTCTCAGTTCTCCTGTGCTTCAATAATCTCAAAGTTGCCTAATACCTGTGCTAGGGAATGGCCACCTCCTACGGCAAGGATGGGATTTACATTATTATTTACATTATGATCATCAAAACAGGCAAATACTTAACAGATCCAATCTTGGACTGCACCAGCTTCCACAGACAGCTTTCATCATTCACAAACATTCCCCTTTGAAAGCATCCACATGAGCGAGCTGCAGGAGTTTCACCTCAGTTCTCTGCTCAGCGTGGGCATCACGCTTAAGGTTAAATTTGGACCAGTTGTGCACCAGCTCTGCTATCCTCAGTCTTTTACAGGCTCACACATTTTGCCAGGGCTGGCCTCAGCATCAGCTCACCTAGGGGAAACTACATCCTTCCTATGTTCCCCAGCTACATTAGCTGCTTTACAGGACACTTTACAGCAGGACACTGGTGTCCCCCACACTAACTCATCCTCTTGTGAGAGCGCTATACAGCAGAGCAATCKCAGCAGCAAGTTATTCACAACTCCAGATCCATGGCCTGGCATTTTTCACTCTTAGATTTTGCTTCATTTTCATCTTCACTGCMGCAGCCAGAGCGCTCAGGGAGCTGCGCGAGCTGCAGCCTGGAGCCGTCAGGCCCCACGCCCACCAAGGCCTTGGTCTGCACACGGCTCTGACACCAAACACTTCACCCGTGTAGCTGTGCAGGAGAAAGGCCCACAGGGACATTTCATTCACAGACTCGAGTTTCACCAAAATTACAAATAATTCCATCCTAGATATTGCATAACATTATTCTGCAAATTAAAAAGACAGACTCAGAGATGGTCCACTAATAAACATGTATTCTCTTGGCCCCTGTGTTACATGTATATATATAAAAAGGCACTTTAAATTTAGCACACTTCTGAAAAGCCAGAGGCAAGTGGCATTCAGTGTGGAATTAATACCTTGAATAGTTTAGAGATACTTGATAGACTTTGTTGCTAACTAAGAACTAAAATACAGCTGCACAAGACAACGTGAAGTAAACTGGACAAATTGCAGCTCACTCATATTTAGAAGAATATCTTGATTTGCTTTGTTTTTCCCCAACCCAAGCAGAGAGGTAATTCTGCAGATAAATTCTATCTGGCTGGAAACAGCTGCTGTGAAATAAGCCAACACAACACTAGAGCACAGACTGCAAATAGCTTTTGGCTGAATTATTCTGCAACTGCACGTCTCATTTACCTTTTTCAAAGCCCATTATTATATTTAGAAATGGCAACGCCAGATATGCAGTGTACTTAGAGAGCTGTTTAAAATGATTTAGTCAGTGGGCAGCACGCATGTGTGTTCCCCCAGAGAACAGACGCTAGGGCAAAATGAAAGACGTGTGACAACGGCAAAGCCATCCGCTCGGGGCTCTGTTAATCCTAAATTCAGCCTTGAGAGCAGCAGCTGGCAAACTGCAGCATATAAGAAAGGATTCAGCTCTGTCATCCACAGCTTTGGCCCCACTTGTGTGAAAATACTTACTACAATTCCATTTGATACATTAGATATTGTGCACGTGTGCTGGAGTAGCCATGACATTCAGAGATACAGTTACAGCAAGATTAATTTCATTCTGCCAGGGTCAGTTTGGAGAACTGTGTCGCTCTGCAGCAATTACGTTACCACAACACAGTTCTGTAGGCATAAACAAGAGTCACCTAGAGGTAGGCTGTTCGCTCAATGAAGGATGGTTTATTTACTAAAAAGATGTAGTCAGACTATGAGCATGGGAACACCTTCAACATTACTAACAAATTTCAACAGTTAAATTGCACAAAGAAAATATATTGAAAATTTTCTAATTTTCATCCTGATCAAATTTGGTTTAAAAAAAGGGCAAAGTTTATAATAAAAGGAGATGATATCGGGTTAACACAATGGAATTTAAGCAAGTATCATATTTCATTGAAAACAATCCCTTTTCATTTGAATTAATAATTATTTGGAACAATGTGAAATCATTAAAAAGTCTCCACAAGCAAACCAAACAAGCTCCCCATTTCCCATGGCTTTAGCTACAATGCCAACTTTTCTTGCTTTCTATACATAGTTTTGCAACTTCCAGCAGGTGAGAAGTCTAATGAGACCTTGGGCTAGTTAATAATTCAGGGCTTGCTTAACACAGGGATTCTCAGCTTCTCCATCCGATGCGAGCCCTTTTGCACCTCCGTGGGGTGCCCCCTCTCGCCCAGTGGCGCCAGAGGCTCCCAGCCCAAGCTCAGTGCTCCCCTCGAGGCCCCCGGGGCGAACGTGCACCCAGCCCAGCCTGGGAGTGGCGGCTGGAGCGGCTGCCATCACTGGAGCTGCACAGACCTGCAATGTGTTCCGATAGCCTGGGGCTGCTGCTCGGAGAAAGAGCACGAGTGGGCCACATGCGGCAAAAACAGCAGCTGGTGCCTGCTCTGCTTGCAGCCTCTGCCAGAAGCTGCTCTGTGAGCTATCTTTTCATCTCTAAAGAGAGCTGAATAGAGAAATAAAGCAATAAACACGCCCACCCAAAAGGCACTGCAGGTAAATTATATGTGCATAATCAGTAGCTATCAAATATACCACTAGCAACATTACAGAGAGTAAATAGTTTTCTGACATCACCTGGATTGCAATTTCTCCTCAGTCTACTTGGAACATAAAGCCTTTCTTCAGCCAGCAAAGTATAAAACTTGGCCCCAGCCTCACCAGTTGTCCCTTACAGGAGCACTGAGCAGAGCAACAGGCGACAGCTTGTCAGCTTGTTGCATCTTCCATAATTCCTTTCCTTCCCAGCTCCCACCTGCTCSCTAACTACCACGAGGAGGTTTCTAGGGAACTGGGCTCCATAAAGCAAATGGATTATGGACCTATTGCTCACACTCATTCCCTGCTTCATACTTTCTTCTTTAACCTGCATGGTAAAAAAACAAAGTTTCTTTGGTGGCTGGAACATCTGAAAGGGAGGGTGGATTAGAGGATTAGAATTTCCTCTAATGTGTATTCTTTTTTCCCCATTATCTATTACATTAGTACAAGGAAAAATATCAATTTGAGGAAAACAGCCTCCTATTTTTTTTTTTCTTCTTCCCTTTCCAAGTGCCGTAAATGGTTAAAATCAGTGAGCGCCCCTGCACATATATGTCTGCAGGGACATATCCCAAATACTCCCAGCAATCCCAAATACTGCTGAGCTGGTAGTCTTCTCTCCCACATAAATGGGGAAACCCATGAGCTCTGTTAAGGGCTCAGATTGCTCTCCCATTTCAGCTCCTTTAGACAGGAAAATGTTAAGTACATAACAATTTTAAAGTATGCATCTGAAAAGGACTTTTTGTATCTTGATCAAAGCCAAACAGCAATCTTAAAATATAATGAGAGAGGAAAAGAAACCACAACCCCAAAACATATAATCACATTTGTCACTGAATTAACAGCACCACTGGTGCAGCCTGTGCGGTAGGTACAGGAGAGCCTCGTGCACGCTGGGGACAGCGCAACAAGGCAGACAAGTGACAGCACTGCCCAGGCAGAGCAGCAGACCCGCCAAGGAATGTAGCTCACCTCAGCTTTGTTCTGTTTCTCTTCATATTCACTCTGTTCCTTCTCCATGCCAACCAGCTTAATCTTCAGATCTGACACTTCAGCCATTAGATCCAATTTCTGAGTCTCTAATGATGTTCGACTTAGCAGCTCCTGAAAGAAAAGAAGAATATTTCCCTGGTTATTTCTACTTTTTTTTTTTTTTTTTTTTTAAATATAAGTCCATAGCTAAAAATAAATTTTAAAAAATAATTAAAAAAACACACAGGAAAGTGAATTTCTCTGCCTCCTTTAGCAAGGCTTATCCTTTGAACTGTGCATTCTTAGTTCTGCTGCAATTTTCCTATAAAGGTTCTCCCATGTTAATCACTAAACCACTGTTCTCCTCCCAGCTTTAAGCAAACGTGTGGACCAAAGTTAATTCCAGGGCAACACATCACACTAGAACAGAATACGGAGGCCATATAAACCCAAAGCTACAAAATACCATAGAGACCTTCAGGTGACACATTAAAAGCATTCTATTAATTCCTAGGACACTCAGAGCTACATTTTGGATTTAAATACAATGTTTTAGAATTTTATCATTTTTGTAATGTGTTATTTAGCCATAGATGCTCCTCTAAGCAGAGGAGACATCACCAAAATTAAGCAGCGTTTCCCCAGCAGTGCGAGTAGTACTTGGAAGCTGACTGTGCAGAGGACTTCTGAAGACTGTGCATGGCGTGGAGGGACGGGGGCCGAACGGGAACTGAAATGACGTATCTGGAATCTGGAGGCACTGTCTGCATTGAGTATGTGGGTAAACTAGAAACATTTGGCCGTGACTTTTACTTGTGCAACTTGAGATAATTTTTTGGACTGCAGGGCATGTTTTAGACCAACTGTTTGTGTTTGGAAAGCTTTCAACATCCACCATGCACCTCTCAGTTTCCAAGAGAGCCAAAAATCTTCCTAAACTTAGCAGAATATAATTTCTAAAACTGTCTCTGCTGGCCTGCATTTTCAAAGGGAAAAAAATTACAAATCTTCAGCCTTACTATAAATCAATACCTGAGTTTGAAAGCTTTTTTTTTTTTTTGCAATTTTGTAACTGAACTTAGATTTTTAATTGGACATAATGTTTTTTAAAATTTAGTAGCAATTTGTAACTGTTCTTATCATATGAAACGGGGTACCACAGAATTATAGAAGATTCTACTTTGAATTACACAGAAGTGACTAAACTGAAGTTGTTATTCTGGATACCCTGATGGTATTGAAGAATTAGAAACATCCTTTTCTCATTTCTTCCCCTTCCACAAACTTCTGTAAGTGTGTTGTAGACTATAGTTCAGAGCCAAGGAAACAACAAACAAGAGTTATTTTAAAAAATTATACAGTTAGTTTATTTCAAACCCAGATCTTCTCTACATGTAAATTGCTTTAATCTAGTGGGAATACTGTCCAAATTAAAAATAGTATGAGGCTTGCATCTGCATTGCAACACTAGTGATCTCAGCCACCCACTGCTCCCAGAGTGGTGCCCATTCCTGCTGATGCTGACAACGGCATCTGCGAGGGATGGGAAAACAAACATAAGTTTAGCCTTATGCCYTGAGTTTTCCCTGAAAGAGATAAATCAGTCACTTACCAGAAACATACTGTCCTTTTTGCTTGGGAATCTTAAGAAGCAGTCACCTAACAAGTTCACAATAGTGCCTGCTTTCCAAAATCATTGCATTAAAAAGGCCAATGGAATAAAAGCAAAAATTACACATAACTCTTCAGTGCTGCAGAAAAGACAAGGCTATAGGACTCCACTGATCTGCCCATGCTCCAGACGCAGAGTCTAACCCAGGCTGCAGCAGGCTTTGTACAGCTCTTAGCAGAGAAGACTTTTAGAGATAAAGATGTAGTTTTAAATGGAATTTTGACATGAAATGAAGTTACTGAGCATTAAAAGGGCTCGTGAGATTAGGTGACTTTGGCCCCTACCCATTGACTGTCTGTATGCACCTTTGAATACAAACAACATTAAGAATTGTTTTGATTTGACATTGCCACGGTGTTGCATGATAAAACAAGACTTGTTAATCAAGCAAGCAGGCACAGCATCCACGCTGAGGTTTTTAACAACAGATCTAGCTGGGCGCACTGCCTGCTGTCACTCCGTACTTTTCTTTCAGGCTCCCAAGCCATATTATTTATTTATTCATCCCAAAGGAGAGAGCAGCACCTTACTCCTCTCGTTTTGAGCTCAGTATCTCCATGTGAACAGTACGGTACTACCAGGTAGCACCGGGCATAGAAGCAGCTGAAAGGCTTTGGTTTGCCTTTTTAATCATCTCAGACAAAAATATACATTTTTCTCTGAAGCTGTAGAACCAGAACCTCAGCTGGTCTAAACTGGCACAGAGTTTTTGCCTCAAAATAGACAAAATAGCTAAGTACCACTGGTTTGTTTTCAATAGTGCTACACTGATTTAAACCAGATGACAGTTTATCTTGCCTGTGGAAAGTCTAACTTCTGGGTTGAAAGAAAGTGCCATTTAAAGTAGATGTCCCTTCTAGAAATGAGCAACATCTGGAAGCCATTATTTTCATCTTTGAGCAGATGCGCACAGTGAGCGGTTCATTAGAAAATGCGACTCATTTTGCTGCAGTAAAATCATAGTGTATKTTAGTGGTAAGATGTGACTTGAAGCCAGCCAGAAAAAATATGCAATTGTAAGAAAAGAAAATACAAATTTATGTTAGTGGTTTTAAAGCAAAAAAAAATGATTTAGGACATGCAAAATGGTGATTTGGGCTGCAGTGGCTTTAGGAGGATCATAAAGTACTAAATTGCAGTATAAAAATAGAACATATTCTACAGAATCTTATTTATAAGTTTTTTCATTTTAAAAATGCAGTGGAAGTATAAACTAATTTCTACATTTATTTATTTGCAAAAGTATCTTCTAATTTTAAAAACTAAACTGTTTTAGAGTAGAGTGATTACAAAGACACATCATGAAGAAGCTACTATACTTGTCTAACAGACAGATCAATGCACAATGAACTATTTCTAAACATATCTACATTTTTAAATTCAGATTGTACACTTGTTAAACACTAAGTCATGCTTTTTTAATATTCCCAGCTAAACTGAAGCATGTGCTAAATCTCACTTCACATTCCTCTGGCTTGGAAAAGATGTCCTTCTTATAAAGCTGTTTATAGATTTTAGCCCAACATTAGATAGCTTAGAAAAATGAGAAAAAAAGAAAGGAAATTTCTTGATGTTTAGCAGTTCACATAACAGAAATAGTAATTGTGCTATATACAGATAGAAAGAAAACATGAATAAGATTTTAGTCAAGTAAAAGCAAGCTACCCAGAGCTGTATAAAAGGCAATACTGCAGAAAGTTTGTGCTTTCCATTCTTATTAAAATAAGCTTGGGGGCGGGAGGGGAGAGACAGACAGACCTACCTGGCAAGCAAGATCCAGCAAGAAGTGCTACCAAGGAGGCCTGCACTTTTTAAGGGCTGTGTGTCAGCTGCAGCAGAAATAAGATACTTGCTTAACCGAAAACACAGCTGAGAGCAACGCACACGTGTAACCTCTGCAAAACGGTGCAAGTCAGTGGCAGAGAGGGAATTGCAGTCCTCCAGTTGATCTGTTGCACACAGGGCAGAGCTTGCCATTACCCTGACAATCTGCATAGACTTTGCATATGTTGGCTGGGCAGATCTGCACCCACAATTACTAGAATTACAGCACAGCAGTACTGTCCTCGCCTCTATATATAAGCTGGGCGAGTTCAGCACACCCGCTGCAAAGCTCACCCTAACAAGCAGAGCAGCACAGAGCACAGCTCGAAACCTGGAACTCTGAGCTTGCTGCTGGCAAGTAGTTGCTTGCTGCATACTACCAGTGAGCCCTGAAATTCATCCAAGATCAGATGTCTTGGGCAACTGGAAATGGCAGGAATAATCCTTGCAGGCCTGCAAGTTCCCATGAAACAAACAGGGACACCCCATATGCACAACACACAACCAAGACAGGGTTCGAGCTCACATGCACGCAGGCAAGAGTGCATCAAAATAGGTATATAGTGAGCTGTCCCGGATCCACCCCCATAGCCCTCCGCCTTGCGCTCCTCTAGGCTGCTCTGGGGCCCTATGGAGAATGCACTGTCTGGTACACATTCTCCTGACAAGGCGCGGTGAAAAGCTGCCAGCATAAAGAGAGCAGGCAGGGAAATTCACTCCTGTTTACATCTGAACATTTCGGGTTCTATTTGTATCTTTCAGACAGAACAAGTCCAAGCCAAAGTAGGTGCTTTCTAATTTGCAGCAGAATTTTCTTGACAGAACACAATCTTGCAGATGACACCATCTGAAAAGAGCACCCTGCATTGCTTGCTACACGTATGTGCCAGGAGGAGGGTGGGTGGCACAAACTATCAAACCAGGGCCAGAGTTCAATAAAAGGCAAGCACAAGACAGACAACACCATTCAAAACAGTTTTGCCGCAGTCTTGCTTGGCAAAGCAAACTATACACTGTGATCCTCCATGCCGCAGAGCTTCAGTGGGAACTAGTATTTGTTAAATCAATTAAAAGCAGCAGAGAAATAGCTGAGAGGTAGCTGTTATTATTCATAATGATGACCCCAATAAATGCACTTAGAAGATCTGTAAAGGTGAAATCTGTGTGTGCATAAAATTCTTTTTCAACAAACCTAACACAGTTTTAAGGATCACCATCTCATCTCCATACCACCCATGTTGTCACACTGTAGGTGGTGCATCCTTTCTGTCATGGAGCAGTTTGGGCTACAGATAAATTAGAATTTGCTTTTGCTTTATAGTTCACTCCTGCACTTGCAAATTGTTCAAATGAAAAAGCAGTTGCTAGTAAGTGCCATCCAATAGTGCCCATGGCTTCCTAAGGAGCAACGCCAGAGGTGCAGCTCACTGCACTTTGATGCCACCTCTCCCAGTCCTGGAACTTGTCTGCAAGCTGGTTCAGCTCACTAACCAAGCAGAAACCCCTTTATTAAGCTCTGAGTTAGTATTCTGCTAAGTCATGGAGGCAAACACTATTTGAGCCAATAAAAGTGGTGGAAGAACATGGTAAAGAAGAGGGAGAAAGATGGAATAACAAAGCGCTTCCCCTTTTAGCAGGGAGCTGCTAGACTGGCTCAGCTCATTTCACATAAGTTCACATGTGGGCTAAAGAAAATGACACCCTCCTGCCAGAGCACTGAAGAGGCTGCAAGCTAATGCTACCGTGCAGCATTCAAGATGCCAGTTTTATGTAATTCATATAAAAATGTATGTCTGCTGTTGAAATAGAAGAGGTTTAGTTGCTGGGGGAGGGGAAAAAAAAAGCAGCATGGCAAAGTTCAGTTGCTGTTCCCGAAGCATTTGCATGATCGCTTTGTAGTAGGGCTCGAAACAACTGCGCATAGATCAGGAGCCAGAAGGATGTGAGCCAGCAACCCCACCCTTGCATAGTGGACAAGTCTCTGCTAGAGAGGATTCAACAAGAACTGTTCTGCAGGGTAGCATTACACACCGCTCTGCTGGTACCACCAGCTATCTCGCGAAGGAACTGCTTCAAACTGCCTTAGCACAGCTTGGATTGTTTGTTTGTATTGTAGCATTGTGCACACAAAAATTAATCAAGTCAGCTTTTCTTACAGTTGCAGAAATTAAAGTCAAGTTTATCCTGGACCCACACACATGGTTTCTGACAAAAGTAAGATACTATACTTAACCCTATTGTAATTAGCTTTTTTTCCCTACTAATATAGATAAAAGGTTGTTTTAAGCTAAGACAATTACTGTCATCGTTCATTTTTCCATTTAGAAGAAGCAGTCAAAGTTCACAAATGCAACAATCAATGCAGTTRATACACTGTAAAAAAGCAAGCAGAATTTTGAAATAAAATTAATTTATAATGCACCTCAGAAAGGTAAGAAGTACCACTGTAAAGCAAGAACACTTGCATATGAAGCTAGTGCTGGAGGATGATTTTTTATTAAAAATAATTTTACTGCAAAAATAAATAAATGCTGTTTTGCTTGCCCTGAAGAGCTCATTAATTGTTTTGTCTGGACGAACTCCATGACAACACCCAGACTACCACCTATCTGCTAAGTCTATTAGGCACTTCTAGAGGTCACTGGAAACTAGTGGCAGAGGTCTGGAGCCAGCTCTCCCCCAAACTGTCCCTTAGAGCTCTGAGGTCAGACACACGCTCACTCTCTCTGTCACAGGAAGAGTGACAAAGAGGAGTGGGCCACGCACCTTAGGTGAGCGCGCAAATGGTTGTGTTATCAGCACATTCTCAGCTCTCCCAATCTTACACYATTCCCAGCAGAGGGAAATCATTTCCAACAAGATGGACTGAGCAAAAAAGCTTTCACAACAGATGAAAGACTATAAAATAGGGGGCTCTGAGACATAAGTAGTGTAAAATATATCCATGGAGATGCAACTGGGTCTCCCCTGTGGCAGGTCAGTGACTTGACTCCTGACACAGGAGAAGGATGACACCATAGCTACCGTCTCCTCTTTCTCTGGTATTTCACTGCGTTCACWTTTCTTACTTGTCCAAGAACTCAATTGTTCATTAATTTTCCTCATTCCAGTGAGAAAACAACATTCAAATATCTGAGTTCTACAGTAATATTTTTTCATTTGCTGAAAGTACATCATTCACATGAAACTCCTGAGAACCTCACAGGATTAAAATGAAATGCACCCACAAATCTGCTAGGTTGTGGCCAATATAATTCTTACCCTAAAATTTAGCTCAAGCTATCCTACATGGTGCAAGCTTTAGAGAGATCAGCCACGTAGAAATCTAGCAATGAAAAGGCAGGCTTGGCTGAATTAATGTAAATTAGGTTCCAGTGCAAACTCTCAAAACTAAGATACAAAGCAACCAACAGATCGAGCTTATTGCTAACTGCAGACAGCGTGCTAGGCAGGCCTAGTGATGGCAGCAGCAGAGTAATGTACTGTCAGATAGATATTACCATTAAAATGATCTCAAGACTTAGGTTTAGGGTTTGGGKTTTTTTTTAAATGTACTTGCAGAATTTCTGACTCCATAGATGGTGTATAGATGATTATAGCTACTAATCAGCTTGAGTTCAGCTATGGCAAGCAGCTAGTACACATGCTTAATGCTAGACAGGGCTAGATTGGAACCTTTTGACTGAAATACCAATATAAATGCATTGTTTTGATCTCTTTACACGCCTCAATGTCCTCTTGATTCAGACTTGAAGCACATACTTTGCTCTAATAGAAGACTATTAAAACACCAAATTTTCTGTCAGAGAAATGATGTAGTGCTTTAGCATAAGTCACAGAACTTCCATGTACCTTACGATTGTCTTCCCGATGTTTGGAAACAGATTTTCATATCTTAAATACTCACTGTTCTTTGAATTTGACTTCAGATCTTTCACTAAAAAACTGCCTGTTTGCATTTTTAAAAAAAACTTATTTCTTAAATATGCTTTTATTTTTTTTTTTTCTTTTTTTCCCCAGTTCAAAGTATTTCAGTCTATAAGAATTGTGTGAGACCAACATGTTTTTAGAGGAAATTATATCCTAAACCAATAACAATAAGTTTACTGTATGGAGACTGCCACTCTTTACAATACATAGGTATAAGGATCCTTAGCACAATAAAAAAAGCTTATATGCATTTGTATAACTGTAATATAAAACTAAGAATATTGTATAGAAATGCTTGCATACTTCACATAGTCTAAAGCATTAAATATATAATACAACATTTAGGTGAAAGGCGAGCAAGTTCATTAAGACTAATGTATTTCTGAAAACTTACAGCCCTCATTTTGAGGAACATTTACAGCTTTGGACCTATTTTCAATATCTACATGCTGCATTATCAGCAGATCACCCGCCTATCTAAAATGTTAGTAAAAGCAGAAAATAGTACAGAGCAAGTTATTTGGACCCACAGAACTGCCCGCTCTACAGTTACACATGAAACAAAGGTTATTTCACTTATTCATTCTACTCCTTCAACATACTCCATGAAACAGTACAAACAGATTAAGTCACAAAGCCTGAAAAGAAATGGGCTGAAGTAAGGCAAAATTCTACCTATATACTTTTTTTTCTCTCAAAAATATGGGGGAAGATCCAAAATGAAGCAAAAATAGATGCAGAACCGCACTTTAAAGAGTAACTCTTCTCAGTTTACTTGTTCAGCTTCAAAGTCATATGAAATTAGAACATGCCTTTAACTAAAAGGTATTAATTCTGTAACTCCTTACATTTATCTATACATTTATGTTGTCTAACCAGTTACTAAACTGTGTCCAAACTCGGTTTGTCAGCACATAAACAATCTACAAAAGTTTCAATTTACACACTGCCACGTACAGTGTTATGCAACCAGCTAGCAAAATGTCTTTGAGCCAGGAAAACAAAGAAACATTTATTGCAAAAAAACAGTGTGCAATGCAGCAAGAGAAGAATAAAGAGATTTTTTTTTCCTGTTACCTCCTGCTACCAAAGGATCCACACACGTAGACAAACTGAGTGTATATGCCCACCCCTCAATTACAGAAGGTTTTGTAAGAATCCCTCCAATCCAGATTTTTACCTGTTGAAGCATTTCTTCTGTAGCATTCAGTTTCAACTGATGCCCCTCAAGACAGATTTCCAAGTCGCGGATTTTCTCTCCTTGAGCTTCTACTTGGTCTGTGAGGACACTCACCTGTAATTTGAGAACAGAGCACTAGGAATGCTACTGAATTCGCTGTAAATAAGTTTCAATTACCATACCATTAACATCCAAATGCACATTTTAACAGCAGGTTTCCTTTTAAAGTTTCCAAAATTTCATATTTCTGTGCACTGAAACATATCGCTCTATATCAAGACAAACAATTTCTCAGTCTTACCTATAAATATTTTAACTCCCACAACCAATTTCTCCTGTTTTGTTTTAAAATAAAAAGACCATTTCTAAAGCGTTTGAAGACTATGCATAGGCAGCCYGTGTCAATTCTGGCACAAGTCTGCACAATTCAAAAGCAGCCAACAAGAACATAGGATATTGAAAACACTTGAGGTGGTCCTGCAGCACGTTGGCTGTTTCAGGTTCTGCTGGCATTTTGTTCCCAAGACAGATGAAAGATGAAGACAATAAAACTGTTCATTCGGAAACCAACCAATTACATCAGAGCTTACAACAACATAAAACCAGCTTACCTATCAATAAAGCGTTCTGAAGTTATAAAGAATGCAATGAGTAAAAGGCATGTTGTAGCAGAGGTAAAGTTCTGGTCCAAAACAATTCCCAGCTTTACATGCCAAAACATGAAAAGAAAAGAGGGGAGACACAGACAGTGAATCCCAGGTGAGGCTACCATAAGCAATACTAGTAAAGAATTAGGGGAATGGCAGAATGGGCCAGCAATTGCATTAGAAAAGTCCAGTCTCACTCATAGTTTGTTAAGCTCAAGAAATTACATTTGGCCAGAAGTGCACCCTGATGCACCCAATCCAGGGGTGGGGGGGAAGGACTCTTCAAAGGCAGTCTCTTGCTTAGAAGCTTCTTTGTTATTCCATCATGAAGTAAAGGCACAAAAAATGTCAAGAGGTCAGAAAGCAAAAAAGAAACTGAATTTCCTTCTTCTGTCTGATGCAGCTTCTAGAGGAACTGAAGGGTTAAGTTCTAACTAGTATTATAATCTACCAGGAAAACGCTCAGTGTTAAGTGTGACCTGCAAAGGCATTTAATAAAAATCTCAGCAGCATGAGCTGAATGTTCCAGCAGCGAGGCTGAAGGACACATTAGCCACTTTGAGCTCATACTTCCCCCTCTTAGGGACTACATCTGCCAGATCCTTGAGGGACTCAGTAAACTGCACATAGGACACTGCTTCTGTGCACACTGTACTGCTATGTCTGTGCTGCCTGGCAATGCAACACCCACAGGAGTGAGAGGTATTACATTTTCTGTAAGCATCTCTAAAAGGCAGGAATATTGAAAAAAATAACTAAAGAAAAATTTTAAAAAAATTAAAAACACCTCAGAAAAAAACAGGAAAAAAAAACTGAAGCACTAGGTACATTGGCTGTGATATGCAGACCCTGAGCTCTACGAGGGCCTCCTGGATGCTGCAGCGCTCTACCACAGGGTGACCAGAGGTTGCACTGTGCAGCGGCAGGTTCCGAGGTGCTGTCCCGGATGGCAGAAGTAGCCAGCACAACCTGTGAAGGGGCTGCAGCGCTTCGACAGCCAGTCTGGCGCAGGACTGGCCTGTTTCCAGCTCCTGGCTCCCTACAGTTGGCTGCAGGGGGAGACCACAGTGCCCAGGGCGAGCCAGAGAACAGAGATGCTCCCTGTTCCCAACTACCTTCTCACCTGTCACGCCAAGGATCACACCCAGGAGCCAGGTTTGCACCTGCAGATTCCTTCAGGCCTGTGTCATCTTAGCAGGGGGTATGTGTGTGTATCTCTCATTCTTTCACTGCCTGGATACTGCCTGGATAGAATATGCAGGACTACTGTAAGCCAGGTAACTCTCAGTTGCAGCCAGGCACCTTTATAATATTTTTTTATTGATCTCCACCCATAAGATCTAAAAAGYTTTTATCTGTAGATATGAAAATATGCTAGAATAATGATGTTGACTAAATGTCTTGATTTGATGAAGGTGTGATGACAATAAGAGGAACTTCTGCATCTGATTTTACTCCATTCAGGCTCAGACAGGTGTCCAGGACAGAACAAACAAGACCCTTCGTTGTGAGTTTATGTGACTACATTCTGCAGATATCTATATGTGCAGACAGGGAAACAATTGCTAAAAAACAGCAGATTAAAAACAGGAAAACTATATACTGAGAGGTAACATGCAACTGTTTCTGAGGAGCTTAACTTTAAAATCCAAACAGAAAAGTTGTTTTTGTTTTGTTTTAAATTTGGTAATGGCATTTTTAGCAGAACAGCAATGACAAAATYAGCCAAGCCTAAGAGTATGTATTGTAAACAGTTTACTGCTTATTTAACAACAGCAGTGAGAATTCTCCTCAGCAAATTAATGCAAGTATGAACAGAACATACAGGAGAAAACATGTTTACAGAAACTAGTTACTGAAACTGGAGAGAATGCCTACCCAGTTTTGTTTTATAAAGACATATATAACTATAAATATATGCAACTATATAGAGAAAGGACAGGCAAAGACTGTTTGGAGAATGTCCGGTTTCAGCACTAAAAAGCAGGTAATGTGTAGTTTAGTAACAGTGAAAATATTCAGAAAAAAACTTGAAGTTTAATTTAAAAGGCACAAAATGTTATTTCCTTCAGAACAAACAAATGCCCTATTTTAAAAGAGGTTTGATAAATTGAGAAACAGGAAATCTGGAAGAGTCTAGACCTTCATTTTCCTGACAACTTTTATTTTTCCAGATTACCTTCTCTTTAGCTTTCTAATAAAGTATTAGCGTACAAGCAAGAAAAACATGGTTCTATCAAGCTTTCCCAAGCTTTCTCGAGTSCTCAATTTCTACTCTGAATTTTTCAAATCCTCCACATGATTAGCAGATATAGGACCTAGAAAATCAACTGGTAAAACTTCATAAATGTTGAATGAGAACCACCGCCACAACACTCGGGACTGTATAACATTGTTTCATTTGTATTTTTCCTAAGTTATTTTCCTTCCTTTTTTTTCTTACTTTCCAATTGACCTCTCCTCAAACACCCCACTATGAAATCACCCAGATAACTGATGATTAAATATTTGCTGTTACTCCTGAAGTTGCATTTTCTGGCCAGCTATCACTTGTTCCATGGAAATTCTTAACACGTAGCTTTTACAACTAGATATCAGCTATGTAGAAGTGTTTCCTTTAACACATACCTGCAGTATGAGTGACTCTTTATCTCCTTCTAATCGTGCCAATCTCTCTTGATAGGTTTCATTATTCATAGAAGAATGGAGATTCACCTGTGACTAGGGAAAGAAAAACATGCTGTAAGAACTTCAACAATTAACATTAAAATTTTACGCAATAGTTAATAAGAAAAATACCTATTGAGTAGATGCTATACTGCAAAATACAGGAAAAAAGTCTCTATAAATCCAAGAAGAATGTATCATGGATTAGTGACTCTGAATAGCAAGACCTACTAGACCAGTGTGCCTGATACTACCAACTCTACATCTCATATATTTTAATACTATAGAATTAAATCCTCCTCTGCCTTTTTTTTTTTTTTTTTTTTCTCCCCCCCTCTTCTTCTTCTTCCCCCTCTAACCACTACAGATTTACAGAGAAGTAAGCTTAGAAGAGCATCAAAACCATCTGGTTCATCCTGTAAGATGAAACATTTTGACATCTGATTGTAACATGAACCCTTAGTATTCATTTGCCAGCTTTATTGAGTGACAATTTTCTGACTGTGARTAAACACTTGGATTGGCTTTTTAGCTGTCATAAGAATCCAACTTCAAATTCCCCACAATTACACCCCTTTGCAGAAGGCAACCTATCAGGATAGCTATTTTTTACACCTTGGTTATAATCCCTTCTTCCTCTGTCAATTTCTGCTTTTTTATGGCTTCTTCATTTCTACTGATGTGTTCAGGCCCCACTGCAAGACAAATGTGCCATTCTATGTGCTTTTCTATGTCAAAATTAAACATAGCACTAATCAACGCTAGTGAAGTACTTTCCCGACCAAAAGCCAAAACATTTCAACCATAAAGTGCTAAATTATATTTATATGTGGCATCTCAAGAAGTCAAGATGTGAGGTACTGATATATTAAAGATGTAAAGATGTATTACTTCAGTTTAACTTCAACCTTTTGTATCAAGTAGGTCAGTCAGAGCAGGAGCCCTTCAAAAAAAAGCTTGCCTTAACTGTGATAGTACTTTACTGAAAATAAGGAATCCACATAATTAAAGAAGATTCATTTCTGTATGCCTGCCTACACATTCCTCTGAGCTCAGCTATGCAACCTCAGTCACGCTGCCAGGATTTCAGCCTGGGCTGCTACGCTACTTACCGCGTAAGCAGGCTCTTTTAGAATCTGCAATCTTTAGTCTTGGCAGTGAGGTTATCACKAGTGTTAAAAATCCATTCCTCGCCATCAGGTGCACTTGCCCAGGGGAGAGCCTGCAAGGCTCCTCCAGTGCACCTCTGACTCACACGCCTATGGTGGGGAAAGGCCTTTTTGCACGTAGAACATGCACCATGTATTTAGGGAACAAAAGCACTTTTTTTCAGAAGAAGACTCTCTTGTTAACAAAAGCTAGTGATGAAGACAGCCTAGTCAGATAGATTTTGCATCCTTTCTGCTGCTGTCATTTGCTATTTACTATTCTGGTTTTAAGAAATAAGCCCGTGATCCTTAGGGTCACAAATCTTACTATTATTGTTATTAAGCAGACAAGGAGTTAAATTCATGTCAACACGTTTCTACATGACCAGTCTGTTATGAAATACAGAGCAGGATTCAACATTTTAGATGATTAGTAATTAAGATAAATAGGTCAAAAATCAAATTGCAAATTAAACATTTTACTGCACTCATGTTTACAAAATGTATAGCCCCCTAACGATGTCTGTTTCTCTCAATGACTGTGTAACATCCTCTGTTGGAAGTGCAATACTCAATACCCATGAAAAGGCTAGTGAATAACCCATGCAAGCAGAAAGGAAAACAGCAGCCTTTCCTACAGGTCAGCCAGAGAATACTTAGGTAAAGACACGGAAGTACAGTAAACAGAAAATAAACTGCTAAATGAAAGCGGTTGATGGACATGCAGCAGTTGTTCAGGACTTGGGAAAACTCCATGGCATGCATAAAGACAAGATAAAACACTGTCATATGACACAAGGCCATCTGTGGATGGTTGGAGTTCATTGTGCAGTTGTGAAAGAACACTGGGAGGAAACTTAGCAAGTATACTTAGATGTCACACGTATCAGCAGGGACTGAATACAAGAACCATCACACTCGAGTCCTAGGACTACAGGCCACTTGAATTATTGTAAGACCTCTCTTAAACAGTAAACGTCAGGCTCACTCAACCACAAAACCAAAAGGCTAAGTCATTGAGATTTATTTCAGAGACAGATATTATTTCAGAAGATGTAGCTTTAAACACTAAACATCACTGAGCTCCACCATATATAAGTAAAAATGTCAACTCTGTTTTTTCCAGTGAAAGATTTAGAGAAATGGCAGAGATCATATAAGAAAATTTATGACAAGATATGGCAGTGAATTATGAGGAGAGCTATGCTCAGGAAAGGCCCTGGGAACAGTCGCAAAGGCAGCAGTGCTGCAGAGGAAGTCTCACTGGTGTATTATGCCTACACACTGTGCCTAAGGCGGCTGCAGAGCGATCTTCTGATGCACCTGTCTTACGTTCCTGTGCAAGTTTTGGCAACAGTAAACTGCCCATCTAAGACTGCATCAGATATGAAYGCAAGTGTTTGCTTTCTCAAACAACCAACCGTGAACTGCCTCAGCTTCTTATTCATCTTTAATTCTTTAATTTCCAAAACTGTCTCTGGATTATCCCTTCTCTCCTCTAACTTGGACATAATATGCACAGTATGCACTGGAAAGTCTTGAGTGTCTAAGCATCATTTATGTGATCCAATCATTAGATAGCTCTATTCCAAGAAAAAGGCTTAAATACTCCACTGGAATATATGATACAAAAAACAGACTTTAGAATTCAACAGCTTTTGTACATTTAAGAACAACAGCAACAACAACAAAACCAAAAATTAAAGAGAAAGGGCAAGAAAGGGAAGAAATATTTAGTCAATTTAATTAGCTGGCTTAATTTCAACAGCTTCTTAGATAGGAATTCACTCACTAGAATAAGCATGGAATTTTTATGTTTTCATTCTCCTTATTCTAACAGGAAACAATTCAAAACATTAGAACAGAACAAAAACCATTATTACATAGATTGCCTGCTCAGAAGTTTCTGTAGTAGATCTTATAGCCAAATCTTGATGGCCTATGAAAGTAAGCCCCTTAAAGAAAGTACATATACAAAAGGATAAAATTTCATATGTGCTCTTGTGTGTTATCCAAACATGTCAAATTTCAGGAATCTCTTCAACACAGCTGATTCTAAAATAAAAACAAAAGACTTTACAAGTTGATCATCAAACAGTAATACAGGAATTCATCCCTAGTGCCATGGGATTTCCTGTCGGGCTGGGGGATGGGGGAGGAGTTCGGAAGAAAAATTTGGCAGCCCTGGGGACGGGAGATTTGCAAGTTTTTTCACCAAGTCACGCAGCTCTTAGAAGACAGTTTACATCATAACTCTCCTCCCTTCCTGTTCAGAATCACATGAATCACCTTTAGGTCCACTGATAATTGAAAAAAATGTCTGTGGCAACTACCGAACTTGCCTCAGTGAAAAAATATTAGGGGCATGCTTGATATAGTGTTTTGTATTGCAGTTTAGAGGCTGAAAGCCAGGAGTAGAGCCAGCAGAGTTCAACCAGCTGTTTCTTCATAGACTATTAGTAGCCCACAGACCACAGAATTATAATTCAATATAAGAAAGTATACACTATAAAGCATATTTTTCCAGCATATTTAGAGTTGATAATATTGATAATATGCCTTTTCCATCTTTTGATTACTATTCTAGGTTAACAGAATTACAATTCTGACTCACAATACTTACTGTGCAGTGATGACTTATCTATCCAGAAAAAATATTTTATTTTGGCATCTGACTGTGGCTGTTTTCTGAAATTATCTCTCAGCACTTCACTGTTATCTGAATATACACCCATCTAAACATATGCCCAGCATACATGATAATGAGGAGGAAAAGGCTGAAAGAAGGCCGATTTCTGGATCTGTAACTCTTGTCTTTCGTCTAAAGGCAATGAAGGAAATAATAACAGGAGTTACTATTTGCAATCAYGCCTTGCTGATTAAGAGAAAGTGGCAGTCAGTCTGAAAGAGCTAACAGAATATAGTCTGACGTTAAGCAAAAGCAGAGCTAAGGAAATTTACATAGGCCTTAGAAATATAATTCTTTGATTTTATCTGGATTTTTTTTCTTAATATTAACACCCTTTTTCTCCTCTAAGCAGTTATATTAAATTTATCCTTACAGAAGTCATAAAATTTACTCCAAACAGCATTAGCTATGACTGTAGCGTGACCTCAACCACTCCACCTCTTCCTTGCATAGATTATTCATAATAGAAAAATTAAAGCAAAAGCATAACACTAATGTATACTTATTTCAAGTCAACCATACCAGCTCGGTGTTGCATACACTTGAAAATGAAAGGTTAAAGCAATATGAAGAGACATCTGCAGATGCTTCCACCTCATATGAGGGCATCTCTTTCAAAATAAAAGCTTTTATCACTATACAAAAATTTCCAGAGATGTAGGGCTTTCCATTTTACTGCATTCCATCCTTAACTGCTCAATTAGCTACTATACAATGGCCTTAGACAGCTCACAACACCATTTGTTGTGGATATAGGCCTTTATTTTGGTGATGACATGTAATCAGTTGTGGTTGTATCTACATCTGCACACTGAAATGCTGGCTGTGCTGCTTTTACTCAGAATAAAGTTCCAGTAAAGGCCAGATAGTAGCACAGTAATAAAGCAACAGGACAACTGAGCATGTGAATCCACTAATCTAAATCCCTTGGGGGAGCTGAAGAAAGTTCATACTAAACATGAGAAACTTTGTATTGAAATAAAAAAAAGTTTTTTTTTTTTTAAACTTTTCTCTTGGCTTGCAACAGAAACTTCATCAGTGCCAGAGACACACTTAAGACACTGTGCAAAAAAAAAAGGAAAACACACCAAAGAAAAAAAAACCCTCATCCACTATCTGCCAAATGTTGCCCACAAATTGCCCACTAACTGCTTTCTGAGAAGCTGCTGCTTTAGCTGTAATGTTAAAAGTTCACTGTATATATACAAAGAGTTTTCCATATCCACCTAGAAATGGACTGCTGAAAGACATTCCTCAGTTGGCAATTCCTGTGACCTCCTGGGCTTCAGTATGTGCAGGTCTTACTGATAGGGTTTCTTCGAACACCCCTGTCGTTACAAACTCTGTTGTCATTGAGTTGCATTAAGCCAGGGCATATGCCTGTTTCAGGTGTGATTCTTTTTCTTGGCCAAAATAAGCAACTGAGGTAGTTAGTAATAACTTACTTAGTTYCGAAATTGCCATCATGGCATCACATGCCATGAAGCATGTACAGCTGTACCCACTGCAAAGGTCTGTCTTCCTGGTATTAGGTGAGATGTTACTGACAGTGAAAACGCTTTCTGCTGTCAGAAGCAGGACTACTACAGGCCGTAGTATTATTTCCTTATTTTTCTATTGCCAGAAAATCAAAGAAAAAAAAAGAAAACTGTAAATGTAAAGAAAAATACATTCGCTGTGCTTAACATATAACAGGAAAAGCTGAAGTGTTTTCTGTCTCCACCCATTTGCTCATCTTCTTCTGTCCACACAAATCCACAGCCACTCTTGGCACAACACATTTCATTTTGCCATGAAAACATTTAATGGCTGAAGTGTGGTGATGCTTTATTTATATTTGATCTAAGCACTGCTTTGTTCCTATGGCCAAAGGACACTGTACTCACTGTGCTACAAGTCCACTGCTTACAGCTGCATTCCCCTCTCTAAGATCCTGAAGCTATCAGCTATATCCCCCATTTAGCCTGTTTGAATCTTATGATTCTTATATTTGTGTGTTTGCTGCCCTTATCCAGTCCAAGCCAAACACATCTCACAAATCTGGCTTCACCAACCAACTGCAACATCAAAACTGATTCCAGTCTCCAAAAGGATTTCTGCTGATCATGACATCGGAGGCAGCTTTGGCACACTTCACCTAGGGCTGATGGCAGCACACTGCAGCTGCCCTCTGCTGAGTGCTACTCACTGCTCTGGAGGGTGCTACTTGCACTCTCAGCCAAAGAACAGTTTATGATTGTAGGGTCTGGAAATCAAAACAAGAAACCAAAACAAGATTACTTTCAGTTCTCTTAATTCTGTTCTTCCAAACATGCTCATCCTCTAAAGGAACTTGCTAGAAAAAAAAGAACAGTACTAGTATTCTCCTTTAAGCCCTCCTTATAAAAGGAATTACATACAACTACTGTAGCATCACTATACTCCAATTTCGGGAAAAGAATAAGTGCTGTCTTTGAACACAGCATCCTTTCTGAACTTAGCATTCATAACATTTTGAACATCATCCCAAAGATACCCTATACTGTTAAACCTAGCAAGCAAAACATACCCAAAATACCATTGCCACTTCCATCTGAGAGATTCCTCCCAGAAGCTATTCTTTTAGCCCTCGCCAGTGTGCAGTAACAAGGCCCCTGCATTCACACATCTGGAACAGCACACTTTATCCCTTCGTCTGCACAGCCATGCTTTTAGAAGTGAAATTCAAACCAGAAAAGGAGGTGGGGAGAGCAGAATGGCTATATTCCAAAATTAATTTAAATAACATTTTGTTATGGGCAGCAGAGAGTTATTTAACTGCATAGAGCACAAGTTTAATAGTATAGTGTTACCAATTGCTAGTTCCTGTTGTTTCTTCTCCTTTGCTTACTGTTTACTCCTCATTGAATCTCATTCCTCACATACATTCCAGAAATTTAAGGGCCTCCTTAAATATTTTGGCAAATATTTTGGCAATTAACTGAACTTCAAGCTTCTTAATTTTAAGCTTTTAATCAAAGACATTAATATCATGAATATTTTCTGTTCATTCAAGAATTACAAAAATTAAAGCTCCTGTTCACATTTCATATATAAACATAAAATAGATGTAAATATGCATATCTGACAAAAATAGGGCATGTGTATATGTATGTGTTTTTAATTCACTGTGATGCAGCGGATTTAATATAAATTGCATGTGTATTATTTGCAAGGAAAGTATACACAAGCTAAAACATAGATTTAAAAAAGTATAGCAAAAACATGCACTGCTTACACACCACATACAGTCAAATTAATTTCACACGGTGGGGGGGGGAAGGCGGGGGGGAAAAAGAGATCCCCAGCACACCGTGAAGGATCTACTTTCACTCCATTCATGGATTTCTCCAATATTGAAAATGTTTAAATTATAAAAAATTAGAAGTTAACAAAAGCTCAGTGGTCTAAGGTGAAAATAAGAACAGCAAAAAAATTATTTTACCTATAGGAAGACAAAAATAAAAAAACTCACTAGGGTATGCAGTTAATTCCCATTCAGATAGTTTATCACAAATCTTTCATTTCCACAGTACTTCAAAAACATAATTAAACCAGATAAACTTGCACAAGAGAAAAGCACCACCATTTTAATCTAAAACAAAGGCGTCCTAAACGTCCCATGCAGTACTCTTACAGAGAATTGAGGCACTAATGCAAATACTTTTAAATTTTAAATCATACATACTTTTTTTTTTTTTTTTAAAAGACATACATTCACATGTACGTTACATTTTATTGTATTACAATCTTAAGAGAGCACCAGCACTTACTAGAGGCTAGTACTATTTATTCCAAGTTTGAATGCAGAGTTTCTTTTTTAAAGACAAAAGATAGCTGCTCCTCTCCCCACTCCCTGTGCCTCTATCTCCTGCATGGAGAAGTGCCTATATAATTCATTCCTTGGAAAGAAACTTACGGTACTTTAAATGTGAGGCACTCGTGTTTCCTTCTGCAAAGCTGAAAATTCTGCCTAGTCGTTACAGAGATGTACGTACAGAGAGAAAACAAAGAGCAGCGTATCACTTACCCTCTTGAGCCACGTGAAGTGCTTGTAAATATCAATCTCACCATCCATGCTTTGAGCCCATCTCAGCAATCACAGCACCAGGGTGGAGGAGCCTTGGGAAGCAAGCGTGCCGCTTTGTTCTGCAGCTCTGGCTTCTTCCTCTTTCAACCCCTAACTTCTAAAATCCCGAATGTGTGTTCATATTTCTTCTCCTTCCCAGTCTCAAATGCGTCTCACAGATGTATATATAACACTCTGTATAAACTTAAGACTCTCCCCCAAACATCTGCTTTTTTTTAAAGCAGCAGATCAGTTAGCAATAAGGAACAAGGCAATCTAAAAGCTTCAAAAACATAACTTACTTAATGACTTTTGTTTGCTAAACAGASAACTTTCAAGAATAGTACAAATTTGCAGAAACCATTCCCTTTTAACATTACATTAACAAGCTAAAAATTGTTAAGCTGTCACTGACAAACTATTTTCAAGCAATGCTCTCTCTGGCTTTCTGTTTCAAGAGTGACTGGAACTCATTACCAAGACCCCCTATTTCCTGTCTCTGTTTTACTCTCTGTTTATCGTAACACTACTCAGACTTCTCAGTTTATTTCAGGCATGGTCTAAATCTAAAAATAAGTTCTGCACTTTGAATTACTTGCCTGTTCTCTCAAAAGACATTATAAAAGAGGAGGGACTCAAGAATCATCCAGTGGATAAGTTAATAACCATAAATATAAAAACTACTAATGCCAAAAGCAGCAGTTTTCCATCTTTACAAAAGATGRTGATAGTGTAAATTTTTTTTTTGTCAGTCTCTGCTGAAGCTCAAGTCTCATTACACTGTGACTCGCAACACTAAGATTAATATGTATCCAAAGCAATGGCTCTGGCAACAAGGGGAGTTTAAAATATTTTTGCCTGTTACTGTGGTGTCCTCTAGTGCCTCTACACAGTAGTTATGCTTAGTGTTAACTTCCCGGCAAATCCAGTTTTCCAACTTTATATCTTTCAACAACTACCAGTGGTTCTAACGTTAAGCTGGGCATCTCACTGTTCCACATATGAGGACAACTGCTTGTGTGATGCCTATTAAGAGCAACATCTAGCTGCCCCCATGGCCTTGTCGTGATAATCTCCAAACATTTACAAAACTCCCCCTTGATGGCAATCTCTGCAGCCAAACTAACTCCTGCATTCAAGATGGGGTACAACAGTCATGAAGAGTCATACTACTCTATGCTAAGAGCTGAAAATGCTGAAGCAACCCAATCCCTTGAAAAGCAGTTCTTACAAGGACTGCCTTACTTAGTAATTTACCCACCTTTCAGACTGAAGAAGGTGGACTGAAGAACAGTGAAGGAGTGACAAATTATAAAACAACAGGAAGGGTATAGACCTAAAGTGATAGCTTTAATCAGGTATTTATTACCTGCTGTTACTTAAAGCCACCTGGCAAAAAAAAATGAGACATTTCAAAAAACTTGAGCTTCAGGTCTTTAAGAGGTGCCAATATAGGCACTGCTTATATTTAAAATAATAAGTATAGGCCACAAAGCAAAAGAACAATTAATTGCCAATGTTAGCCRTGCCACAAAACAGCATACGGAGAAGACTCACAGTGTTGTGTGCATAGACAGAACTACTTGTACATGGGTTGTGCAAGTTTATAATGCTGTCTTGATGATAGCACTCTGTTGAATAATTCTTGTCAGAAGCCTTTATAGGCTATTCTGACCTATAGACATGACTTATAGTCCATTAAAAGGATTCTTTAAAAAAAATTTAAAATGTATGATATATACACTACACTTTCTCACATATCTGTCTCTATTGCCATCTGACATCCTGGAGACTGCATGTGGGTTCTCCTGAGATAAAAATGTGAAATTTCCTAAATCTTAAGGCATTTTTTGCCAAAAGCTAGTTATGTGATTATGGAGAATATGAAATGAACCACAGCTACAGAGTCAAAAGTTCCAAATTTCATCTCTGTCAAGAGACACCCTCATTTCAGATTTATTTAGAGGAAGAATGAAACTTAGCTCTATTAAGTAGTTMCACCACACATAACCTCTTAATGATTACTTAAATCATTATTTATTAGAAAAACAAACACCCCAAAAGCCTCTTCCCATTCCAAATTGTATTGCTTGGCAAGCATAGTTACTAAAACTTGAAGAAAACTGTATTATTCCATCTATTGCTACCTCCGCATAGTATCTGAGGTTAGTTGAATACTGATTTCACCTGATAGAAGTATTTTAAATGACAAACATACCTTATTTCTGCCATATGATTTGTCCTGAGTTTCATGCAACAGCCTCTTGATTTTGTTACAGTCATTCTTCCTGCTTAAAAGGTAAACGTGTCTGAATTTTCTGCATCTTATCAGCTACAAATGTTGACAACGTGCATTCCAGACAGTCACGTGTTCCTTTCTAGCCTGTCACCTGCATCCTGAACTTTATGTCCTGCTTGAGCTTTGGCCTGAAAAAGTTTCAGGCACCAAATGAATGCAGACCAATTACTCCAGACTTGCTCAGAATACTTTTTGGTTTCACCAGGAGAGCAGGTTAGTTTCTATGGGCAATAATGAAGATAAGCAAGAAAGATATTTTGCAATACAGGGACTGCTTCACTAGTCTACAACTACTCCCCCCCCCCCCCCGCCCCTTTTTAGGAAATTTGTATCTGCATGTATTCCTTYAATGAGCACTAAATTCTAGTTCAGTGGAGAACAGACATCCCCCATATCATCAAAACCCTGCAGCAAGTGGTACCCAAGAAAGCAGATAATGACCTAGCTATTCAGACACACAACCTATTATCTACTCCAATGCTACCTTGAAAGAAGGCAAAAAAAGTAATATAAGAAGCTAAAAAGCTTCAAATTAGTAATGTTCATAAATATTTTGTATGAAAGGCTTCAATTGCTGAAATCAACTTTAGTTGAACTTCAAACTTGATTATTGAAAGTAACTTGATTATTTTCTTAAGTATTTCATTATTTCAGTGAATTGCAYGCTCATCTACTTGCAGACTAACATACCAGCATGTTGTATACTATTTTCCAAAATAAGTATGATTTGTTTTTTATTTTTGAAAGATGTCAAATGCCACACTTCTGCAATGAATGCCTTAAGGCTATTACGGCATAACACACAATCCTGTTTAATCACTTCAGTAGTGAAAGTGCACTTCTTGTGCATTGGGAATTGCACCAGCATGCGCAGGAAGGGGCAGATCTTCCAGTTCAGTGCTTCCTATGCATCATCAGGTTAGTGCAGAGGAGCTAGGGTGCAGCACAAGACTGGATCATCAACTTATGACTCACACAAATGCTCAGAAAACATATCCATCTAATGTTTCAAGCTGGCAAAAATAAACATGAAGGCATACAGAACGAAGGCCTTCCCACGCTGTCCCAAAGATGCTCACAGGTCAGATTTCAGTGTAACATGTTAATACCACTTGGTAATGGGAAGATTCAGCTAAATATAGTTCCATTATGTCCCTCAACAGTTCAGTTCCACAGTCACATCTACCAGCAGATAAATATTGCGGCTTTAATTGGCATTGTCCAAAATGTAGTCTCTTTCAACTCAGCTGTTGCTGAAAACTTCTCCCGATATGCACATTTAATTCTTTTGATCAGCCATATCCTACATTCAAATTAACTATAATGTTAATACTACATTCTATCTTCATGAAAACAATTGTTCACATATTAAAGTGCTCTACAAAGCACATAGGTTTTCTGATGTTCTGGATAGAGATAGTCCTTTAGTACCTTCAGTTTCTAAGATATTTCTTGGCAGCATAAGCTGGGAATGTTTTYGACCTCACTTGTTTTTACATAGAAACAAAGATTTGCTGTACTCTTAAGATCAGTGGCTTGCTTGGCATACTCTTCAGCAGTTTCCAGTATTAACTTCAAAAAAAAGTAAACAGACATGGAACTAACAACCCCCCCCCCCCCACACACACACACAGAAAAACAAGAAAAGAAAATGGCCTACAATAGCTCTTATAAAAGCTCAAACACATTAGCCTGCCATCCACTTTAAAGTTCACTACAAYTCAATTGCATTCTGTTTTAAGTAACAATTTAGTTGGATAAAATATCAAAGACAGTATATTCTAAATCTCTGTACTGACTCTATTTTAGCCTCCAAGTTGAAGAAGACATTTAGAAGAAACACTTAAATAAGGGAGCCCACTGTGTATGCATGTCTGTGCTACCTTTCGGACTGAGTTACAGAACTGTATTTAGAATTTTGTAGGTGTTCCTTGAAAGCATAYAGTATTCTGTCATATGCTAATGCAGATACTAAATATATTATTCCTTATGTTGACTGTTTCTTTAATAAATTAGATTGCTTTAATCATGATTCATTTAATTTCTGTGAATTAAGCATTTTTTCCTTATGACATTCCAATACGAAAAGACTGTACTGATCAAATTTGTTTGGGGCTTCCAAAGTGAATGTATTCACTGAACTACAGAATTTTCATTCTCTACAGCTTGCTGTCTTCACTACACCTTTTCACACATCACCGCAACTAAAATGACCAAAGTCCTTTGCAACCAAAGCCTTCGGTTTCATAGCTCTGTATTGAAAGAAAGGAGTTCTGAGTCAGGGATGTAACTATGAAATTCATATTCCATATCATCAAACTGTGCTGAATTTGAAAAGGTTTCTTTGCAGTGTCCAAAATAAACCGCCSCTAGTTAGTGGAATAAGCTCTTACAAATTTGTAGTCTACATAAGTTGCATGTATGCTTACAAATAGTCTATTTTTAAATTATTTATTTTTAAAAGTGCTGATCCATGCATTAAGTTGGAGATGTGAATATACAGATTACCAGTTGATTTGCAGTAAAAGTTGCATCTATTATGTGTAACCTCCCTGCACCCAAAAGTCTTTTTAAGTACACAGTTTRTCAGAGAAAGGTAAAGAATATCAGAAATAGTTATTTTCTGCAATCTCAACATCCTGCAAAGAGATACAGCATACCACCAGACGCTGTTCTGTTGAATCTGAGTGGAGATTGCCYTACTTCTTTATCAGATGAACAGTAGACAAAGCTTGTAGGACTGCAGTAAACTAAAACTGTAAAAAGAAACTGTGGTTTCCGTTTTGACCAATGTCTTGACATGAAAAAGAATCAGCACACCTTAAAAGAGAGTGCTAAAGGAGTCGAAACATCATGCATTACCTACCTTGCAGGTCTGAAAAGCAGGCTCAATTAATATTTCTGTAAGGAAAGAGTCAGAAAACAGACCACCAGATTCGAATTCTTCAACCTGACAGTTCAGGGCCACTTTTGGTATGAACCACTTTGAAAAGTTACATCTTTTATCCTTTAAAACACTTTTCACCTACTGCGGGCCTTAGAAAGGGTACCAAATTTACTGAGACAGGAATTCAGGAATAGCTGGCCTCAGGATCTCGACTCGGAATCTAATACTGAAAATCTAAATTTAACATTGTCTCTCCACCTCTCACTTTCAAAACTGACACTAAATTCTCATTCCTTTCTTTCCTACAGTCCTAAGCAGGACGTTCCGGTTACAGATTTGCACTTTGTGGAGAACGTCAAGAAAGCAGCAGTTGAGAAATTCAAACAAAAGCAGCTGCCTTTCCAGCAGTATTAGCATATTGTGTAAAAGCACAATGCAGCCACAGCAGATGATCAACACTGAACCAGAAGCTAACAATTTTGTAATAAGCACTGTTGCATGAGAGCAAAATTCACTGAAAAGCCAACAAAAAAAAAAGTTAAGAGGTGAGTAGCTTCTCTTGCTTCTCTTAAGCAAACTACCATTCATTTGCAATGACAAATGGATTCCTGCTAAGATGTACCTAAAGATCTGATCTCTTCCTCACCTCAGTAAGTCTCAGTCTTTTCCAGTGGATGGTCAAGTGTTATTATCCACAGAAACATCTCATACTCAAAAGGTAAAACTTTTCTGTATCACCTTTCTTTGATGCACAGGATATTTTGAAGATATATATTGATATCAAAATACTGATAGCTAAAGGYAATAAAACAAGAGTACCAAGGAAAAGGATATGAGAACTATCCATCTTTTTCCTACTTCTTCCCTCAACCATGTTGCTGTATTCCAAGCAAGTGTTTTATATACAATTTATCTGGTTAACTGTTTGTGTCCAGAAAGGGGAACAAAAAGAAGTGTTTTTATATTAAACAGAGAGTCCTTTTATTACTTTCTTCCCCACCTACAAAAAGTAGTAGTTTCTATCCTCCATCTCTGCATAGCTTCACTTATCAGCATGCAAAATGGGAATATGCTTAGCTTTTTTAAGAATGCTTACCATCCTTGGTAGTTAAGGATATCATTATAAAAATAACTGAAGCATCAAATACTTGAACTAATGTCGTTTGCAAAGAAAATGGAGACACTGCATGTAATTACTCACCAAATTCTCTTCAAACCATCCCCGTATACACATTGCTGTGGCCCCTGGAATTTGGCTTCGCAGTGCTTCTTTCTCTTGAGGATCCTCTAACATTTCCAATGCCATCTTTAGATCTTCCAAGAGATGCAAAATTTGAAGTGTGCCCAGATATACTGATGGAGCAGGGGACACAATATCGTAGCCACCATTGGCATACTCTGTAGCTGACTTTGTACCTAAAAACAAGTAAAAACAGGAGAGAGAACCATTGTTTTAAATGGTTGTTCTGGAAGTGACAAAATACAGGTTACTGCATACTACCATACGTAGACTTCAGATGCTAGCTGACAAATATCACCATTTCCATATCACCAGGCTTAGTTATACTTGAGTTAGTCACTAAATAAACAATGAACACTGGAGAATTAAGTGCAGTAAGTTTATTATATGTAAGCATATTTTAAAAAGATTTTTGACCCACCAATCCTTTAATCCTAACAGATTAAATTTAACACCAAAACCTCACCACAAATTACCTGCAATTTTCCATGATTACCATGAGATGTCACTACCTTCTCAGATATACAGCTGGAAGTCCCCAATCACAGCAGTTATTTCTCAAACAATATTAAAGACTCATGCAGCATTTTGACAAAAAAACAAAAAAACAAACAAAAAAACAAACCCAAAAAGCTTGGATGAAAATAGAATGTGTTACCAGGACTGGAAAAGTACATAACCATTAAAAAGACCTCACAAAGAACAAAAAATAAAGTTAACAATAAGGTGGCTTACCAAAGTTAGTTGGCTTTGAAACACAGAACGATCTCCCTTTGCTCACTCATGACAACAAACACTCTTTTCCCCCAGTAAAATCCTTCAGTAACAATATTACTTCCTCAAGAACAATAAGCATGGGAACAGATATCTCTCACTAATCCATAGATTTTAGYTCTAAATAATATAAGTTCTAATATGYCTTTGAAACTGTATTAAAAGGAAAAAGCRATTCAACRGGACACACAGTAAACATATACAATCTTTGCTTGGTTCTGAATTTTAGACTTGATTTCATTTAATTCATTTGATTTCTTTTCATTTCTTTTCAAGTTCAAGAACTTGTCAGGTAGAAAACTTTTTCTTCTATCTACTACTTTTTTATTTAAAATTTTCTTCAACTACATAATGGGTTGTACCCATGTACCAATGAGAACTCATTCCTGTTCTCTCTAGCATAAGTTATCCCATTTTTCACCTTATTTGACTTTTTGAGATATTTTCTAGGGGTCTGATCAATCTCATTGCCCTCCTTTGAAATCTTTTTATTTTGTAACATGCTTTATAGATGTATGAAGAACTTATGTACATTATTCCTTAGAAGGCTGTATCATTCACTGTATCATCATAGAAGAGAATCAAAATAATCTCCACATTACTTTCATTTTACTCATCTGACTGTTAAACACTGTTTACATCTTGGGTTGCAGTTATAAAAGGAACAGAAACCTTCACTGAACTTCAGAAAATTATTTGCCAAATACCCTTCCTAAGCAGAAGTACTTAATTTAAAACCCAGAKGCACGAGTAATTTCAGGTTTCCTCTTTAGTGCATGCTGCTTTGCATTAATCAATGTTAGCTTGTCTGCTATGCTTATTTACCATATTTCAGACACTACAAATTACGTTTGAACCCAACCAACCTAACTATATTTTACATGTAGCCTGACATCTTACTAGGCACAACTCATGAAAATATTAACACTGTATGTGTTAGTACACTACTGTAATACCTTCTGCACCTGTATTAGCTTTTAGTCAAAAATAAAACTGATCATTTATTCCTAATATTGCTTTCCCTCTCAATTAGTCTTTGGTACAAGACAATATTTTATCAATGCTTAACTTCCTACAAAGCTTTAGGGAAAATTCTAAACAATATTAATCAGGTCTTCTCCAGCTACCATTTCAATGGCATACTTCTAACARGCTGACTACCTATGCAAAAAATCCTATATGAAACCATTCCTAGAAMTTTTGTAAAGATCAGTAGTTTACCTGTTTATTTTTAAAGCAGCAGTGTACTCAGTTTCACTATCAAACCATTTGATGTACTCTTAAAATCTTTTAAGCTTGGGATAACCCCATTTCAGCCTGTCTACTGATTTCTACCTGTCATGAATATATGAAATGAGATCATATCTCGGTTTCTGGCTAAGAACAAATCTTTGATAATGCTTTTTCAATACTCAGTGCTATGAAGACTGCTACACTTAATTATTTCAACTCCTAATACAATCCTATCTTTTGGAATATTTTCTTTTTAAGGARAGAATGAATCATCTACTTTGTCACATTTGAGTATCCTACCAACAACAGGGTTTTCTTTTCTCATGTAATTTCTAGACCCTCACTTATGCTTATGCCAGCTTAGTCGTTCCTGTTTGTAATGTTAAACTCTAGCAACTAAAAAGAGCAGAATTCCAAATTATGCAAGAGCCATTTGGATCACACAGCCTCTGAAACCTGCTTGTTCATTTGGCCAGAGTGGTTCACTCCTACACAGCTGCCTCTCTGCYTTACTGTATTTCCAAAAACATCTGCCAGGTTGAAGTCTGCCACAAGAACAAGGGCTGCCTATTTTGAGTCTTCTGCCAGCTGCTTGCGTAAGCAGAGGTGGAGAGCTTTGTGTCCATAGCTGCAGTTTAGGGTSGGCCTTGGAGGATAATCCTGTCCTTATTAGAGATATTTGAAGATATCTGTTTGTTACTGGGAAAGAATATAAGCTTAACATCTAGCGATTAAGACAAAGTCAAATTAAGAATTTTCAGCTTTTTTTCTTGCCATTCYCTTTCCCTGCCTTGACCTTATTTTCCAAGTAAGTTTGTATTAAAGAGCAGAAACAAACCAGAAGGAGAAAGTGTTTCTCTGTTTATTATTAACTTCAAGAGATGCAACAAATGAAATTCTTTAAAAGACATCCATCTGCCAAGCTCACATACACTGTACTTTAGAGAACCTCCCAACAACACACAAAAGTTGGTATTCCTCATGATTTATCCCACACATAGGGAATTCATTTTGAACATAAATAGTAAGGGATTTTACAAACTTCTACAGGAGACAAATRTAATTCAAAGTAGTTTCTTAGCAAATAATAGTAAAGGCACACCCAATAGCTTATTTTGTATGCTCAGATGTATATAGGTGCAAGGATCTTACAAGTGAACTGCCTACAAGTAGAATCAATTCTTAAAAGCTCTAGTTCCATTAAACCTTGAAAAGAATCTCTATCAATCAACATTAAATGAAATGAGTAGGTATTGAAAGGTGGGATTTTATAGTTTAAAAAATTTCAACTGAAAGAAATTATTAAAGAAAATCTATACAAGATTTGCATTTACTTTTTAAAGACAGGCTGTCATGAGACCAGAATGACCTGTGTTTGATATCATTAGAAAAATTAAACCATACATGTACCCTCTTTTGATTGGCACATGGAGAATACAGGGCCTATTTCTGAAACACAAAAATATTCCTAGCTCTCAGAGCAAGATTGCACCAACAAGTCAGTGGGACTGTACATATGCTTAAAATAAGCAAGGGCTGAAAGTACTTTACTAGACTGAAGCCCCAGTACACAGCAGAAGCAACAAAGCTCTTGCATGTGTAACCCTCCCTGCCTGGAATGGGAGGGTTACTACAGATTTCAGTGTATCTCTAAAAATCAAATGACTCTTCCCATTTCCCCATCCATACAYGCACACACTGTCCTTCTTTGTCAACTTATTCTTAACCTGCTTTGCTGAGGGTTGCTACTGCAGCCCCTTTCATTCACCTAGCCGAAAGGGAAAATGAAGGCAAAACGAAAGCACTTTGCATTAGGGAGGGAAGCCAGGGACAGAAGTGATCTAGAAATGCAAAATCAGATTCAGCATTTTAGTTCAAAAAACTTCCTGTTTCACTACTTAAATTCAAATGACTCATTGGCTTTCTTCTCTTATTTGCTTTCCACGGTATTTCATACTAAATAGGACATACATTGCTTGCCACAAGGACAAGAACCACCTTTTTTTTTTTTTTCCCTCGTGATATTTTGGCAAGTCACAGTAAGTTTTAGCACCAGAAATAAGAATCCGGATATCCTTCTGAAATGAAATATAAAGAGAAGCCACGTTACAAACAGTGACTCCATGTAACCACTATATTGCACCCTTAACAGCATTTACTTTATGTCTGCTGTATTATAAATGGGTGAATGGGGAAGAATGCAGTTCAGGCACCAGAATTTTATAAATACTCAGGAGCAATGACTGCAGTTTTGCACAGTATAGTAAAAAGACTTGGTGTATGACCTTGACCAAGTCACAGTCTTTCTGCACCTCATTTTCCAGGCATAAAAAGTACGCTGGAAAATTTTTTGTTATTATATTCATGTAATACTCAACATCAATGTTTTCTACTGTTCTACTGGAATATTAATCATCATAAATGTCCAACTAAGAACAAAAAAGTAATACTGGACAAAGAAAATCCAAGCAATTCAATTTTGCCTTCCCCATATAGAAAGTGAATGAAATGGAGGTTAAAAGTTGCTGCATAGTTTGTGTGTGTTAGAAAGAATAACAAGGTAATAATAGGAGAAAACAGCTTTAAGATGTTTCTTATACCCTGGTCATACAAGCACATTTTGAGTTCAAAGTTCCTTGCAATTAGCTAAATGTTTCCAAAGAAACATTCCTTTTGGGCAAATACATAACCTATTCAGAAAAGAGCAGTATCTGTACCTTCYGAAAGTAAGTAACCAAGCAGCGCTAAAGAAAGTTTCAGTGAGTCTGATCATTTTGGAAATGCACTCTCCTCAGCTTCTATTATACACATTCATCTTTCACTACTTTTAGCAGTAGATATTGTTTCTGATTCCACATTTACTACTATATTTCTGCTGTACAACATTTATCTTTATTATCTCAGCCTTTTCCCTCTAAAGTTGTCTGAGATAAGAGAATGCAATTTCCAGTAAGAGACAACTCAACCCTCAGTGTTTACAAAGAGATATTCTTAACATAGGTGAGTTGTCTAATCTGGAAAACAGGGGAAAAAAAAAAAAAGAGAAAAAACAAAAAAGTGTGCTTTACCCTATAGCAAAAATGGTTCTGTATAAAGCTGAAATATTTAATGAAAGCAGTTTTGATATCTCACCCACACTGTTAGAAAAAAGTTATAATCACATATTCTAGCATCTCAGTCAGTTACCACGCTTCTACAGAACAGCTCATTTATTTACCTGTTTTTTTTTTTTTTTTTTCTCTTCTCACTCAGGTAGCATATATGTAGTCCAAGTTCTTCCTCTCTCCTCTGAGATTACAAAAGATATTTTTCTTTTGAAGCACAAGTCCTTTTTCCTTTTGGATACAGCCTTACAAACTCGAATTTTTGTAAAGTAGCAGTGAGGTCCCAATGGGACACAATTCAGCTTCCTTCTCAAAACCTTCTGTGAAACAAACGAAGAGGTAGCTCACACTACCCTTTCTCTAACACCACAATGCAAAATACATCACAAATGTTGTATTTTGAATCATAGCTCTTACATAACTTCTCCTCAAATCTTTTGTTTAGATCCTTAACTACAGAAAACAGAAACTGTTGAGCTGGAGTAGCAGGAAGCCCTAGAAAAGTTTACATGCCTAGAGATGTTAATGATGACATTTAGATGCATTACACAGCSTTAAGTCTCAAGCAGCTCATATGATTTTCAAAATGCTTTCATTAGAGCCACACATGGACTCCTTGAGAYAATTTAAGGACTGTCTGTAATTTAATATGCAAATTATACATGCATTTACTCAACTTTTCCCCTTTTATAGGTTCATAAGCCCTAAGCAGTGACCTAYAGCACATTAAGTGCTATTTAAACACAGATATGTGCAACAAGAAAAATCTCTCRTATCCAGGTGCACTTGCAAGTTAAGTTAGAATTGTTGGGAAAAGGAGAATAAATTATATTTGATTGATTATCAAATGGATTATTGAAAATAAATCATATTTGATGAGGTTGCAGCTAAGGTTGCAATTTTCCTAAGGTAGAACAAAACAGATCGCAGTTCCATATTTGAATATCTGTATATATGAAGTATCCATCATACAGGAAGAACAAAGTGGACTAGTTTTATTAAAGACAACAATTTGCACAGTTTTTCTCTCTACTAGACCATTTCTCTGTAGGTATTTCCACCTGTAAAACCAGTAATCTATTTWAAAATGTTATAAGCTAAAATACACATCTTTCCAGGATATAGTTTGTACTAATCAAGAATAATTTTCTTCTTTTACTAGATAAGCAGTAATATTTGCAAGGGAAAACAAAGATCAACTTAATCAGTAATACACTTTGACCTTCAAATGCCATTCATATTATACATACAAATTATACATAAAAATTTTAAACATCTACTTTAGTAAACCATTATGAAATATTTATAGGAAACAATTTATCCATGCTTGTCAGTCAAGTAAGATTTTGCAGGATCGCCCTTTTTAGGGGAGGTAATTCATCCGTACTACAAACAGGATTCAGAATTTCTTAGTTCCCTATCCTATGCTCATACTTGTGAGAAAATATGCTTAGGATAGCAAGAGGATGGGAAGCAAGTTTTCAGGACAGTAGCCCAAATAACTATAATGACCTTTTGCAAGGCCAAGCACTCACAATTGGGGAAATTCCAACAATKTGGCAACAATTTGGCAACCCTGAATAAGAAATAAGTAGACAATGCTGATCTGTGCAATCACCATATACGTTGCCATGATTTTGATATTCTTTTAAAACATAAAGCAAAACTTCATCTGAGCTGCTATGCAAAGTATGAAATTTAAGGCTGCAGAATAAGTAACCTCCCTGTAAAACTCTGTATCAAGTGGATGTCATGGTTATTCACATCTACATGCAGTTAAACACCAGCTAAGCCTTGAATACTTGTAAGAAGGAGAAAAGGAAGACTGCAGATAGATTATATGGCTTATGGTGTGTGTAAGAGGAAAGACAGTGAATTGTTGCATCTTTTTAAAGGTATAGAAGATGTTAAATTGTTCCAAAATTGTTAATGCCTTGACAATAGTAAATGAATCAAGTAATCAGCTGCTTTAAAATGGTGAGTAACCTGAAGATGGACATAAAAAGCTATAAAAAAACCTTTTTTATAAGTCTTTCATTTCTTCTCTTTACTTCTTTTTCATTTTCTTCTTTATTTCATACTTATGGTTCTAGGTCAAATTTTTTCTCTTATTTTCTCACAAGATTTTGATTCATACTTTTCTGGTAGTTATGATAGTAGTTACATATTTCTCCAAAGATCTGATTTCAACTAATTTATTTTTTCATTTCCTTTTTCATATCTTTACTGTTATATAAATATGCTTAGCTAATGGCTTCAAAGACCCACTACTATATCGCATAGTTAAACTTCACAAATGCTCCTCTTAATTAAAGCCTAGCAGTAGTAAGATAATCAGCAAGTACTATAAATATCTTATCTCATTTGTTCATGAAAAAAAGTTATTTATAGACTGTGAATAGAAAAAGGAAATAYACTAACCATGAATTGAATCACAGTCTATTAACACAATGACAACTTATTTAGAAAAATACAAGGATAAAACAAACTACAAAAATTCTGAGCCACTGCAGCTGTTGGTCTCTGATCTATACGGAAACAAATTTCTCATTATTTCAATTATTCTATTTCTGTCATTATTATTTCAATTGCACTCTTGTCAGTTTAGAGTTTGAAATAAAATTCTATAAAAAAAATGCATTACAAAAAATAATGCATATTTATTATGTAAAATAAGTCATTGAAAATACCATGAATCATGAATAGGACAGAAATCATAAAAATATAAAAAAATCTGTGTATATATAGAAAAGCAAAAGTAAAGGCTAGTCTCTATTCACTCTAGACAATCACAAGACGCTTGTACTGTCTGTCAGCTGCATGGTCCCCAGTTTTTATTTTAAATAAGACACCCACACATGCACACCACCAAAAAAAAAGGCATTAAGAGCTAGCTGTCTGGTCTGGACAACTTCAATGTCTTATGAAGCAGAACAGAAAATTCTATTTTCTTTAGTTTAAAAAGAAGCTATGAAACTAGTCCTTGAGTTTTGAAAAAAATCCACAATGACATGTATGATTGCATCAGGATAAAKCATGAGGTCACTATGAAATCTTTTGATTTTATATTATGTATGCAGAAATTTGGTGAAAGCTTAATTCGACAAAAACAAAATCAATAGAGGCTCAAAATCAAGAGAGGAATTAATATTTTTAAATATCACTCCTGAATTTTTAATCCAAAGTTTAATCACAGATTACTAAACCAGCTCTAGTTCTGACTCAGTAACATGGTATATATCTAGATCTTGAACTCATTAGATTATGATGGAATAGGAAAGCAACAGAAGAAATCAGATCCTCCCATATATTCTGGCTAATAGCTCCTTTGAGGAAAATACATTAAACTTGAATAACATCTGGGAATCTCTTAAGGATAATTTCCTCTAAAGATCTTTTATTTTCTTGACAAAGGTATGGGGAACAGTTACATTTGTGGTACGCTGCTAACGCAATGAACTGAATGCAAATATTCTGCCTCAAAAGAAAGAATTTAAACAAGCTTCGTGGACTTCTTGACAAKCTTTATAATACTTTAGAATTTGGAATACTTTATAATTTGTAATCTTTCAGTACTAATAGTGAAATGTCAGCATGCACCCATGTGGACCCAGTAAGCAATAACAACACCCACCAAAAATTGCAGGAGATTTGGTTAAAAGGAAATTCAGTAATTCCACTGCTCATCCACTGAAGTTAAAGGCTCTAGAGCTGCAGATTATAACAATGTGATAGTCATTTTTAGATCTTATATTTATTGTCATTATTGACAATAGGAAATTACGGGTTTTCAGAAGGCATAGAAGCTGACAGAAATAGAATGTAATGATTTGGTCAAACCACAGTCGGAGGCAGAGTCAAGTACCTCAAGTAAAGAAAGTAAAGACAGGTCTGGCATAGGGAAGCTTTCTGCAGATAAAGCCTCTGTTTAGAGTGCAAGTCATGCCGGCTAATGGATGTCATGTTCATTGACAATCACATTAGGCTTTTTTGCAATTTTATCCAAATAAGGCTAATCATTCAGCATGCCTAATTTATACAGCTATGAGGGTGGGTTATCAGTACAGATGTAACGAAGCATTAAAGACTTGGGAACATTGACCGAGCTGTCAAATTTGATCAAGTCCAAAGAAATTTAATTTGTTAATCTTGCTTGACAATCCTACCCTCATGCACTCTAAACACTAATACATTTTGTATTGCACYGAGATGCACAGTCCACAGCAAGACATTTCATTTGGACTGATCAGAAACATGTATTAGCTCTGTTCATACTGGAGTCAGGGTCAAGACTTAAAATGAGAAATTCAAAAATAGGACCATAAATGCATAAATATTTGTAATATGTATTTTCTTGCCTAGCTCTTACTTTAAAGCAAACAAGCATGAGACCACAATCACACGTTTTAATGATTACTACATCTAATAAAAGAAACTATGATTGTTTACTTATTAGAGAGGGAGAATTCCAACCTTCTAACAGAAGTTGCTTTTCCTTGTGTATATATTCACATTTACTCAAGTATCAACTGACCAATGCAGACATTTTTGCATGTCTGGACATTTCAGTTCTCCATAGTAGCTATTAGATTAATGCTCAATGTATGCCCCATAATAAAGGTTTCTGAGTCTAAGAGAAGAGTCTAGCTCTTTCTAGTACCCACTCAGGACTTACTCAAAAGGAAACCTCTTTTCCATCAGCTGCATAAATTTCTAACAGCCACAAAGCTTTGGCTTATTGCTATATAGGGAACTTAAGTAGAGTAAAATGAAATAGCACAAGCCCCGAACAGTTGATTTATCCTGTTTTCAGTCTACTCTAAGAAGAACAAATATAACTTCCCCCAATATTTTCAGAGTGGTATATATAAATCTGTAGTTAGTAAACTTTCAGTTCTGKTTTATTTCAGGTTAGTCCTGAACATCTCACTTCTTCTCTGACCACATGGCACAACTAAATATTCCTGTTTTCCAATCCTTCCCCAAATTGTCTAAAGAAGCCTAGTGTATTGAATTAGAGAGAATCAAACTTGGATAATTATACTCTGTTCTCAATTTGAGGTAGATTGGGCTAATAATCAGTATCCAAACACAGGCTTCATCACATCACAGAATCATACTAGAACAGGCAAGAGGGGGTTCTGGAATACATAAACCATTAGTTAGAAAAGAATGACCAGAACACACTTAGTCACTCCGCCTTTATGATATTTTATATATACAAATGATCAAACATGGAATAAACAGTTTTCCCACCCAAATGAACTTTCCTTTATGTTGCAAATATAAACAAGTGAAAATGAGATCAGAGCTCTGCCCAGATTCTKTGGGGAGATTAGCTCACACTGAACAGTTTGTTGTCACGAAAYCCAAGACTACTGAGTCCTAACCATAGAGATCACCTCTTTGTATTACAAAGCAGAAAACTGAGAGAAGGATTTTTATCACATCATGAGAGCGTTAAAAGACAACAAATTACACTTTGCATCATATCTTTTTCTGGAACATATCGTGTAAAAATAATTTCAGAGTTCCTCTGCTGCAAAAGAACACCATTAGGGAGAWCTGTACATTCTAGCTCATTACGACGTGAAGATTATTAATGACATAGGAACCATACCATAACCATAGAAATTTGTCTGTTGTCGAGAAAGACAAATTCCTGGTTTTGTTAAAAAAACAAAATTAAAAAAGAAAAAAAAAAACCACCCACACACRCCTGACAAAGTGCTATTGGAGAGACTAAAGCCTAATACGCTTAGATTTCAAAGTAGATGGATTGAAAGTAAAGCATTATTATACCTGCAATGATGTCATCCATCTGCTCCAAAGCTGCTTCAAGCATATGACTAGCATCGGAGGCCATGATCTATGATTTGTTGAGACCTTTACTCTTCCTATTGAAAAGACAGATGAAAGCATAAGTATCATACTAAAACCAGACTTGATAGTAAATCTACTTAGCTGTTACACTGCAAATTAGGCCATGCAGCAAAGTCCTCTTAACAAAAATGTAGCTTAAAAGAACTTACAAAAGCCATCAAACAAATCTCAAACACACTAGAAGCCTTGAATTCTTAAGCAGAATTTTCTAACTGAAAGTTGATTTCATTTCAACCTTGTTCATTGTGAGAAAACCATGAGAAATGATGAAACTCAGTAAAAAGTCCAATATAGTGGATTTTTTTAATACAAACAAATCAAGATTATTTGCTTCTTTTAAAAATCAAGAGTCCTAAGACAGGCTCTTCATCAGGGTGTTGCTGAAATAATTACAAAGATAGAGAGAAACTTCTTTCATTAATAACCTCTACACTACCAGTGAGTGTATGTATCCTACGCCATTCTGGTAAATGTATATAACATACAGGAATGAGAGTCAGGAACTACCTTTCAATTTCAGCCCTGTCAAGGCCAACTATAATTTATCGTAATAGGTAAGCCATTATTTAACTAGAGATCAAACACATAATGAAGAGCAACATGAGAATGTCATACTAGAAAATGGGGAAAAAAAAAAAAACTTTTGTATTACCTGAGGCAAAGATTAATGAATACTTGGTTTTGTCTCTCCTGTCTATGTTAAAACAGTAATTTAAGAGTAGACAATGCTAAATATAATTAATTTTTCCCCAAATATATCTAATATTTATAGTAGCTGCTTTAAATGCTCTATTTAATTGTACTTAGCATAAATTATGTTCAGATTAAGTAATCTTAGAAGTCATAAATCAGCTGACAAAGTTAAAATTTCAGAACATTTATCTATATGATCTATACTTTCAATATACTCCTTTCGACTTTGTTTATTCATTTTGCTGATTTTGGTAGGTTTCCATCTTTTGTTGTCACATTTACATGATGGTTGCTCAGCAGATTCACTAAATACTTTAGAGATACCTGAACCACTTCAGCAAAATTTCTTCTAGTTCAAAACAACCATAATCAACAACAACCATTGCAGCAAAGGGAAATCCACCTTTGGTAAGTAGCTGTTAAAGATGCACCTAGGCTACCCTGATCCTGCAGTTTATGATGAAGAAAAGATCTATTCCATTCCCAAAACTACGGCCAACCTCTGTGCTGGCAAATCAAGACAGTAGATCAGCTCAAGATTAGAAGGAAGAAAGAAAGTAAAGAAAATATGTGTGTATATATATAATATTTATATATATTAGAAATAGCATGAAGTTCACATTGGTAGGCTGCAATGCATATTCTTATTTACATTGTATGATTTTGCTTTGTGTATCTAAAGCAGCTGCAGTAATTCGTATTTATTATTAAAAGGAAATGCAAGACGACCATTATTCTAAGTTTCAAAATACAGCATGATTGCTCTATACTGAACTATTACATTGACATTCTGTAGCAGCAAAACTTTTTATCAAGACCTTGACATGAAACAGAAAAAATATTTTGTTGAAAAATACCACTACATCTAAGCCTTCACCTCCTCCTAAACTCTATATTCCTCCTTCCCTTCTCATCCATATGCACGGTATAATTGCTGCTTAAATGAATCAACCTAGAGTAAAACCAGCTAGACAAAAAATACATGATTTATTAACAGAAGTGCTTTGCTGTAGCGTAATAATGTAATATTACTTGCTGAACATCTTTTTCTAGACAGACCTGTTRCATGAGCTTCAGGCAAGTCTCATTTTCCCAGACACTCCCTTCTTTGATTGTTCATAGCAATAATATGAAAGTAGCTTCCTAGATCCCATGAGATTTCAGTTACCGTTTCTGATCTATTTCTATAGATGTGTAGTCATAGATTAAAAACAAAAAAACACACGTATTAATTAGAAAACACAGGTAATGATACAAAAAGAATATGTATATTTGCTAGCTATTTAATGGCAATTCTTTTTATTTCTTGAGTGACATCAACAGATGCAAAATATACCAACTTATCTGCATTTATAAAAACATGTTTTGAAAAGCAGCTTTTGTTTAACCTTTAGCAAACCTGAAGAATATTCTTTAATATCAGCATTAATATTTAACATTCTAATTTTTATAACTTTACTTAGATTAATTTATAACAAAAAAACAGGAAACAATTAACTTACCTTTTCGCGACTCTAAGGAGAGAAGAATATACTTTTCTCCAGTCAGTAAAAATCATTCATTGTTAATAGCAAAAGTTATTGCTGTTAAATAGACTTAAGTCTAAATTATTTCACCCCTTCCAAGCCACATGCTCATATTAAATTAGAGCCCAACCCAGATAAAGATATTGTAACCCTGTTTGTTATAATTACCTAAGTAACAAGATCTTCCAGGAAGTGAAGAGTACCAGTCTGAAGGCTCTAAATTTATTTTACTCAGCTAGCTTTACCCAATAAAATTCCATCTCAGATTTGCATTTCAAATAATATGAAGATCAATCTCTGCTGGAATTGTTGCACTTGCAGCCAATATCCCTTGCAAATTCCTTAATCTATTTTCCTTATGTATAACTATAGTTTCCTGTGCCAAACAGAATAAAATATTTAAACAAGCATATTCACTGGGCAAGACAGTCTTCATAGTCATGAAGACATTTAATTAAAATTTGAATCTTTTATGGCTCCCCTGAACCAGCAGCTCTCCAGAGATAAGAACATGAGCATTTAGGCAACTCCTGAGTCAGATGTTTTTCAAAGTTGCTCCTAATAATGATGTTGCCCATGTTATCAGTTGTGGAAAAGGGGTGTGTTTTGTGCTAGAAACCCATGAAATCTAGATCTTGCTTTAATATTTAACACTTTATGTGGCTTTCAGTCTCCTCTCACGTTTAAAAGACATTGCTAATAGATAAATGCCACCACCAATTTTTGTGGGATGAATCATTTTAAAGAATTCAGATTCTTGCATTTAGTGCAAGGAAATATTAAGAGCCTTGGCATAGCTTCAGAAGTCTTTTTTTTTTTTTTTCCCCCCTCCCCTCTCCTTCTTCAACTGCAACATGAATTCTAAGGCATAATGAAGAAATGTGCATGGTTCCCACTCCAAACATCTCCTACCTTGCTTTTCTCCCAGCCATATGTGGCACTCCATGCAGTCACTCTAAAGGTCTAGAATTGCTAATTCATCTTTCTAATCCATTTCAGAAATTTGCAAAACACCATCAAATATAAGAGCTATAAAAATATATTTGGACCTTGGTCTTTTAAAAACTGGCATATCTCTTTAAATTAATCCTCAGCCCTAAATAACCATCTGCAGCTGCTAGGAATAGAAGGATTTCAGATGATCACTAAAACAACAGCCTAAAGAACAGTGCTATAGTACTTGCTGTATAGCATCATTCAGAGCTATCCATCCAGAAGGCCTATTCAACAGCATGGCTTAAAATAAATAAATAAAATATTTAAGATAGTAACTATCTTCTCTATTTCCTTTTTATAGGGTTCTACAAAACAGTCGAAGTAAAAATAGGACTCTTCCTCTGTTGATGACCATTTACATAATAAATAAAAGGAAATAATAGCAGTAGTAAGATAACTAAACCAATAAAGGATGAAAATAATATTTTTCAACCAGGGAGGTCATTTAGAAAATTTAAAGGGATCATGGCAAGGCTGGGAGGAGCAGAAGCAAGGGGAACAACAACAAAACACAAAACCAAAAGTTACCCAGTTACCCCCACACACGCTAGAAAGAAAAAAAGACTTCCGAAAACTGCACAGAGAATTGAAGTTGAACCATTTGGAAATGACAGAATAATGGGGAAAGTCTCTAGCCAACTTATTCCTGGAAGTCCTCATATGTAGACATCCTTAGGCAGAACTAGTACAATGCTTCATGTTGGAAATGATCTATAAAACTAAAACTAACGTAAACTGGTAAAGCATTACCCAGGCAGAACCCCGGATTCTGTGCTGCAAGTAAAAGCTAGAGTTGCAAGCAGAAATAACTACATAATATTTTACTAAATAATTTAAAAAAAAACAAAACAGGAACTGAATGCATTTCAATTTAACAAAACCTTATAGTAAAATCACAAAGTCAAATAACTGTTTTCAATAATAGGCCCATTAAATTTGCGAATCCAAGCCAGAAACTAAACAAGTCTTTTAGAGGAAAAAAAAGGGTGTGTAGGGGGGAAGACCGTTAAAAATATGGTAAAGGCTTTCTTTGATTCTTTATGATACTTTAGGAGCACAAATCCCCTCGGAGTGAGTCTTCCTCAGAACCCATGGGTATCAACTTACAGTTCCTATTAGTGGTATAACTGAATTTCCTGACTCATGCTTGTACCAAGTCTCATCCTTAAGTATAAAAGCTGATGTTGACAGAATGGCATGCATAAAGAGAGTTTCCTTCCGTTTCTCTCTACAGCAGTTTTATCAACCATAGAAAGTCCTTTACTCCTTAAGCTTTTTTATGTATAAAAACTTAATTTTTTAAAGTTTTTATGACCTATTTCATAATTTAATATTTGCCATGAGATGCATGTATCCTTCATTTTGTTTAAGTAATCAAAACTGGTTTAAGGTTCTGCCTGTTTGTGTGTTATGTGTGTATAAATACAATATATCTGTTATACACATTAACACAGGAAATTCTATAACTTATGATTTTACAAATCTTAAAACCAAAACTGCATTATGCATTACTGAAGCAGGCAAAAATAAATCAATGCTTTGAATGTAAAGTTAATCTTAGTTAGGCATGGTGATATACGTGAGGAAAGTTTCTGAATACAGGCTGCCCAGAGAGGTTGTGGAGTCTCCTTCTTTGGAGATCTTTAAAACCTGTTTGAATGCCATGTGCCTGTGCCATGTGCTCTAGGTGACCCTGTGTGTGCAGGGGGGTTGGACTAGATAACCTCTGAGGTCCCTTCCAACCTTAAGCATTCTATGATTCCGTGAAAATGTGAACATTTCCAGACTTATGATAAATGCAAAGGTGAGTAATATACAGAAATCAAACATGGTACTACAGTTCACATTTAGTCATAAAATACCRCAAAGAGAAGGAAAAGGTAAAAAAATCTAAATATTGTGAGAGTTTATAAACTTAAGCTGAGAAATGATATAATGAATAATATTGTGAAAGTAAATTGTCGAACTAATAAATGGACAGGTGAAAATTCACCATAAAAGTAAACAGAATTAATGTGTGAATAAAGTCTTTGCCATTGRGAATAACAGAACACAAGGCCTTGAAACAATCTGAGTGATTAGGTAAAGAGATTAACAAAAGATTCAAAGCTATACTCTATAAAAATCCTAAAATTTTCAGAAAAAACATACTGGGAAAAAAAATGGGGAAAAAATGAAGAAAATCCCAAAGTTTTTAATCCTTKAGAATCAAGAGGAAAAAAAAATACTGTTCATAAGAACAGTCTTTTAAAAATCTCTCCGAAGCAAATGGTTCTCAGACTGGCCATGGCTAACCTAGTGGATCAGGTCATATCTGAAAGAAAAATCCTAATGTTAAATATCTGTTTGCTTTCCTGAATTTCTCTAAGTTTTATAAATATTGTACTTCTAACCCACTAAACTGTTATGAAATTAACTTACCCGAAAAAGCATTTACTAATGAATTTATTTTATTAAGCAAATAATTGCATATGCATGAATCCCATCATCTCTACAGAAATGTATATGAGCACTGTGACAGGGAGGCTTTTCTTTAACTGTGGAGTGACTTATGCAGGTGCTGTTTTGAATATCAGTCTGAAAACATAGCTGTTTCATTGAGGGCTGCCAGTGTCAGAAGATCTGATGCCAGAAGATCTGGCTTTAGAGCCAGAAGATCTGATGCCTTGGAGTGCCTGTATGAGTGCCCGATCTTTAAGTCTACCCACAGAGTCTATTTCCTTCCCTTCCTCTATGTGTACAGGGAACTATTTTAAAAATCAGCTGCTTTGCTGACATCAAAGAGCAGGGACTAATAACTGGCTTAGTCTTTAGGACCCATAGAGCCCTTCACCCTAGCGTCTCCACTGTTATGTATCACTGCAGTGTCATCTAGACAAGTGTCCAACAAAATTCATATGGCCCTGAGAAGCAGAGTGGCTTAACTGCTCTGGGAACTCACGGAACCATAGGACCCATGCTGGCTCAGACTAGATGTCTGCCTGGCTCACCGCTCTGTCTTCAGTGACGTTCAACATAACACATGTTTAGAGTGATCAGCRTTGTGGTCTACCTTCCTTTTCTAACCATCACTAAAACATTTGTTGCAGCAATTTGTAAATAATTGGAAGCCTCACTAGGGTGATTTAATATTTCCCACTCTGTATCTGTGAACACATACTTTATTCACACTAACAGAATYGGATAATATCAAGTACTTCTGCATAAATTTAAGCCTTGGTAGCTATTTTGAGGAAAGTATCTGTGAGGAATAAAGATACACTTCTGACAAAAAACTACAAACAAATAAGTGACTCTGCATTAGTACATTCAAACTAGAAACAGGTCACAATTAGAAGCATCATATCCCATATCATTCAAAAAGCCAGCTTCAGGCTTTCCAATTCTTTGACTACAGAATTTTTATAACTGAAAGGCCAAAACTCTTGCTGGCATTTTATATCCTGTTTTAATTTTTTTTTTTTTTGATTTTGCTCCTCCTTTATTCAGAAAATGGAATATCCAACTCATTGTAGAATATGGACAAAAGTAAGGAATTAGCCAAATTGGACATTTTGCCACAGCTTATTTCTAAAAATCAAAGTATAATCTGTCATCATATTGATTTTCCATGCTTAAAGGATAAACATAAGATAAACATATTTTATTAGTTACAAGAGAAAACATTATACAGAATGGCAATGCTGCAAGACAGACAGAAATTAGTAACTTGACATTCATTTTTTTTTTTTTTATTAAAGTTTTACATAGGTGACAGAAAGTTGTAGCAGTTCCCAGCTGAGCAAATGTTATTACAGCTGGCAAGAAACACATGACATCACTTATTTCTGTTTTTCCATCTGACTCTGGCAGAAATAAGAATACCAAGATGATTAAGGGCAGATCGGGAGCTCAATTACATTGAACCAGCAGCTGACTTAAGAGGGAATAAGAGGAAGCCTAGAAATGAATGTGTGACCAGATACATAAGTCTCTGATGGCTTGCCCATGGGAAAATCTGTTTAGCTAGGAAAGAACTTAACAGCATGAGCCACACTGAAAAACTACTCAAGTGTTTATCTTTCCTACTTAACTCTCATTTATGCAAGTTCTTCCTGTTTCCTGCTCTGCTGTTACCCCAAGGTAAGTAAACCTCAAGTAAGTATATATCCAGTTTTGAATACATTGTGCACTTTTTCTGTATTTTTGCAGAAGAGTTCTACAGCAAACAACATGGTGAATCAAGTCTGATATACCCAACGGCACAAGACACAGGAGAAAATTTAGAAAATATTCAAGATACTTGGTACTATGCAAAAAAATGCTTAGCCTCTGTTTCATGCACAGAGATAACTAACTGAATTTACAAAACTTAAAAAGCACATACATTGCTTGCTCAAAGAGACCAGTTGCTCAGTAAAACTATTTTCACATATGGATCTCCATAGTTGTCATATTCAATATTCTTCCTATATTTTTAATACATATATTTGCATCCTAAGTTCCTAAGACAGCATCCTAACATCTTAGAGATGCTATGTGCATATTGCTTTATCAATGGGATTATGTATACACGATCACTTTGTTTTCTTTTTATTGTGAACTCTAATTACTTTCAGGACATATAAAATATGAATCTATATGAACTCAACTATTCCAATGAACATATATAACTTACWAAAGTCTTACTGTTCATGCTTTAGTTAGTTAAAATGCCTATGTAAAAAAACAACAACAACAACAAAAAAACTAGAGAAATCCTTTCTGGTAAAAATAACAGTGCAAATAAACATTTCCTACACAGGTAATCAGGGAGATTCTGAATTTTAAACTAGAGAAATATCTGTGGTTACCAATAACTAGTTAGTAGCACGAGTTACTAGCAATAACAAATGCTTCTTTCTTGTAGATAAAATTGCAAAGAAAGCAAGCATCTCTTCCCTCACATAGCACAGCCTCCACACCAAATACCTTCAGAAGTTGTTTTTACAAGTCACCTAAACATGTTTTTGTCTTTAAAGTTTCTGAGAATGATTTAAAGCTTAAAAATCCTCCAAGTTAAATGCATCACATATAAGGCCTATACATGTGAAAATTAATGGGAACAGCCTCCAGGCTTTAAATGTTTATACAGCTACCTCCCTACTCTCCAATTTCACTGCTTCAGTGAAGGCTTCAGTGAAGGTAGCACATAAGACATATTTTGCAAGGCTAGATCTATTTTAGTTAAGAAGCATATATGCATAAATTTAATTATTTTCTCACTGGATCATTTTACTATTCCATTTCTTCCTCCTTGGAAGTATGGCTCAACACCTTCAAAGTCAGTTCAAAGAAATAAATTTAGTTAGGTAAGTTTTCTGGCAACAAAAGTCATGACATCTTGCAGATCCTTTGTTTTTTAAATCCTATTCTACTTGTAAAGATCCATTTTACGTACTTAGAAAACTACCATTTTACACAAGCCTTTCAGAAGAGTGCTACTGATAGTGCAGTTCCACAAGTGCGCAACATTGTCATTATGGGTCAGGTAGTGTGGTAGCAAAATCTCTCCTAACTATTCTGCTCTAAGCACTCACAAAAATTTTAATGTGGCCAGAGTAGAAATTTCTCTTCCATTTTCCGGCAGAGCCAAAATCACAACAGTATGCAATAACTGACTTATTCTTTGCATAAGAGATGACATATGATTTGAAATTAAAGTGTTTGCATGGTTTTGGTAAGAAAAGTATTTTGCAAATACAAATAGCAATGACCAAGAAGCGTTTAACAAATTAAACTCCACTCTACAATSTGTACTACTGTGCTACTTTCAATTCAACAAAAAATTTTTAAGATTGAAACAAATTGAAAAGTTACAGTTAACACAAATGCTACCATATAACTGCATATGAAGCAATACATTGCTATAAAGATAGTCAAATTTTACTGGCTCTGAAGTAGAAGTATTAAAAAGACACAGAAAATAAATAAAATGCAATTCTTAAATTACCTTAAATGGTCTGAATGTCATTACAGCATGGCCAGAATTCCTCAGGAACACTGCCACTGTCCGAAACAGTAATGACACCCGAGGGGATACTTGCTGTCAAACTCCTACTCAACCTRACTAACTTTAGAATGCTTGATGTCAAAATTCAGAGCAGCTTTTCGTAAGTGAATAAACGGTTTACCACTCATAGTTGGTTCTATTGCAAATAAACATATGGAGTTTATTTAGGTAATAACTTAATCATGTATTTTATTGTTTAATCCTCTTTAGGGATCTATTTAGTAAAAAAAAGGCACAAAACAAAATTATTTCATTTTATTGAGCTTGCAATGCTCTTAAGAGCTATCTTTAACAGCTATCAGCTGATTATGACAAGCTTTTCACAAGTTTCTTATATCTACGGTCAAGAGAATGCATAAAGTCAAAAACAGTAGGGAAGAAAAAAAGACTGAAAAACTATTCAAATAACTGGATGGAATTAACTGTTTCTTCTACTGCAAAAGGAAACTGAAGTTTGTCTTTTTTTTCAGATTAAATTTATTTCATTTAGAAGAAACTGCTTCAAAGTCTGCTCTCCTACCAGTGATCATGACACCTTTAAGCTAACTTTTGACTTTAAGCTAACTTAATGAACTAACTTTAGACTAAAATCTGATTTGCTACTATATGTAAGAAAAAACTGCTTGTTAGATTGTGTACTCTTTTGTGTCTTCAAGAACTACAAGCAAATATATTCATAGAGTTTTACTAATTCTGAAAAATGTATCCAGCTTCTTGCCACACATTAAACTACTGCTCTGTCATGATGAAAATAGTTCTTCACTAGTAGTCTTTGCTGATAAATAACAGTTTAGCTCCATGATAGAAAGAGTACAATWTACCTGTTAGGGAAAGCAATGGAAATGGAAAATGCTATGAAAATGATATTCGCATGCAGCCTACCTAGCATCACAGTTTTATCAGTCCTAACTCATCGGAACCTCTGTAATTGAGGGCCCAAATCAGAGTTTTCAAAGGAACATAGTTACAAGTCTCATTCTCTCTTAGCTCTCACTTACTCCAAACCTCTGATCAAATCAAAGATTTACAATGACTGGAGACTCCAAAACAGCTTCTACGCATGAATATCCTCTTATACAAGAGGAGGAAGAAATAGGAGTTAAAAAGAGTTCACTTTAAACACAACCTCCTCTCCCCACATGTTAAATAAGTGCAATCTTATATCCACAGTCTTTCATTTCGCAAGTAGCTTATTCTTACATGAAATGTATGCAAATGGGGTTCCACAATCTACAACCCAAACCAAAATCACAAGCAAATTTCTTAATTAGAGAGCACAAAGCAGAACAGATTATGTCCACAGTTTTTGCAACAGTTTTCTAATCTTTAGCCTACTCTACAACTATTGGGAAATGTAGTATGTACTGGACAAAGTACAGGTGAGTAATATTGTAGACTATTACACTCTTTTCACAACACACTGCCAWAGATTCTTCAGTGCAGGCCAGAACAGATTTTTTCCTTGCACAATAGCTTGTTATAACAACTCTCCTTTCTTCTAGTAACAAAAGGTTCTATTACCATTTTCCTTTTGTATATCTGAACTTTGACAGATCAGACRGTAAATTGTTCTTTGCTGTTTCATGTAAGATTACTACTTTGAATACAYTTAGCTTCCTATTGGATGAAGATTTAAATTCTCATTCAAGAAACAATATGTAGTAGCTCAAAAACATTTAACTAATCATTCATAATACTTGTGACTTAGATTATATCAACAATAAAATATTTTGTGTGTATACTTCTCTTCATGAAAAGATGTAAGACTACTTTCAGGAAATAAAATCAAATTATTTGCTTTATTATTTTGATTTTTTCCCAGATGCGATCAACACATTATTTTAAGAGAATTACATGTCTTGCTTTCATTGAGATTTTACAATCAGATTATGTTTCCAGTCCATAGAAGTCTTTCCAAGTATAATTTTAATATTATTTATATTATTTATATATTTATAATATTATTTGTAATATTATTTATTCCCTTGAAATAATTGATGTACAATTGTATATTTTGCAAAAATGTGAAAAAAAGCATAACCAGGCTGCAAAGCACTTTACAAACATAATATTTACATGCTATGTATGTACTTCAATTCCAGGTGGTTTCTGTCTCCCCTTCCAGCCCACAGCAGCAGCTATCTTTAATGTACCCTTAGCAAGGGTAGCTAGAATTCATATCCAACTCCCTGGGATAAAGCTCTTGATGTACTACCTACAGTCTCACTGTTTCTGCAGTTGTCAATTTACGCTTTTTCAGGATCCAGTGATTTATTTTAACATCTTTTCTGTTAGTCTATGGRGTGATCATCTATCTGCTCTTGGAATTGTTCAGGGAGTGATGGTAAGATCAGTAAAAGATGACCTATTTTGTATATGTTTTTTTTCCAGCTGAACTTCTCTATAAGCTTACCAGCTTATAGAGAGGTTACAATCATTATTTAACCAAACCCATATTCTAACTTTATATCTGAAATCACTCACAGAAGCTTGATAAAGAGCCTTTCCTGCACACTTAACACCAAATTTCAATTAAGTCCTCATATTAACTGTATTGTGAAAAAATACCTTTATGCCTAATAAGAACCATTGTAACACATAGAAATGTTGTAAAAACTGGTTACTGACAGTGCAGCTTATCACAGGCTGAAATGCCAGCAAGGCTTTGAAAATACACTACAAAAATTATTCAAAAYAAATTTCATTATGAACTCTGGAGTAGAAAGATGAATAGTTGTATAAAAAAAAAAATCTTAACCATCTCCCACCTAATACTATGCATACTGAGTATCATCTAGTGAAACACAGAAACTTTCTCTTTCCAGGATGCTTAGTGGTAGTCTCTTACCAGTTTTAAGTTATTGCATTTACTTCTCCTAAGGACTTTGCTAAAGAAAGCTTTAAAATACCTTGTTTTGGGAACTGATYGGATTACATGCATTAGTTTATGATCATCACAGAATGTAATTTATAAACCTCAATGCAAAGTCTTTAGAGAAAGATATCCTGATTATGTAGTATTAAAGGAGATACTACCATCTGCACTGCACTGGAATAAAACTATGATTCATTCCTTCTAGTGACTTGGGCAAATATACTCTCCTGTCAAGCTAAGTTTTCTAAGATAAATTTCAGGTAGAAATCTGGGCAAATCTAATTGTATCTTTGTATGAATAGCAGAGACAAAAGACGACATTCCCAGCTGTGAACCTATAGAACAACTAGATTTGTTTTCAGAAAGAGATCAAGCTAAAATACCAGCTCCAATACTGCCGTGCTTGAAATCCAGATTGAAATCCAGCAGTTTAGATTTATCTCTACTAATTACTTTAAATGGCACATAATCTGTTGATCCTAAGAGTATGAAGACACAGCAAATGAATCATTTCCTATGAATATTCATATATGTTCTACTCTGATTCATATATCCCCGCTCTGATGAAAACAAGACTCACATTCAGTATTTAAATTACAGAAAAGCAACTATTTGAAAGAGAGAAGCTTTGGACCTGTCTTTCCCTTGCCAAGTGTGTCTTAACTTGTCCTCAAACTCCTTCTATCCCTCTGCCTCAGATATAGATTTCAGTGCAAGAAAATCGGCCTGATGATTTATTTCCTTCAAGTTCACATCTGCTACAGGTACCCAGCCATCAACTTAGTGCCATATTCCTGAGTGATCTACAAAAGATATCTTTTACAATCAACATGCTCTGCCATTGCAGATTTCTCAAAGGTGGATACATCAGTTACCACTGCAGGCATATGATCTGTCACATTCTATACATTCGACGTTAGGCTACCATAAATAAGCAAGTGCTCTATCTTTCTCTATATTCARTCCTCTACCTTGATTTTCAGTTATTTCTGTTTTTTTTTCTTTTATATATTATGTATATATAAATATATGTAGACACACACATGCATACATACATGAAGTAATTATATATCTCCAACATATACAGAACTGAGAAAAATTAGAAAAAAAAAGTTTCCTATTGACAAATATTCCATTTATCTTCTTTCAGAAGAATTTAATAATGATGCATAGCTGTTTACCATCGTCCTAACATAGATGTACCTGGAGTGAAATAAAGGTGGTAGCAACAGAAATCTGCCAYCATTCCTCAGCCTATGGTGTTTCTCTCCAGTGTTAAGAGATAAAACCAGAAAGGTAATATGAAACCAGGGAACAATGTTCCCAGCCCAATTCCYCCTCTGTTTCATCCACACAGCAGGTGAATCAATTTCTGTCCCCTCCCTTTAATTTGGTGTTCCTTATAAGACAGAGTCCCAGATGTAGGACAGATAATCAGCTAAAACTTTTGTCACTTGCTTATTACCTGGGGTAGGTAAACAAAGCATTCAGGTTTTGCAAAAGTGAGACTAACATTAGTCCAAAACATGAACAGACACACCATAAGCAACAACAACACATAGAAATGTCAGTTGTCGCAGTGACAAGGTTAGCGCTGAGCTATCTCTCAGCTTTGGTCRGTCTCGATACCAGGGACTGGAAACCTGTCCTTTTCTCACATGCTRGTACTAAACTGTACTTGCCACAAGACAAATCTATGGATCCTTTGAGCTCTTCCTCTGCCCAGTTTACATTGCGTTTCTTTTAGTTTCAAGGAGTCCTGCCAATTGCTTAGAACCACAGGCAAATGAAGGGCAAATGCATATCACCTTGAAACAACCCATGTTTGTTTAGGTTTGTCCCAATTTATCCTTATCCTTTCCTGGAGGTGAACTCGACAACAAACAATTCTCCATTAAAAAACAATCAAGGAAGTATAAAAATTTGGTTTGGACAAGTTTATTAGGCAAACCAAAATCAAATGCAGAAACACAAGTAAGGCAAAGCAATAAATCTGGAAAGCTGAGATTCAATGCTTTGCTCTCCTATATAACTCTTCACATACAGTTCTCCACAAAACAACTTTTTTCCACACCAGTTCCAGAACTAGGCCCTTCACACAATCACACATATTTCTGATTCCTGGCGGGGGGAGGAAAGAAAAAAAAAAAAAAAAAAAGAAAGAGAGAGAGAGAGAAAAGCGTTTCTTACTGCTTGCTCTCTCACCAAAAGCTTGCAATCAAAAAATCTGAAAACTGCTATTGCAGAAAAATCTGGTATTGCAGCATTACGGTGAGAGAAAGCATGCTGTGCATGCAAGTCTTCACCAGCACACACTGCACTCCACCAATCTCACTCAGGTCCACAGTGACTGACCCAATAAATAAATACTTTAACATAAACACCATACAGAATTCAACAAGTGACCACATATCAAAGCCTATGACTGCTCATCTTCTACACAAATGGTAAGGAGGAGGTATTTTTGATCATAACACACAAGGGCTGAACTACAAAACAACAGATGACACMTCCTCAGACTTTTACCTCACTTCATTTTGTCTTGGTAAAATATAATAACTGGTTTACCTTCCAGGTCTTCCTTTCTGAATACTTTTACCTGCCTTATTTCCCTCACATGCCTCTTTTCCAAATATACATTTTTCATTCACAAATACTTCAAAAGTTTAATAGAGATATAAAGTACAGAATGGGGAAGAAGAAAAAAATACAATCTTCTCACTTCCTTTTAATAGAAGTGGGCTGTAGCAGGATGCCATGACTGACACAACAGTCTCTAATATCCAAAACATAGCTTATTTCTCGACCTGCCAGCCGAACTCAAGTTTCAAAGACTTGCTCTTCCCTGAGAATAAACTCTCAGCTTACTGGAGCCATGTCTGTGTAAGAGCTTTCTCCTCGGTTCGGAGCCCTTAACTCTAAAARCAGTTAAATAAACAAGAAGAGAAGCAACAGGCACTGTTTCCAGTCCTATCTCCAGCAGGATTCCCATTCCCGTTCAGCAARCAGTCCCACCTCCACAGAAACTGCGCGCCGCGCGCCTCTGCCCCACCAAAGCGTCGCAGCCCCTCACGGCGCCGCAGCCCTTACCACACAGCCCCGACCAGGGAGCCTACAACGCCCCACGAGAGGCGCCGCCGCTGCCTTCCGCCAAGCGCCCCACACGCAGCCCGCCCCGCCGCGGTACCCGGCTCGCACCGCCCGCGGTGACCGACCTGCTCTGACCTGCTGCGCTCCGCTCCCGGCTCTCCCCCACCCTAGGTGCGCCACGCAGCGGCCGCTGGCGCTCGCGCCCGKTGGTTGGCTCTTGGCGGCCGTTGGTTGGCGGCCGTTGGCGCTCGCGCCCGTTGGTTGGCGGCCGTTGACTCCTCACGTGCACCCGGAGCCCCCTCACACGTGACGGGGCGCTGCAGGTGGGGGCAGCGCGTGCGCACTGTTGTGCCGGGGTCTCGTGCGCCGACAGGTGCGAAGGGGCGGCGCGCGGCAGCCGTTAGCGCTCGCCGCAGCTGTTGTTAGACTCCCGGCACGTGCCACAGCCGTTAGTTCGAGCTTGGCTGTTGAGGCGCGCGGTAGCCGTTAGCGTGACCGTTAGCAGGGGCTTGGCTGTTGAGGCGCGGGCAGCYGTGAGCTCGTTGGGTGGCGTGTTACACCCTGGGCGGCTCTCACGGGGYACTCTGGCTTGCTACGTCCACACGAAGCACTTAGCTGGATAAGAGCTGAGAGTTGCTTCAGGATACCCACAGTGAGTCCTCTGTGGGGGGAAAGAAGAAAGAAAGAACAGAGGAGGGGAAAAAAGATGCAGCCCCCATAATGGGGGTGCTCTGAAGGTTAGAGGTTACCCCAGTTTTCATGCAGCAATGCCAGGGCTCCTGTAKCTGTTGCTTGGCAGGCACAAGCAGTTTTAGCAGATTCAAAATAATTAAGCCCCCTGCCCCACCTCTCACCACTCTCTAGGTGTGAAATAATCACAGCCTTGTAATTAAGGGATGTGAGATGCCTGTGCTCAGTGAAAGTATTGCCTTTGGAGRCAAGGCATTCTTTTTCAGTGGCTCTGGTGAGTCCTGGTTGGTGTCTTGTGACYTTGTTGGCTTTGCTGTGCCTTAGTTTTTGTAGCTACAGGGGTGTTTTTGGAGAACTTGCTATCCAAGTTTATGAATTGTATTTCTTGTTATTGGTGGGAATTGAGTAACTGCTTAAAACTGCATATTTTTGAAGGCATGTTTTTGGTGTGTATTCTTGCATACCAGAGATTTTTTAGGTTAACAAGAATCTTATGTTATTGATAAAAGGATAATCTTTTTTTTCCTCAAAGTTTTTTAAAAATATATATTATTCTTTAAAGTTACTTCTCTATTTTAAGTGTTAGTAAAATAAGAGTATACTATTAATACAGATATTTGTGTTTTTCTTTATTGTAAATTTTTTGGACACCTATTCTAGAAAGATTCTATACTAGTATGTAAAAATCTCCAGTACAGAAGGGCTCCAAGAAAACRTGTATAAAAGAAAGGTGTTCAAAAAGTGTAATTCTTGTTTTTTTGTCTGTTGAGATTTCAGGATTGCTTTAAGGCATCTGGGAGATGCTGCAAGGTTTGATCTTAAGGGGTTTTCTCCTTGCTTTAGGTACCTTGCTGATTCGAAGTTTCTATTGTCCTGTTCTTTTTGTACCTCATCCTGCGCGTGTACAAGCAACAGAGCTCTTTCATAGCATGTATGTGGTGAGTAACTTTTATTATGTAATCCTTCTAGGGAGTAGGCTAAGTCACAGTGAAAATTTTGCCGAAAGTGAGATGAAAAGTTTCAAGTACTTGTAATGCAGGCAATGCGTTTAAAACACATACTTTTTGCTCTTTGTAGAATAGTGATATTTCAACAACTGCAGTTGTATGTCTTCCCTCTATGATAATGTTGACTTCTGTATAGTCAAAGAATATTTAACCTGCTTGATACTTTGATATGATTCTCCAACTTATCATAATTGGGCTCAATTTTTAGGTTTCCTTATGACTAGTGCAGACTTGTGGTGTGTTTGGAGCGTTGAAACATGTAGGTTTTTTGTTTTCTATTATGATCTCCTCTATTCTCTGACTTACTGAAGTTGTGTGTGATTTTTTTTTTTTTTTTTTAACTTATGCATAAGACCAAGACCATGATTACATACTGGATGCCTCAAATGGGTATTTGGACTTACTTTGTAGGCTAAACATGTACAAGATGTACATGGAGGGAGGAGAGAATAGAGGAGAAAAACAAAGTAGAATACTTCCGAAACAACTCTGAACTTGCTAAAGTATAATTAAAACTGGCAAGAATTCAAAAGCTCTATATTAGCTTGACTTGCTTTTGAATCTTTGTGTCTCAGCTTTGAGGTAGTCATGTTAAACATGTCATAAAGGGGCAGTCAAACTAAAATGGCTAATAACATTTGAATCTTTTACTGTAATACTTTAAAAATCAATATTGTTACATTATTAGAATATAGGTAAACCTTTTGGAGAAGGGCCAGTGTAATTTGGAGCAGTTTTGGTAAGTGATAGATGTTTGCATCACTGGCCAGTTTTCTTGTAGTCTGAGAAAATGTTTGATGAGAACTCTGCCTAGGACTTGCTGTGCCATGAAGGGAAAGGGCCTGGAACAGAGAGGCTGTGCAATTAATGCCACTCCCTTGGGAAGCAATCAAAGGCAGGAGCCTGGGCAGGTGGGGAGAGGATCTGAGTAGCATGGAGTGAGCGCAGAATACACATCACTGTCCTGCCTTTGCAGCAGTGCTCACATGTAATTGTTTCACTGTTTTGTTTCTCTATTGTTTATTATGTGGAGTGCTGATACTATTGTAATGTTATTATGCCACCAGAGAGAGTTCTAATATGGGGTTAACTTCAGCCTCTCAATCTTGTCTAGAGCGAGTAATGTTTAACATGATTTTCTTGGAAATGGATTAATTCTGTTTCTGCCTTGCTTAATGTGGACTATTTCAGGAGCACTCTATCAGTGCTTCTGGTTCCTTGGCTAATTACCATTCTAGAACTCTCCCTGTGCTCACCAAGAGTGATTTGTTTCTCTTCTGCAGTAGTGGAGACATTGCTGTCACAAAGACAACATTGTATTAAGGCTTTGCCTTTCTTTTATAACAATGAACAGTATTCAGGAAGAGCAGAACCTTCCTTTCTTAGGAAAGAACTATGAAAAAAACAAGTTAGAAACCCCAAAAGAGAATACTTTGTTGGGTTCTGCTTTATGGACTGTTTTCATCAATTCTGTCTCTGAAATAGGCAGGAATTTGTCTGTGACCTCCCAGCCGCTGATTTGTAACTGTTTATCTCAACTAAATGAAACTACTAGAATAAGGGTGGCTTTTTTTTCTTTGTCGTTGTCTGTTTTAAATAAAAGCAGAAGTGACTGACTTTTCTTCCTCGGTGCTACAGTACTATTAGCAGGTTAAGCTGATAATGTCGAGAGGCTGTCCATTTTGGGTCAGGCCTTGTTCTTGATCCTGCAAATATCTGAATTTGCTTATATTTATGCATGTAAGTAGTTTTTCAAAATTTCCTTTTTCTTCTTATCACACAATATAGAAAGATGGAAAAACAGACACTTAAGTCAAGATTTTAAATGACCATGCTCTCTAGGCTGCTAACAAGTGCAACTTTGTAAGGATACCCGTAATTTCAAGACTAGACTAAAAGGCATTCAGTATATAAGCTGGAAATTTTGATGTAATAGTTTGCACTATGTTCCAAAAAAGTTGATAAAGCTTTATTATAGTGTTTATAAAGAGGAGTAGATCAACTACAGCTGACAGGGTTTGTAATTCTACAATTGTATTTTTTCATAGTCAATTTAGAAATTCTACTGAGAAAAGCCTGAGAGTTCTCATTCTTCTTTATCAATCTTTACTTCAAGGAAGTTCAAGAAAGGCTGTCACGCTGTGACTTTGATGCCTTCAGTGAATCAGAGTATTCATATTCATTCACTGTACAATCTCTGCAGCACCAATATTAAAACAACATATTCATTTGTTGTGATGCAGGACTGTGAAAGCTGCAAGTACTATGTAATCTCGTTCCTGAGAGAATGATTGATTTGCATTTTCACRGATTTTCTTTTATGAAAATTTTGTTAACTGAACAGGAAATGGAGACTCATTCCCCATTGATTTCATACTTCTGATCCACTATGTCTCAATTGAAAGTGTAACCTGCCTTGTCTTTAAGAGTACTTTATGGCCAGAGGTGTATACCAGTTTTATCTGGTTTTATAAACAGCCTTCACTCATTCTTTGAAACTTTTAAATGCACATGAGTAGTGTTGGTAACGGTTGCAGTGCATTTTCAATCCTTTATAGCTCTATTAATGGGAAAGTTTTGTTTTCTATCATTACTTAGTAGAATTAAGGTGAAAAATCTCAGAGGATAATCTAAATTATGTATTGATTTTGCATAAAATTATACTTATACTGACTCTTGTGTCAGTATGCCTCGGAAGTGGTAATTTTCTGCACTTAAGGAACAAAAATAATACATCTGGTTAGTATCAAGTATTTTAGTAAAATTCCAAGAAAAAAAAAGTAGTTTTATGCAAAAGCAAGACATCTTTATTTAAATTTCTTTCTAGAGCAGAGGAAATACTTTCTGACTTTTTACTTTAGCATACCTATTCTAAACAAATAGTATTAACTACAAAAAATTTTTTTTTCCTTTTCCTTTTTTCACTATCTTTGGTTTTGATCCCAGAGATTCTTATGGACCCATGCAACTCTTGCAGAAAGACTTTTAAGAAGGTACTTTAGTTCAGCCTGTTTAAACACTTTTAAACAGGTTATTGGTTAAGCTGCTTGCATATAGCTAAATTAGAATCACGTCTGGGAAATGAGTAATGAAATACTAGTAGTGGTACTACAAGGATATAGCTCCATCTAGTGTCCAGCTCTTAAACCAGGCATGAATGCATATTTTTTGGCTCCTTGGAACCTAAACAGCAACACTAGATGCATATATTGAGGTATTTTATAGTTTTGAAGGTTGTAAAATCTGTCATAATAAATGCGAATCTAGTGCAACCATTTCAGGCAGATACAGCTGTTGAAAGTATCTGCATCTGTGTTTACTCTGGTTGTAAAACAAAGGGTACTTTCTTGCAGCTTTGAAAAAAGAGTGCTTCCTACTGCATGCAGAAAAGAATGCTTCCTGCTTCTTCCTAAGCATGCAGTAACTAAGTGTACAGATAATACAGTACTGTATAAACTGTTCTTTCATTTCCTTCACTTAAAGGGTTTTGAACTATGGCACTTTTTTTCAGTCAGACTTGAGATTTGGTGCTTGTCTAATTTTGTTTGAAGGGAATGTAAGCTCTATTAAGAATTGGTAGAAAAAAGTACAGCTAGTAAGTATTGCGAATTATGTAAGTTGATATAAAGCTGCTGTTAGGTGATAGGTCAATGAATATATTTTGAGTCTGAAGCTCCTAGCCAGTTTTTAGGTTTTAATCAAGGTATACTTTTTGTGAGATCTTATTTGAAGAATATGTACAAAATCCTGTGGCATCAAATATAGGAGAGACAAAAAGCAGGAAAATTCCAAGGTTGTCTCTCTGGTTAGCCTTGAGCTGAGCGGGAGAGGTGGGTGTGTACAGGAGGCCTCTGTTTGTCCGTACTCTTTTAAAAGAATGTTCTTGATTGTTCTGTCTTTGGTAAGTGTCTTCACACTGCCATTCTTGTTGTTATACATACCCAATGCAATAAGTAATCCCTTCAACTTTGTTTTGCAGACAGGCCTTGCACAGCTTTAGCATATGCTCTTTGATTGAGTTAGTCTAGTTTCATGAAATACTCTGTATTTACCTGTCTGCAAAAAAAAACCAGCCACTGTGTATGACTTAATCTTATGCAACTCTAGGCAGAAGAGATTAGTTTAAACCACTTTATTCTGAGCTCTCTGCATTGGCAAGAACAGGAGAGGCTCGTTTCTGTGACTCTGCTGACATGCAGGAACTCAGTCACAAGCCTCAGCTCCTGGTTTGTTTGCTGACAGCTTGCTTTTGTCAGTGTTTCCTGATGATTGCTACCATGTGACTTCATAGAGCAGATAAAAGATATTCTCAGTGGAGATTTAAAAGAAGCCATATACTCACCAGGTTTAATAAAGTCTTTGCTTGTTACACTGTTTAAAGATCTACCTGCAGCCAGTCACTAGAATCTGCTACAAATAAATAATGAATATGGCAAGTCTCTATCCTTAATTATTGTCCAGGATCCAGTAGTTCATAACCTCTTAATATATGCCATAGCATGAATAACTTGGAAATTGTAACTAATTTGCCATAATTGACATATGCAACAGGAACTCGCAGATTTAAAAACTCCCTGGGCTATCTAGACCATTTGTACACAGCAGTGGTTTCCTGTCAGGCTTTCTTAACTATTTACCATAGTCTTGACTTTTAGCCCTTTCTCTTTTGCCTCTTCCCTTTGTTTCTTTCTCTGCCCTCTCTTGCAAACTTTCTGTTTTTCTAAAATCTCATCTTGCACAAAAGAAAGACGTGTTCTTTCTTTTTCTCAGATTGTGGGTTTTCTGCAAGTTTTTCCCTCTTTTGGTTTTTAATGCTAAGATGGCTCCTGTCTTTGCCTTTGTTTCTAGCTGTAAGCTGATTTGGCAGAAGTCTGTGGAAGTCCTTGTTACTGTACTTAGGCATTAGAATTAGACAGAAAGATGTTTCGAGAGAGGTTTTTTAAATAAAATAGCACGGAGATCTAAGATTTCCTATTGTAAAAGCTGTTTGCGAACAATGCTAATTAACTTTTCTATGAATTGCCTTTGAACTTTAAAGCTAATTATTGAGAGACTAAGGCAATGCAAGATGATGACTGAATTAGTTGAATTCATGGTAGATTTGATGTAAATTTGGAGTTAATGGGGGATAGTAAGTGATATCAGCCGTTTAACAATTCCTTATTTCTCATGTATAACCAAAACAAACCCTAGTCTTTCACTCAAATCCAGATACTTCTAGATATATCTAGTGTATTCACTTACTGAACACTTTCACAACTTTATGGCTCTTGAACCAAGTCTCAGGAAATATCTTTGTGGTTGGATATTAATGAACACAAACATATATTTATTGAGAGCGGCCCACATGTACAACAATTTTAGTTAGGACAGCAGAGAGGTATTCCTTTTGAATTATGCATTTTTCTTCCTCGTGCTGTTCTGGGCAAAAAATAAAAAGTGGATAATCCAATCTAGCTGAGAGATACTTGGACTAAGACTAGGGGTGGATATTGTATGTCTTTCAGTCATTGTACCACCTTGGGGTTAGAGCTGATAGGGAATCAAGCTAGGTGCTCTCATATGTTATCTCTGTGAATTGTGTTTGATTCTGAGGAAACCTGTATTTCATTGCAAATGACTTCTGAAGCTGTTGTGGTTTCATGTTGGTTACAGCTATGTAAGTCTCTAAAGTTTTCTACATTTTAAAACCAAAAACATTTCATTCTTGCTTTACCATAATTTTGATTGGTTCATGTAAAAAACTTGACAGTGCTCATAAATAACTCTTTTTCTTGTTCATTTTAACACTTTAACAGTTGGCAAGTTTTCTTCAGGTAACTGAAAACTTAGTTTTATTATCCTTGTTCAAACTTGACCAAAATGTTTGTTACTAATAGCATGTGATCATATTGCTGTATTCTCTTTAACTTCTTATGATCTCTGTCCATCTGTTTTTGCAACTATTTATTAATGTGAAAGATGAGAACTTCTCTAAAAAGGAAATAACTATGATCGCTTGTTTATATTGTAACATTGATATTTGCTTTTGSAAAGTGTTCTACTCTTGTTATGAAGTCAGATTTCTTTTCATCTTTATAATCATCATGATCCTCATTTTTCTACTTAAATTTCAATTCATACCAGTCCCAAAGTACCACCTCAGAATCAAAACTTCAGGAGACTATATTCTTGTCATTACTGTAACTTAAGGCAGTGACTTTCAGTTGAGATCTGAATTCCGACTCTGAGATTCAAAGGTTCAGTTTTAACCATTTATATATATATATATATATATTTCTCTTGGTAAGATCTGTTATGACTCTTGACTGGTATTTTCAGAAAAAAATTGTTTAATTCTTTTAGATGCCTTGAAAAAGCAGAGCTGTGAGGTTTAGTCAAAGTTTGGATAATCACTGTAGCACACTCAAAATGTTTACTTATTTCTTCTGTCCACGTTCATCCAACTGTATAGTTGTTTCACTAAAACAATGACGTGAATAAGCTTATGAACTTGGCTTCTCATTTTTCTTGTATATTGTCAGATATCAGAATTCCATTTCAGTGCAWCACATTTCTTTTTAAAAGTAGTTAAGCCTGGTTTTTGAGAAGTTATTGTTTTTCTTGGATTTAAGTCATATGATGTTATTGTGCATCCTGACTGAATAGTTAAGCAAATTCTTCTTGCATAGACACAAACAAAAGTGATATTTAAAACTTACCTTTTATGAATACAAAGAGCAGTAAATTTAATTCTTGATGTTTGCAAATAACAATGCACAGATATCTTGACAGCAAATTGAACAATATAAAAAAGCATAAATATTTCTCCCAAAGCTGGAAGCACTTATGTTGTCTTTTTAGCTCTGTGAGAGGGAGTAGCTAATAATTAGCTAATGATAGCTAATAAAATCACAGCAGTATAATTGTGCCACCCAAATTTGAGTGCTGCGCTATGTCTGATAACACCCGGGAGGGTTTATGCCACAGGAAGAGGTTGATGATGAGTAGTTAGAACTTAGATGCTTTCAGTTTAAAAGATTCAGTCTCTTCTGTCCTAGTTTAAGGAGACGCTTTGTTTGCAGTGTGTGCAATAGGCTTAAGATGCACAGTTTTACCATTCTGATTTCCACTGGAAAACTGCAGTGGCTTATTTTATATTTTAATGATGGTGTGCCTTTTTTCCAGTGTTTGCATTTGTTCGTGTCGAAACACAGACATCTATGTATTTAACACCATTGGTAATTCATTTCAAATGTTTAGATAGAACAAATGTATGTCCTTTATCTCTATTGGTTAGTAAAGCAAATCATTGTCTTCTGCACAAATTCAATAAAAATATATAAATTATGGTAGTACTCATTCTGGAAATGTGTATTTTTATTTGAAATATAGTAAACTATTGAAATTGCAAGATTGTCGAGGATTGTAATATACTTAGTTGCATGAAATGTATGGGAAGGAATGAACGTGATATTTTACTTACATTCTTATTATGGAAAGATGCAGAATACTGGAGGCTATCTTATTTGGTGTACGTACCAAGTCCTGGAAACCCTGTTAGAGGTATATGTTGTACTTCATGGTTTGCAGTTGCAAGTATATGTTTGCACTTTGGCCAAACAGTTGAGCAGGAAGTCTGTTTTTCCTGAAAATAGTAATCAATTTACAGAAAGACTCTAAGAAGATTATTGAAACAGAAATCTTTTGAGGCTCTGAGAAGAACTAACATTTTTCAAAGTGCTACAAATTTTGAAAGCACTTCACTTTTAATTATGTCTGAAACTGAAATATTCAATTTCAGTTGGTCACCTTAGTTTTCTGGGTCCCCATAAATAAGAGCTAAGGTTTATGCACCTCTTCTCAAGGAACTTTTCTGTTGAAGTTATGTCTTCCAGCTGTATATGTGTCACTGGAAAGTTGGCATTAAATGAGCATGTATCTTGCAAACACATTAGAAATGTTTTTGGAAAAATATGGTGTGAATATAAAGCCAAAGTAAATTGCGGCTCTTACAGGGAGAGTCATCTATCCAYATGGCATTTATCCTGTTCAAAATATATGTACAGGGAACTACACTGAAATTTCAACTTATCCTCAATAGAAGAAAACAGATACTGCTAAAGTAAGCAGAGAAAGATTGAATTTTTAAGACAGTGACTGGACAATTTAATGAAGTTTTAAGTGGTATTGTACTTGGAGATCATTTCTGGTGTGAATCACTGAAGACATGTATATCTCATCTCCCTTGTTCTTATACTCCTCCCAATGTATTCTTTTTTGGTCTGTCTTGTAGATTGGGTTATATGACTGATTAAATAAGATTACCCGAGTCCTAGTGTTGAACAGGATAAAAATTAATGGGATTACATTACAGTAATGTAAATTCAAGCTGTGCTCTATGAAAAATATTCTCGTGGTTGACTTGTGAATTGAGAGTTGTGGAGTTCCTATTGTTAAAGGCTTTAAAGAACAGTTCAGACAGGCTAATTTAATAATGTCTGCTTATGGTCTCTGTGTGTGTTTTTTGTTGTTTGCTTGTTTTTTATAACAGTACAGTTCATATATGGATTGCCAGGAAATGGTTATCGGGAATTATCATCTAAGAGTTCCAGCTCTTGGAATCATTTGTTTGGTCACATAGATTTCTAAGACTAGAAGGCTTAGGACTTTGCCCGTTCTTATAACTGAAGCTTAGTTTTGGAATTTGTACAACTTCAGAGTCTGTCTAATTTTTTTCTTTTTGCATTTTGTATGGTATGAAATACTTCATTGAAGTTTGTGTGTGTAAAACTTTCTCCTCCCCTTGAAATTAGGTAGCATTGTGAATGCACTCTCAAGTTTGGTTTTTAGGCTATTTCCAGGGCAGCAAGATTCAGAGAGGATCTTGTCTGAACTGTTGAGGATTCCTCATTGATATTTATTGAAAACAGCAACTGCTTTAAAATAACACGAAGTATGAAACACTAGAATTCTTTCCGTTGAGGTAATGCTGTAATAATAATATCCATTTTTCTTGCAAGTTGTGTGGTGCATAGCATCCAAGAATGTCTCTTCAAAAAGAGCAAGCTCAATCCATATTTGTTGAAAGCCTTTAATAAAATTATAAACCCTTTTGCAATAAAGAATCGCAGAGCATTACACAGGTGGATAACACTATTTTGTATGTTTTCATTTGTAACATGACAGATAACTATTAAGAGATCAATAACCTGCCACTTGGCAATGGTCATACAATAATTCAGTGCTGATCTCCATACTGAGCCTGATTTTTTTTTTTTTTAAACTGTGCTTCTTGTGGCCTAACATAGAAATCTTAAAGCAATCATTAAGGCTGTTTAGAATTACACAGTTTCTTTTACTGAAGGCAAAGCAGCACTGCTGTGACTCAGCAGTCTGTATGCTTAGTTATATTCTGGAGCTCCTTTTGAAAATCATTCCCTCATGCTTGGCTGTTGAGTTGAAACTATTTTCAAAAAGAGCAAAACTCACCGTAAAGAACAAAATGTTTTCTGTAGAAAGAGCTAAGGAATGCTTTTCAAGCACTGTCATTGTGTTTTTATTATTAAACCCCCCAAAAAAACAATACTGGCATTTCATGAATTTAAATATATATTTCAAAGTATTTGTATTTATGTGATATTTACCTGTTACTTGCAAAACCAGTGTTGACCAGCTTGTATTACTATGCCTGTTTGGGCCACTTGCTCTATTTTGCTGGAGCCAGCAGTCAGGAGAGGAAGCATTAAGACATGAGCAATGTAAGTGTTTAAAGGGATTTGGTGAAAAGTCCAGGTACTGAAATAGAACTAAAAACAGAAATTTCAACAGTGATGTGTAAAATAGTTTAAAATAGTATAGTACATAGAACAAGTAGGAACGTTCCTTTTAACTCACAAACAGTAGTACAAACTCAAACAGATGTGGCAAATTTGAGTTTATCAAAGGGAATATTTAGTCTGTGAACATTGTTACTGCAGAAGATGGCTTTAGCTACTGTCTCAGCAAGATTAAAAAYGGAGTACATGGTATATAGGGTAACCAATTTGGAATTTCAGTGGAAATAGATTAGACATTCAATGATTATGAATAACCTATGTAATGTACAAGAAGTATATGTTAAACTACAGGTTTCTGGAGATGTAAACTATAAATTGATATAATCATCCTCTGCTGTTAGAGCTATGAAGACCATTTCTCTGAGTGTGATTTTTTTATGTTTCTCACTCCAAATTTTCATACAGCTATGTGTAGTGAAGGTAATCAGGTCACGTCATCAAAAGAAGACTTCTAATTGGAGTCCCAACTCAGTGAAGCAGTCAGTATAGTTTTGATGCAGTTACTAATAGGAGGACAGCAAGACACTGTGTCAGATTTTCTAATGAATTGAGACTAATCTCTGTGTGTTGTTTAGTTATCCTTTGGAGTCTTTGTATGTTCTTAAATGAGTATTTGCTGAAGATCGCATTCAGTTATGTGAGCCAAAATGAAAGTAAAGTGGATTAAAGCTGTAGCACGTGGAATTAACATAATTTTCAAATTAAAGACTGTGTTGACATGCAACTCCCAGGAAATTTAAGGCTACTCACTTAAATATGAGTGGAAAATATATGCATATATTGGATTTAAAACTTCATAAATGTCTATTTTTCATTTTTTACAATAATGAGGAAGGGAGGTAGGTTTAGCAAAGGCTAAACATGTAACAACAGAACAGCAGCTTTTTTCCTTAACTCCCAATCAGTAATTTGGTGTATTAGACCATTTAGACCAACTTCTTTGGGTCCTTCTGTTAAATTCCTCACAACTCATAGCCTAGCACAGATTTTTAAGCAYGCACAATTTAGGAAAGGAACAATTACGTAGTTGTGAGCCATTAGAAAAGCATGGTAACTTAAAAGAATTTTTTGAAAAGCTCCTAAAGGTTTTAAGCTTTTTGTATTGTTTGAAGTTTATAAATGATCTGATAACCATCACCCCAGGCAAAGAGCTGTTTTTCTTTGGGATTATAGTGTATAATGGAATGGCTACCCTGACGTTTTGGAAAGTGCAGTACTGGGATCTCATACGTACTTACTGCACCCACTACATCATAAAGGCATTGTATGCGAGAGGTGCCTCCACTAGGAACATTATATACAACATAGAGTATATTGCATACCATGAAAGCAGCCTCAGCATTTTTGCTACTGCAAGAAGTGTCCCAAGTGTTCTCTACTGACATGGTCATGTAGTTGATTTTAGTAATTACAATATTTCCTCCAGTGTCTGGTTCTGCATGGATTGCCCAGAGGCCTTGCTCATCAATGGCAAGATCTATTTTTGTAGCTGGAGAAAGCTGATAGGCAGGAATCCTTCCAGCACCTGGCAGTAGCATCTGATCAGTTACATTTCTTTTCTGGATGTTATATTTAATTATCTCATTTAAGGAGCCATATCTGTGATAGAACAAGAAACCCTGATATATGGTGTGTCCAGTTCCTTTCCAGGSAAGTGGCAGGGTGACTCTGCGAGCTCTTTGTGTGTGATTGCTTTCCATGAATGACAGGATATTTGCAAATTCCAAAATAACATTATTCACAGAACCACTTAATAAATAAATCTTTGCATGTTTTTTGCCAGGATCTTTCATCCAAGAGCCATGTATCTCACCAGTCTTCTTAACTATCTTTAGAGACTTAATACCTGCAAGCATGTAGTCACAACCTGTAAGGAAACATCCAAAGAGAACAACATGTGAAGTAAGCATATCTGTGAATTTTCTATTTTCATTTCTTTGATTTAATTAGTTTCCTTTTAATTCAACTGTAAGGCCAGGGTTAGTAAGTCAGTAAAGGTGTCAGCGATGATGTTATATTAAGGAGTGTTGAAGATAATTTTATGATAAATTTAGTATCTTCTCAAGGATTTTTTAAAAATCTTCAGCTATGCCTGCTGTAGTGTTTTCTGCTCTATTAGATGCATGTTTTCCCAAAGGGGTTCTCTTCTTGTATGTGAGAAGAGGCTAAGAGCACAGTTAATGATTAATTATCTATATTGGTTCTCTTATTTGGGAGTAACTGACTTCAGTGCGGTGTTTGTTAAATAATCAGATTTTATTTCTTATTGAAAGCATATAGATTAAAATCTTTTCTTGAAATGTCATGCATATACTGTTTATATTTTGGGAATTCTCAGCCTCTTCCTTACATTTGTAATGGAAAAAAAAACATAAAAATCATTGTATTACAAAGCCAAAGCACTGGATTATCTTCTCATTCACTTTTCCTACAGCTGCTTCACAATGGAATCAGTAAAAATAGATTACAGAATTTTCCYCAGTTAATGCAATCTTGAAATGAACCAATCAATATATTATCTCTGGTATCAGTCCTTATGTTAGAAGCAGAGCTGGTAGAGTTGCATAGTACTTTATCTCACTGTGGGGATAAAATTCCCACCAGCAGAGTGAGTCATAGTATTGGCCTCATTTTTAGGTGTTTAAGATCTTTACACAGGTGTTTAAGACTAAAAAGCACTAAGCTTGTGAAGAGTCAGGTATTTAAACCCTAAGATCTTTATCAAATACCATCTTGTTCAGCAAAAACTTAACTGCAAAGCATATTAACAAGCTTGCTTCCCAAAAGTACTCATAAATTACAAGAGATGCTATCTGAAGGTTAAAGAATTTCCCTTAATGAAGTACAGCCATTTTAGTAAACAGAACAAACAAAGCCCTAAGGCAGGGAATTCTGGCAATAGATGAAAAGAGGAAAGCAAAGGCCGCCTCCCTTCTTGGCCYGATGTGAACCTACTGAAGTCAATGGCAAGATTCCAGTTGCCTCTAGAAAGCAACCTTTGTCATTTCTGTGCACTGATACCTCTACCAGAAACTTTGAATACTGAAGGTACAGCATGGATTTTTGCTGGAAGACCTTTCTCTGGATGTAGTTTCTCTGAGCAAGGCACAATAGCCTTCCTAAAACATTTATTGATCAATTAGATTGCAAAAGACTATATATAACCTTTGAGTCAAAACACCAAGGCAGGCTTAGAAGCATGCTCGTCTGAAGGGGAGATAAATAGAGCTTTCTCTGCAATCTGTGATTAGTTTCTGTCTTCTGCTTCATAACCTTCGGTAGGGTCAGTTTCTGTCTAATTTTGACAAAAGTAATACTGCTAGGAACTGCTAGAATAAATGCAAATGTATTAATTTTCAACAAGAGGTGAGGGAAAACTAATTTTTTTCCCCTCACACAACTCAGAAATAATTTTCCAAGTGTTCTTATTATAGGCAGTTTAAAAATCCCTTGATTCTTCTATTTCTTAAGAAAAAGTCCTACTTTTTTCTGGATTTTTTTGTTTTGTTTTTAAACTATGTATGTAAGAGATCATGATATTCAGATTTCTGAAGTATATGCATAGACTTAGAAGCAGGATAGATGGTCAGCTATTTTTAAGTAGCCTTTTATATTTCCTGTTCTGCATTCCTCAGTTCATACTCCTTTTAAATGCAAATGAAACAAGGCTACTTTAAATGTATCTAGARTATTTACTTTACATCAATCACTGAACTTTTTTTTTAAGGTAAGGATACGTTTTAATGATTATACTTCATTTGYTGGGAGTGGGGCGATGGAGGGGGCAGGGAAAGACAACACAATTTTTCATTCTAAGTACCTTCAACAATTTTCAAATCAGAATTGAGTTTTACTTGCAGCACAGCCAGTATACCATCTTGAGAGAAGGGGAGAAGGAGAGAGTAGAGATAATAAGAGGAAAAAAAGAAGACAGTAAAATTGGGGAATAAAATGTAGAAGTGAATGAAGTCTCTTAGTTCTTGAGTTAACTTTGGACTTGAGTATAGCTCTAGTACTTGAAAATGAAGCAGTGTTTTGGGGGACTCTCTGAGAGCATACCACCTTCCAAAGCCTTTTACATTTCTTTATATAAAAGTCCTTTTTAAAAAGGATTACTATTTATGTAGATTCAAAAAGTGATTATCTGTGGTATTCGCATTACAGTAAAATCTATTATTCCTTTATTAGCATACACACACTGACTAAGGGACTGGCTCCTTTTTATCAAAGTTTTAGAAAACAATCTGTTCTTACTTGCATTAAGCATGAGTTTCAGTTTCCTGTTTTCTTCTGCTTCTTCAACTAGCTGCTGTTTCACCAAGTCTTCATCAATTTCTACACAAGTATTTGAATCTGTGAGAGATCCAAAATAGTCAATGTCCCTTTGTGCTCGTTCAACTCTTGTTAGCAAATTTTCTACTTCACTTTTAAGCTCAGTCTCATAACTGTTCAGTCCTGCCAGACGTGGCATTATCATCTTTGTAAAGTCTCGAAATTCTTCAACATAATCCAGTATATCTTGGTTGCAYTTTTCCAGCCTCCTCTTGAGTTAGAACACAGAAAGAAAATACATATGTATGCAAACTTAGTTTATATAGATAAGAACACAAATTATGTATGCATTCTCTACTTTGCAGTCCCCCTCCCTCGTCTATTTCAAACCAGTGGTCTCTTGCTGTATATCTACGTAAAGAACACCTACTAGACTGACAGTAGTATTCAGTTATTGTTAAAAATAAGCACTTTTTCTTTCTGTGGTTTCTGACAACCGGATATTGTATATTGCTTCATACCCATACATTCAGGAAATGTGCTCTGGTTGAAACAAAGATACTTCAGGGCATATGATCTCCAATTGCTGGTTTTCTAGAAACTTTTCAGAATCCTTCTATATGACTACTGCTAAAGCTTTCATTTACAAGTAGTAGACTGAAATGCTCACCTCATGTTAGCATTTTAAGATGTATGATTATAGCATGCTGATACTACAAGGTATTATGCAGTACTAGTAGATCTTTACTGAAGAGAAAAAAGCTAGTGCTGACCAACCTATACTTTCATATAATTAGTTGAAAGCAAATCCCTCTTTCAGTYTCCCAGCTGTATGTAGATCCTTTCAATTGCTTGTTAAAGTGGAAATACACTGACAATTTAGAAAAATGAATCTTAAGCTACCTACAGTTAGGTTCAGCAATACATCACAAAAAAATCTAATCAGGTTTCTATCTTCTTGTTAATACTTGGTACCAGTTCTGCTAATAACAAAATGATTATTGTTTTATAGTGATAGCTACATGTGCAAATGCTGTAAGCACTAAATTTTAGATACCATAATACTAATACAAATGATGGCATATAACTTATAGTCTTATATCTATTCTGCTGTGAAGAAAGAATGATATTGTAATTGAGACTATGTGAATTAAGTCCGTAATTAACAACTTTTTTTTCAAATAAGAAATTGGGAACTTACATTCCTGATACTGGTTAGAATATAAGCTTTATGAGTTTATACACAGAAGAATATACATCCATTTTTCAATCTACTTTGCAGTTAGAGTATTATTGAACTATATAGATAACACATACCTCTAAAGAAAGGAAACGCCGGTCGATGTAGTTCATCAGTGCTGCATCTTGTGTTACATATTGGGCCTCTCCCATGACACTTGTGAAGAATGRAACTAATAATAATCGGAGTTTCAAGGCTATCATTTTTCATAAAATTTTGAAAGAAAAAGTAGTGTATGTGGCAGAGAGGCAAGTACCAAACAGTTCTACCACTCGAGAATAAGAGAAGTTTAATAGATGCCTAATGCTGTGATGCGAAAAATAGCTAAAAATACCGAGGCTGAAAATACTAAAAGGACTTAAAATGTCTGTTTAAGCTGCTGTGGTTTATCATTAAAAAAAATAAAGTTGTGGAACAGGAACTGAATCTGTTTATTTCTAGACGCCAGATGACTGCTTTCCAGTTTGTGATCCTATGATCAATCCCAGATGTTGAGTACTGAGTCACATAAAGCCTGTAGGCCAGATTTTATTAAATAGAAATAAAAATAATTTGTTTTTTGACCATCCCTCCCCCCATCTGCTTTTACTTATGATGAACACYAAAGCCATTATATACTTGGTATAAATTAGTGTAGTTTCACTGAAATTAGTGGAATATTGTGGTTTTTTTTCCCTTTCTTGCCCTGTCCCTGCAGGAAGATCTCAAGTCAAATGTCTGTAGCTGTTTGAGCAAGCATGGTTGTTTAARTTGTTTTACAGCACTACTATATTGAAAATTTACAATTTTCAGCTCTACTATAAAGAAGTTGAATATCAGAAATGAAAAGGTTGTTTATTTTTATAGATTGTTTTCCTTCCTCTTTCCTTCAACTGTTGCCCATCTCAGTATATTTGAGTGTTTTTCTAGCTACAATTAATATTCTTGACAAAATTTTGTATCAATTGAACGGAGTCTTTGATTGTTCCTTTTCAGAGTCATTACTCTACTTAGGATAGCTCTTAAAAATATTTTATTTCTTTTTATTCTCTTTGACTTCCATGGCTGACTGCTGTGTTTGAAGAGAATCGTGGCCGTAACACTGTATTCCCTCAGGAAATTAAGGTATTGGGACACAGCCTGAAGCCAAACTTAGTTCCTCTGTTTCTGTATCTCTGAATTTGCCACATCTTCACTCTTTTTGTTTTCTATCTCTACAGGTTTTTCTCATGTTTACAGTTTCCCTTTCCTTCATGTTTATGCGCATGAGTTGTGGCTGAATGCATCAAAATGTCACACATTTACCTCTTGTTTCCTTGATTGTTCAAAGGTACAGTTCTGCATGACTTGCAGGCACGGATAAGTCTGTTTTTAATGCTGTTTTATCCTGAGAGTTTACAGGCAAAATCAATGACATACAGTAAAATAGGTCCTTCACTTTGGCGTTATATTGCTTCACTCAGGAACTCCTGCTTGGGAGGGTAGAATACTTCCCTACTTAGGCCCTTCAAGGGCCATGCACTGGGAATAGATACCCTTGAAAGCATGTTGTCTTACTGGATGAGGTCTTCTAGAACACCTTGACCAAGTGCACTGTTGTCTTTTCACTAAAATATTAGTTTCGAAGACTGAAAAGACATGAAAAAATGATGCCCTTACTTCCTAGGTAAGCCTGGAATCTTGCAAAGTTGCTCTCAGTTTGCTGTGGCTCTCATAATAGTGTAAGTAAATGATCAGTAGATGAAAACTATAAGATTAAATGGACTAATTTGTTCAGTTCAAGGAGAAATCACACATCTGTAAAAAAAAAATTTACCACAACTTTCCTGCAGTTTGGACCATCATTTACTTCTGGTTAGGTCCAGGAATGGCAAGTCCTATTTTAAGGCAAAATGAAATAGGAACTTAACATTATGATTTTTAAGCTGTAGAAAACTGTAGTCTGGCTTGTCCTCTAAAATAAGATGATAGGCTATTTGAAGTATTTTATTATAATAAATCATAGAGTATGAATTATAGCAGAACTCACTATTGCAAGTTTATATTTAGACATGGTATACTGGCACCTGTTGCTACTTTTACATCTAGGGAGACTTGTTTTTGAGTAATCGATAATTATAGACTATTCTTCAGATGTCATTAGGTGACCATTATCATTATCAGTTTTAAAGCGTTTTCTGAATGAATCCAAAATACCAAAGGATGCCATAAGCAAAATATCATAAGCTTAAATATACAAGCACAAAAGCATATTAAAGTTCTTGTATGTACATATGAAAGCATATATACATATGCAAGCATATTAAAGATTGTATATTAAATATACAAGCACGAAAGCATAAGCAAAGGATATAGAGATACTATTTGTGTTCTTCATCTTAACATAAGAACAAATTATTCTCAATACGCATTGTTGTCCACTGGGACATGGCTACATAAATTTCTTTCTTCTTAGTGTCCTGTTTGTTACCTGGTGAACCTACCCGAGACTGAGATCTGTGGAGTTATAGAACATTTTTATCATGAGGAGCTTTGATGCTTTTTTCTAAAGCAGAATAATAATTACAAAAATTTTACTAGTTTGCTTTATGTCTTGTATTTTTTTGCAGCAATATGTATTACTATAACTTCTGAAATCCCATTGGGCTCTTTATATTTTCTTTGGCTGCAAGAACAGTATCAGGAGTGAGATTTGTGAGAGAGAATACACTACAGTAAAAAGAAGTTACTTATCTGAGTTTTGGACTTTGCACAGACTCTTCCACTAGGCGTCTCTCAAGCCTTTCAAATTGGAAGGCAGATTTCACTGAAACACTGCTCTAAACCCTTTAAATAAGATAAAACATCCAGGAAGAAACACAGTTCAGATCTCCAAAATAGAGGGACATATTAGAAAACAGTTAGTAAGCTAGGACTGTAGCATAGACTTCAGAAATCTGCTGCAGCGGTGCTGTGCTCAYGAGGGTTGAGGTCTGAGACCTCCAAGAAGGTGAAAGCTGATCCAGCCTGGAATTGGTGAGGCTGTAGGTGTCCAGTACMATCCAGGAAAAACTAATAATGACCTGAGCACTGACTTTAAAAGAAAACACAAAGGCAAAACGGATCCCTGCTTTATTTCTAATGATTCACAGCTACTTAAGTAATCCACGGAATTTCATGTGATCATAGATCGTGACATAGATGCTGAATAATCCATGATCAATTTCTTTGGATATTCATTTGGTTGTTGAAGCAATGCACGTTGTGTTACAGATCATTCCCTGTACTTTAAAACTTGATTTTTTTTATCCATGTAACTAAACAAACTTAGAATTGTACAGTTCAAYATTAAATAATATTTAAATGTGCACTGCTTTTGGCTTAATTTGTGAGAAATCCACTTATTGTGAATATTCTCACTGCAATTTCCTTTTAAATATTCACATTCATTAAACTTATTCTAAGGAAGAATATGAAAACAGCCAGAATTACTTTGCATTAAATTTGAAACGTATACAAAAATGATTGTGAACTGATCCCAGTTCAGTGGAAAACATTAATTATTCTTGTGGGCCTTGGGTTAGGAGTGCTTTTGAAACAGATTTTCTGTGTGTGCCTCTTGACTTATTTTGATTACAATCAGAAGGGTATTACTTTAAATATCATGTGCCTACAAAAACGTGTTTTTTATGTGTAAAGTTTTTTTATAAAAAGGATCASAGATAGTAACTTAATACTATTTCATCATATTTCAGTGTTTTTCATTTATTGATGAATTGAAGAGACTGTTTTATAAGATGTATACCTATTTATTGCAAAGAAGAGAGGGTATCTCCATTAACATGGAAAATTTGTTGAAACTTAATAAGTAGTTTTCCTTGTGAGATCGCTAACTGTAACTGGTGGAAATACCTTTCTGATGCAATAAAAAGCTTTTAACAAGGTAATGTACTCTGAAACTAGAGCAGCAAGTTCAGGACTCTTCTACTGCGTTGTTTAATGCTAAAAGTCAGAGACGACATTAAGTTTCYGAGTGACTGCTGATGACAAATTCAGAGATTATGGTGATGACTACAGTACCAGAATCTTGAGCTGAGTAGAATGAGTTGTGCTAGCAAGTGTCTAATTAAATTTACCCCAAATCTAAAAGATAGGAAAATGTTTATGAATCAGGGGGAACTAGGACAGAAAAGGCCCTGAAGGGGCCCTGCAAAAGTTGATGAGAATGGTTGAAATTTATTGCACTGTTTTCATGTTACCAATAAAGACAAATTTATAAAGGGAAAGTCTGAGAAATGGCACACTATCTATACTTTGTTGAGGGCAAAATATGAGCCATTTCTGAACTCAGAGTTGTGCTTAGTAACCAGGGGCATTATACATAAGATTTAAAAAAAAGTTAGAATTGGCAGAAAAAAAAATTAAATTCTAATTACGCTCTACCTTGCTAAATCTTTTTGCTGTCAGCCAAATCTTGAACTTTCAAGCTAAGCTTAATGAGGCCTGCTGTGTTCTTAAGTTTCTACACCTGTGTTTTGAGGCTTTTGCTTCTGGAAAAGCTGGTTAAATTCTTGCTCTGTTGCTGGTCGGGCATATATTTCAGGTTGTTGTAGTTCCTGAATGCAACTCTTATTTCCAAAGATGCTGAGTCCATTTCCCAGCTGGAGATCAGGGAATACATTATTCTCTCTGTCTGATAAGAAAAATAACTCTTAGTTGAAATTCTGATTTCCACATATATGATTTCAAAGTTATCACTCACATAGACTATAAAATAACAGTAAAATCAGTAGTTACTAAATATGATGATATGGTAAAGTGYAAAGCAGGAGGGAGAGCTGGTAAGCACAGAATGCCAAGTGACAGAGAATGATTTTTTGATACATGCTTATGTGATAAAGCTCAGAGAAATCTTCTGGYGATCTCCAGGTCAAGAGAGGACATATTAAACAAACCTGAAAAGCAGTCAGCAGTACATCTTTCAAAATTGACATTTTTCAAAACTCATTGTTTCAAGAGGCATTAATATTTACATTTAATGTAGGCTTTTTCTTATCTACTCACTAGAAATGAATTGAAAAAATTCTGGAAATGAATTTAAAAAATGATTTTTTAAAAAATGAAATGAATTTTAAAAAGAGATTCACAAGAATCYCCAGAACTGGAAGTGAGGTCTATTTCAAGGCAAAAGAGGATGACCTCTGAGCATGAGCCACATGGAAAAAATGAGAATTCATGTTCTTCGCTCTCTCTCTACCATTAAGGTTATCTCATCTGTAAGTTAGTGTATCAGACAAAATGATCCTAGAGCCAATTCATGATGAATATTAAAGCATATGCACTATACTGRTTGAAAAGGGCATAAACATGTTAAACTGTCAGGAAGAATACGTAATAATTTTCTTTAATCTTTAGAAGTCAACTCATTGCTTAACAGTGCTGTCATTTTCTACTGAATCCCTCCCTCAAGCTTTGTTCTATCACCAAAATTTAATGATCTCTGTCCAGAAAAAAAGTCACATACATCTTTGCACAGCATATAATATTCTGCAGTGTTGTAGAGTGGCTTTAATCTGTTCCTTTTGACCTGTTAGGACTCCATGCATGCTGTGTTTGGTTTGAAATTGGAGTTTCAGCTCTAGACAATTCTGTCRCGTCTTAAAAATATGCCACCTGCAGAGTCTCTTTTTGTTTTCTTTTTTAAGGAAAAAGCAGAACCCTTGTTCCAAGAGGAAAGGTGAAAAGGACCGAATCCATCTAGTAATACGTAATACATAAAATTTCCATCTCTCTAACACTCACTTGGCCAGATAACCAGAAACTGTTCCAGTTAACTGATCAAAATAGAAATGTACTGCCACCATAGCAGCCTTCTTACTGGGTTGCAGGAAAAAAAAAACTGTTCTGCCCTGCAAGCTATCCAGCCTGGCACTGTTTGTTTCCCTGAGTAGACAGGGCATGACTAACTTGTCCATATGTTCAAACATAAAATTCCTGCGGTGGTTCTCTACAACAGAGGACAAGCAGCATCTGTACATAAGGGATTTCTTTTTTCCATTTGAATCGGTGYAGCCCTCCAGTGGGATATATTTATTCCTGACACTTGGGAGTTAGCATGCTACTGCATCTTCAGGCCTGCTGGTATAATATCAACATATTCCTTTTTCTGTACATGGTGCATGAATCTCATCTCCAAATGTTTCACCATAAACTCATTTTCTGTGAGCTCCTACTTCTGGCAGAAATASTGTACAATCAGTGTGGAATTATTATGGTACTGGGCCCAGTTAACACCATTTGGGTTAATTTTGAATGCTTGCTGGGGTAAACAATGCAGTCATTCCTACATATTGTGCTGCTGTGGCAGCATTCAGCAGAGAATTTGTGCATCTTCCCTTTAGCTTTGTTAATGTTRCTGTGTGAAACATGTTATGTGTATATTCTTTTGGCTCATTTGATAAAATTATGGATTTCTGTCTGAAAGACGATCTAACTTTTTCTAGAATAGTGTAATTAAAAGTAACAAGTTAAACTTGTCTGCTAGCTGCTTTTCTGCTACTCTTCCTGGTCTTGGTTGCAAACTAATTCCTTATGCTCTGGACTCTCTAATACTTCCGTTGTTTATTAACTTTGCACAGAAAGATGTAGTTCAGTATATCGAAAAATCCTGTGGCTTGCTATTGGAGGAGTTTTACAGAAACCTTGTTCAATCTTAAATCTGGGACTTCATGTGTTTGTTTATTGAAACTCCCTCTTAATCAAATGCTAGAACTTTTTTCAATGTTTGGTGTCTGCCAGGCATTATGAAATATTAACAGCTTTGTGATGTGTTGAATGATCTTCCTGTGTGCTACCATTTATTATATGTATTATGTTAGGACTGAAGGGGAGAGTTGTTATGCACCTGAGGACATGGTCTGTAAATTATGAATTGGAATCTCAGGCTTCTTTTCTCTACCTCCACGCAAGACCATTATTTCCATCCTGCTTGTGTATTTGTTTCACGGGTGCAAAGCAAAGTATCTTGTTTAGCCTGGTTTTTCTCAGCTAAGTTATTCTATTGTTTTTGTTCTTGTTTAATTTGTTTATACTTTCATGTAATGATAGTCTCGTGAATTAATCTCTTTTCTCCTTTTTTTTCTGTTAGTCAGCATTATCTACACCCATTATACAGATAGGACACAACATGGACCAACTAGAAAATGATTTTGAAGGGAGAATGTTTAAGGGTTGCCTTAAACATTCATGGGAAGTTGCTGAGCTCTTCTCTCTGATGCTAGGCACTTGAAAAACTGTCTCTGTATAATGGTTTTGACTTTTTTGTTCCTGGTAATTAGATGGATGAATATGATATGTAATGTGTATAGAGATATATAGGATATGCTGTATAGCTTTAGTTCCTTATTAGACCTTTACCAAGCAAAAAGTAATAAGGAGAAAATATTACTGAATTAAAGATGAATCAAAAGAAAGCAATCCAAGAAGGTCTGGCAGCCCAGATAATGCATCTGTAGCTCTGCCGTATAACAGGCCCAGAGCTGCAAATGTGCTGCCTTTTGCATAGAAAACCAGATGCTGCYGCTGGAAAATGCCTCAGCTTGGCATCTATGGCCAGATGGTCAAACCTTTGCCCTGTGTATATTGTAATCAGTGCATWTAACAGTGCCAAGTAGAGAGAAATAGGAATATGATTATCTGATCTTATAAATAACAAGAACAATATGGTGAGAATGGCACTGAAACAAAAAACTCTTGGAATTCTCAGTCCTCAGGAAGCGTTAGTTTGGGGAACAGGAGGAGCTATCAGTTTATTGTGGGCAGTTTAAGATCAAATTATATGGTAAACTCCTGTTTAGTTAATCCAAGTTTGGAGTGATGTTTAACTTTGTATTTGTTGTTTTCAGTATGGCATAAATTCAGGGCAAGGCAGTAAGTGAGAAAATTTTCCCGGGAAACTGGGAAGCATTGAGAAGTATTATAGGACATAAGCCCCTTTCTGGACCTTACCAAACAAAAAATAATTAGCTATTGAAGCTAACAACAGGAAACAAGAAACAAAGAATAAAAATTGACAAGAGGTTGGTGCCTCAGATACAGAGACTCRGAGACTTATGCTGTGGTCCAGTGATTTAAATTAGATAAACAGGAATGCAAAAAATTCTTACATGTGCATCTGGCACATGTGACTCATTCGTGAGCTTTGGCACAGGAAACATCCTTACCGGATACTGCTTTTTCTGAGAACAAATAGGTTGCAGACTCGAGGAGGTAACAGGCATTGGATTCAGTAATATTTGTTGCCTCTCAGTTGATACTAATAATGAATTCAATTCTTCGGTTTGGTTCTGTTTCAGTATACAGTCAACCAAAGTGGAGTYATCCATAAATTGAGCTAACATGTTTGTTTTTGAACTGGAAACAGGAACTGTGTATTCTCATATTATGTAGGAACAGAAACTTAAAGGGCTAATTCTCAAAACCTGTTCATTGCATAGAAACCTAAKCTCCAGTTTTTAGTGTATTGTGTTGGTTCTCTCCTGACCAGTACTGAGAATAGATCAACATGCTCAGGATAATTGTTGAGGTGATCAGTAAGATAGGGTGCAAAGTTGGATTCTGTTTCCTACTAAATAGGAATGTGGATAACCCAGTTATTTTATATGTGGTAATTGTAGATCAGCCATCTAGTCTGTAACATGGAGAGTGGCTCCACCTGGTCAAACTGCAGTCTTGATATCTTTCTCTTTGAAATTGCAGTTGACTGCGAAACTCRTTTTAATTCCTACCTCTAAACTTTACCTAGTTGCTTTGCGTTAATAAGCAACTGTTAGGTTTTCCCTGGTTATTGCATTTCAGTCATAGACATGATAGATGAAATACATCCTTGGTGAAAGATGCTACTGAGCACTGTTATGGGGCTTCTATCCAAAGTAGTCACTGGAATGCAATTTTAAACTGAAGCATCTTTGTTATCTGCCTAACTAGCTGAGCTAATAAACTTTAACAACTATGCAAAGATTTTTTGAAATGTCCAGAAATAAATGAAAATTTGCATTTATTCTTACTGATCAAAAGCTTCAGAAGTGGTACTATCCCCCTTACTTTTTGCAATCAGTATCTTCCTATGAGAAATTCCAAATCCTCTACAACATGTTGTAAAATGGAAAACATACATTGAGAAATGAGTTTGCCCATGCAACTTTTGCACAGACTAATTCTTAGAGAAGAACTATAACTTACTCCAAAACACCTCTGGAGATTTCTTGGGATTATAGTTGCAAACTTATGTTGAATGAGAAACAGTTTCCAAAGCTCCCTGAATTCATTTAATACACTTTTTTTTTTTCCTGTAGCAGTAGGTTCAGTACTGTAGAATAGCTCTAAAATTCTCTCTCTCTCTCTCTCTCTCTCTTTCTTTTTTCTTTTAATGGTGTCCAACAGCATTTACTGAATATAATGTGGAGGTTTCTGCCTTCTTACAGTTAAGGTAGAAATGAGAATGGAAATCTCATGTTTTGGGCATAGCGTTTATGCATAAACATGAACTGATGATTGATTATTCAGAATATGTGGTTCTATATTATAAATGTATGCAGACAGAAAGCAGTGATTGATCTTCTGGTTTGAACAGTTCACAWGAGCATAGAAAAAATATCAAAGCAGTTTAGATCTAGAATATTGTGAAGATACCTTTGACCTGGATTTAGATTCTTAAGGTCCTTGACTAGAATTGATGTGTGAGTGTTCTTTATTATTTTTTAATGTTATGCAACGTTTATAAGATGGTAACACATGCCACAGAAATAATCTACAGATGATTATATATACAGTTTAACTTTGATTTTACTTACAAGGATTTTATCCSAACATTACATTTGAGAACTACCAAGCCTGCAGAGGGCCAACTTCATTCCTGCTTAAGCTCTTGAAATAAGAGGYAGTTATTTCTGGATATGGTGCACTCTGCATATATGTTTTTCTTCTAGAATGGAGTTTGAGTTTTTCTTCTACAATGGAGTTTGACTGTTTAAGTGGTGCAGTTTACTCAGGGCAGCTTTTTTGGCTACAATGCTACCCTTTTGCAGCACTTTCCTTCTCTCCTATGCTCTTAATACTTCAAGAACCGAACTGAGGAACTGATGTAAATATGTAGAAGTTTCCTTCATTCACTAAGCTTTGTATTCTCATATCATGTTCATGAGTGATGCAACTACTCACTATAACATCGTGCTGGCTTTGTGAAAGTGTCTTTATCTAAAAGCAGGAAATTTGTTGAATAGCAYCTGATACTGAATGATTTTTAGCTGAAATTTTAAAGCTTCTTTTTGAAACGTATGCTTACCTGTTTTGGAATGGTCTGTTTTTCGATGTGTTCCCCTTGCCTTCTTCTCTTTCATAACTGCTTGTAATATTAACTGTATGTTCATAAATTAAAAAGGCAGCTTTCCTCCCTGAAGGGAATTTTTTGTGTATTTGTGAAAGATTGGTGCCGGGAGTTAATTCCACTGGATCACACATACTTGCCAAACAAGCCATAAATTTTGCAATCACAAGCATGGTAAAATCACTCGGGTAATATGTATCTTATTGTTAGAAAATGGTAAGCAGAATGTACTTCTAGTATGTCTGTCTTAGTGTCAGGAATGTGTATAAGTYTGAGGTTACAACAATTTGTCTGAAACTGTAAATATCAGTCTTTGGTGCGAGAACTAAATTAAACAGAAGTTCCATCTCACTATAAATAAAGGGTAAGCATCTTTTGATAATATCATCCTAAAAAGACTTTTAAACGTATTGGAAGTACTGCAAAAAAAAACATGTAAATTGTAAAAGTCTATTTAATTATGAGTGGCAAACTGAGGGAGTTGAACAGACTGAGGCTTTTAATTTCCAGCACTGCTTATGGGCACTGAAGAATCTCATTTCTGATTATRGTACATCTAACTGATTATAGTACATCTAATGTAGTACTGACAATTTCAGATTTCTAGAAGATGAAAATTTTGGGGTAAAATTGGAAGAAAGACTGAATTTGGGTATTGATTTGTTCAGTAACTTTAACTCTACCTACTTAGTCTGTCCATATGCATGTGTATGTATATGTGTATATGATTAATTCAGAACTAAGCTTTGTGTATTTTGAAAGCTTGCTTGTTCGTTCCAGCTGCATCACTTGATCTAATGAAAGCTGTTACATCTCCCTATAAATCTTGCCTGACTTATCTCCCTAGGCTATTGTAGCTACCAGAACAATAAAGTTTAATTTGCTAGCTTTTGCACATATATTGCAGCCAGTTTATGGAGAAATGTAGAATAAGATAAAATTTGATACATTAGGTGATCAAATGTAATTTAGAATCCTGTCTAAAAATAACCCAAATACTACAGAGAGTGGGTAGCCAGGAAACAGGAATAACTTGGGAAGATGAAAAAGGGATGGCTACTTATTCTTTCTGTAGCAAGTCAGTATGCAACTTAAAAATTTCGTTGTGTTTTCAGAAATCTGCATGTAGAATAATCAATCATATTCTAAATGACTGTATTTTCATAGCTTTCTGCACTGTACAGTTTCCAGATTATTAATTAATAGGAAATGTTTCTGGAATATTTAATTTGGATAATAAACAAAATATTTACTCCTCACCTTTTTTTTTTGGGAAGATTCTCAGTTTTCTTTAAAAGCTACATTCTTCTGCTATTCCATGAAGACTGTATTGTGTTATATCTAAACAGTAAGAATTACCAGAATCAAATGGAGAGGGGGGGAAAAAAAAAAAAAAAAAAGGCCCACCATTCAGGAATTCCTTTTTTTTTGTTGTATACAATTTAGTGTTTAACCAAAAGCATTTATGGATGGATTTTTTTTATATTATTTCACTATATGTAGAGCTTAATGCCCCCAATGACAAAGATGTAACTGTATTTAAATGCTTGCTTTYGTATATAATAATATTTATCATGTTAATTCATTACTAGGTGAAATGAGGGATACCAGATCTTGTCAAAGTATTTAAATGTAGTTAATAGCACAGTGGGGAGTCAGTGGTAAAATAAGCATTGATTGCTTAGGAAGGGATGTATTTTGGATTTACAGGAAGGCACTACTTTTTAAATGTGAGAAGCATATTTCTTGAAAGAGGCATATATGCTGTAGGAAACAGCAGATGTAGTCATGAAACAATTGAACAACGGGAGARACTGTGTTGACTGGCTCAAGATTGAATGCCTGTTTGCCTTTGCTCATTATGGCATTACTTGGGTTTGCTGCACAGTGGATTACTGCAGCAGTCTGCACGCCATCTGCCAGCGTGGCCTCTCTCTCTCCTAGTTGTGGAAGTCGATCTAGTTTGGACTCTCAGCTTGGGTTATTGACACCATCCTTTGAGTACTTCTTTGTGCACTCCCACTGTGCTTCCACACACAGTTTAGCCTTCCCTGTCACCTTCCTTCCTTTGAGACAGAGTTGATGAGCCAAGTAAGGCTGCCCTGGGAACTCTTTTGACTGCCGTTCGGACCAGCCTGCTGTATCAAAGGAATCCATACTTGAGTTTATATTACTAAAAGATCCTTGCTTCGGATAGTCTTTCTGTGGTTAGGCAAGGAACAACTATATTGCTTTCTTCTCGGTGTTCTTAAACGGGATAGATCCTGATATCTTTTTACCTCCCAGATAGCCTTCAAACTAGTTGTGATAAAAATAATAACAAGAATTCTGTGTCCTGGATGCCTGAGACATGATTGGTCATGGACTACCTCAAATGGGTATTTTGTCATTCGGCTTCTCCAAGTCAGGAGAATAAAAAATGAATGCTGTCAGATGAAAGCACTCTAAATAGCTTAATATGCATTACYTTGGCGGTGGCAGACCTTCTAGTCATCATTTTGTCCTGATTCCAAAATATGACTCCATCTTTCTCATTTATTGAATTGTTTTTCAGATTTTCACTCTCACAAAATGAAGATGCCTTCCTCTACCCAAAATCTGAAAAAGCATTTCAGAAATGCATCACTATAAATCATTATATATTTGTACTGGGGGACATGCCTAGCCTTATATTATGTAAATGATACTTCTCTTCAGTGTCTGACCTGCGAACAACCTGGGAACCTAAACCTGGGAAGCGGAGTGCTGGTCTTTCTCTTCCATTTTTCCACTGTAATTTAGGCAAATGTATTTCTACAAAAAGTGAATGGGTGGTAACAGCTTAATGTGGTAAAAATTGAGGCTTGATCTCAACTTATATTTTGAAAACTAGAAATGAAAACTCCCAGGTGCACTTTTAGTGAGCAAGTGTGTGAATGAAATAACAATATTTTGGATGCTGGAGCTTAGAGGGTGCTTAGAAGTCATCCAAGTCAATGTATGCAGTGCAGATTTTTACTAACTCACTATGGCAACTCAGTATTTTTTTTAATTTCGTACAGAAATTAGAGAGCTAGAATGCCTCTCTGAAGAAAAAGAAAGCAGAGGAATACAAACGGAAAATCCTTGAGAGAAGGCTAGAATCAGGCAAGCCTGAAGAATRTTTTTCTCTTTGTCCTTGTTCAAGGCAGCAGATAGTGCAGATTCTGAGACAATCCATTTGTACTTTAATGTAGGAATATTTTGTCCAATTCAAGTTAGAGCACTAACTTAGATAGGAAACCAAGCAAAGGTTGGAGATCCTTTATGTCAAGCTTAGCAGAAACATTTGACTGGTACTAGCCTTAAAATGGATCCTGCATCCTGACATAACAGAACCAGCTGCCACGGACTGCTGTRTGCATTATCTGTACCAATGATAGTGCCTTTAGGATGTGTATGCCGTGAGAGGAGTGAGTGATTGCTTCCGAGTATGACCAGATGTTTTGTTTGATAACCATTAATCAGATTTCCCATGGCAAAAGAAACATTAGAAAATTAATTAAGATATAATGCTAGTCTCCTAAGAGAGTTCTGGCTACACTAATTAATAAAACCAAGTTGAAAGATTTTGCTCAAGGAGTACTGAAACATTTTCTAATATACTTGAATGGTAGCTGCTCTGAATGTGTCACAGATGTGGCCTATGCAGAAGACACAAAATTTCTGCTCATATCTGCTGATGATGTGAAGGTTTGTGTATTAGTTAGGATGAAACCAGGATGATGATCTTATGGGAACAAGAGTTACTTTAATGAGCTACAGTTTGGTGCAATAAGGAAGCCTTCCATCCTCTCTCCTGAAATAGCACTCCAAATTTTGAAGGCAAAGCCTTGAGTACTCAGCACAAATGAGCCTCGAACAGGTTTCATTTTTATTGTACTCATAGTGTTTTGAGAGAGTGTGGATAGGAGGAGATACTGTTCCGAAGAGTTCGCTCATTGCTGCCCTAAGGGAAGGGCGTATGCAGCTGCTAGAGAGCCTGCAACAATTTTCCTGCGTGGGCTTGTCGTTCACTGTGACTCACATTAGTTGTACCAAATTTTCTTAAAGTTCTTCAGTAATTTCAACCTCAGTGACTAGTAAGACACTGCAGTTTCTTTCATGACAGGTGCAAGGTTGTTTAGAGGTTATTTAGGTTGTTAGGAGCATTATAGTGACCTTCATCTGGTACTGAAAGTGACAGGAATAATTGTATTAGTATTTTGGACTGGAAATTTTAAAACCAGCTCTAATTAGAACTCCTTTCCCTACATACTTGGTCTGAAGGGACTGGACAGATAAGTTTATCTGAAGACTGCTATGATCAGTCGTGCAGGAAATAAAGCAAGTATTCAAACCTTTTGATTTGAAGACTATGTTTGAGAAAGATAACCATTAATTTTAAAATAAGTAAGAAAAGTTTTCCTTTGACATATTATCAGCTATAACAGCCAGACAAATTAATGAAAAATTATTGCAACTTTTCAGACTAACATTAATAGACAGATGGGTATACTTGTTTCCTAGGTTACTGGAGCACATTTTGGTTCGTATGTCAGGCGACTTGGAGCAAAAGAGAAAATGGGTTGACTGGAGGGACATTCTCTGCCTTTCTGTTCCAAGAATATGCCTATATATGAGGCAAAGGAAAAGTCCAATAATSAAAAGCATCTGGAACACTTAAAAATTATGAGCCTGGAGATATTAAAAATTAGAATGAAGAAACTAAGTGGTTGAATGCTATGGAAGATCTTAACAATGAAGGTAGCAAAACGGGTGTGATTTTGACATGTTGAGTCAGATAAGCAGTCAGAAATTTTATTGTGCAGGTTTTATGTGATGAACTGCTACCATTAACCAAAAAAGATCTGCTGAATTGGCCAAGATTAAATAAATACCTAACAGAACTCAAATGTAAATAGTAGCTCTAGAAGAGTTTATTCAGAAAAGGCAAACATGAGAATAAAATTATCTTAAAATATGTAGGGGGGAGATATGGAAATAATGAGAACATGACTGAGAGGCTAGCACACCTATTAACCTCGGAAAGCTGCTTTTGTTCCCATAGAAACAAGAACAATGGATTTATTTAAATGGTTACTGCACAGGCCAGAGACTTTTGTTACTGCCCAGAGTTCCCTGGCAATAGATAAAACAGGTAGGATTCAAACTGTCATCACTGTTGATGAAAGAGTTTCCAAAACTGAGTGCCATTTATTGAGCTGGAAATCTTGAAAAGCCTGAGAGTGTATTACAACAACTGATGTTTAAGGGTGAAGGAGTCCATTTGTGAGGCTTACATGTGTGGAGCAGACTTAAAAGTTGGGGTACAAGTTAAATCATTTTTGGCCAAGCTTGTCTTGTTTCCAAAAACTGTCTAGTTAGTTGTGGTAATGACATTGTATCATCTAAATTAGCGTCTTATGACAATATGAATTGATTCTTAGCATTTGCAAGCCTCAGTGTTGTGAATATCCTAAGCTCTTGGGTTTGTGTCTTCCACACTGGCTATTAGCTATTTCTAGAGGTGGTCTTCAGAAAATATTAATAATCTAGAAAGCAAAAGTTTGTCTGTAGTTAATTCACATCCCTTCTTAGCATGATTAAAGTTGAAGCAGAGTAGTGCAGAAGCTGGCAGAGAAGCTTGCTGTTACTGAGTCCTGAAGCAAGAAGCAGATGCAAGTATGCTAGTACTTGCTGAAAGAGGCGAATAAACCAAAATCCATCTTCTCTCTTTAAAAAACAAACAAACAAAAAAAAACCCACCRCCACCAMCAACAAACTTTCRGGCATAATCATATTGGTTATCAATATATTTATACGTGTAGCAAGCTAGCTAATACACCTTAATGTCTAGTGAAAAAGGAAGATATTTAACTCTATTTTATATATGTATATATATATAAATGCCCTTTCCAATAGGAAGAAGCATGGTGCAAGAGTCATGAGCCAGTTAAAAATCAAGTAATTTGTGTTATACTGTCAGCTTGGACCCTGACTTCTTGTGATTTCTGTTATGCCATTTTCTTTTTACTGTTGATCTCCTTTCACAAAGCTTTGTGTSTGTCACAATTGGATATTAGAGCAGGAAAGCAATGAAAATAAAACCCTTAAGGGCTTTAATGGGGAAAGCACATGCTTTATTATGTTTTATGTGTGTGTCTTTACAGTCTTTGATACTACACAGTGTTTACAAAGATGGAAGTTATTTGAGGGTGAATGAGGTTGTAGTTGGCTGAATCTGTTTGTTCATGCTGATTATTTGACCCTTTATCTCAGTGACTTGTAGTTAGTTGACCYTTTGCTTTTATTAGCCTTTATGTGCCTCAGAATGAAGACTCTATGGACCCTTGAATGTAACACAAGTAGAAGTTTCTTGTTTTTTTCTCTGCTTCTCTTCATGTTTTTAACTGAAATCTAAATCCTGTAAAGAAATGCGTTTCAAGAGATTTCCTGAGATGAGGAAACTTTAAAACTTGATAGTCTGTCTCTGGACAAAAAAAAAGTAGCAGCAATTTATGATTTGTCACAAGACTAGAAATAATCTTTGAACCATTGGTCTGATTAGAAAGAGGTTGGTCGTTATGGTAATATTATCATCCCAGTCAGGGAATGAACAGAGTTTATGAATAGGGTAATAAAACAGCAATTATGAGACATGTCAGAATGAAAGAGTTGGGCAAGAAACAGTTTTTCAAGAAATGATTGTTGGCAAATTTCCCAGGAAGCTTCTATTCCAGAGGTGTCTGATTCATCTAATCTGCAGTTCACGGAGTACCACAATAATTGCCTGCTTATTGAATGAGAATCTTGGGATCAAGACCATTCACCAACTTCTGATGCTCTATAGTGATTCTGATACCCTGTAATCGTCCAGGAAATTCATTTCCTTACCTGTCCCATTCAGGGGTTGGCTACATCCTACACCTTCTTAGAACTTTCCTTATGATCATGAAACTTTTAAAATGATCAGAACTTTGGGAGTGATATGAACAGAATGTGCCAGACATAATGCATGCAGTATGATGGTGGCTTCAAGGAGCAAGATTTTGAAGTTGATTCTTTTGGAAAGTCTCTGGAAACGTTACTATTTATGAGCAAAGAGTGAGACTAAACAGTAGAATTCAACTGTAGGGAGTAAAATTTAACAGAAAGGAAGCAAAAAATATCCTAAATAATATATATATATATATATAAAAAAAAAATGAAAATCTGCTCCTTTTTCCTGTTATTTAGTCTGTGAGCTTTCAAATTGGTTCTCTCCATCTTCAAGCTATACAAAATTTAGGAGTTGACATAATATAGGTGACAAGTGGACCAGCAGCTGATTTGCTGAAGGGCTGCCTGTTAGACCTACACATTTTTGTACTGATTCTATGCAGAATTTTTCATTTCCTTGCAAATAGCCCTGCCCCTGGATTTCTTGTCCTATGAACCCAGGCCTGGAGAACATTGCTACTTTACTCCTGTAAGAGCTGGACAGGTGTAGTAGGCTTCTTGTTGAGCTGCATGCCCAGAAATACAGTATTTGAAGACTTGCCATTTTCTTTCAGTCCTGAAGGGCTTATATGCCTGAAAGCATTTCTGCCTCCTCATTTTTTTGGTCTAGTAAAAGATCTTGCCTTGGTAAAATCTTTATTGTATTCATCCTGAGAGTACTGCTGTAAAATATGTAAAATTACTCTTCTTTTAACCCATTTTAGAGGCAAAAGAAGACTAAAAAAGGGATTGCCTTGGTAAAATCTTCATTGTATTCATCCTGATAGTACTGCTATAAAATATGTAAAATTACTCTTTTTTTAACCCATTTTAGAGGCAAAAGAAGACTAAAAAGGGATTAAGAAAGACAAATTTTAGCTACAGAAATTATCTGTAGACATTCTATCTCTGCAAACCTGCCTTTGGGGGAAGAAAGTCTCATGCAGTGGTCAGTTTCCAGGAGAAAAGCCTAGTTTACTTCTTCTGGGTCTTCCAGAAGAAACCCTCTGTTTCTCCATTGGCTATAGATATTTTTGGGTTCTGTGTACTGAGCATAAAATGACTTTTACATTTCCCAGTAACATGCTGGGAAGAAATGAAAGAAAATTATGTGGTGCTTAAGTATTTTGTTTCAAGAGTGGGTGTTGTATATTTAAGAACCATAAGGCCTCTAAAACATGACTATTAATACATTTGTCTGAAGTCACCTGAGGAGCTTCATCATTCTTTCATCAAGTACAGTCTTACTGCAAGGCATGCTAACCCACAGGAGTGGAAAATCTGTCCAAACTGAAGCTGAAATGCTTCAGCCCTTTAATAACTSCTCTATCTACTGGGGGTAGTGTCTGTAAAAGAAAAAGACCTAAGTAGTGTGTGGCAGTTTGGAGATCCCTTGGGTGGCTTTTGAAAAGGTAAAAATGAACTAAAATGTCATCAGTTGTGACAATATAAAGCCCGTCCTTTCATTGCTGTCAGAGTCAGACTTGTATGAAAATTTTCATGCTCTTGAAACTAATTCAATAGGAAGAGTGAGGAGCAAGCATGTCAGATCTTTCCTGAATGTTTTAAAATATTAAAAATCCCTTTATTTTTACAACTTCTTCATTAACCTTTACTATAATGATAGAYATGGAGAAAAAATGTGGATTTTGAAGGAACAGGACAAAAATCAGTGATTTAAAAAATTTGTTCATGTTTTAGTTTTTTGAAAGAATTCATGCATTTTGAAACAGAACTCATCTGTTTTTCTTCTAATTGAGCTATCTGTGAAAATACATTCCCTTTTGAAGAGAAGACAATTTTATTTGATAGGGTTATTTAATAAGCTCTGTACTTATTTTTGAACTTCCTCATTTATACAAGCCAATAACTTCTGTTTCACTTGAGTGTTATGAAGGTAAATGTATTAAAACATATTTACTCAAATCATGTGTACTAGAATACGTATGTTCCTGAAATATCTGTTTATGCTCTTTAACTTTTTACTGCTAATAAAAATTACAAAATATCCAGAATTTGAACTGAAGACCACTAGGGCTACAGGTGCTAATTATCACTGCAAATGAAGCTGTTTATTATGTATTTGCATATGTCTTTATAATGTGTGAGTGTATGTGACTAGCCATTATAAGTAAGAAAGAATCCTTTCTGTTAATAATTTGCTGTATGAAGTCATGAAAAAGGCAGAGATTTTTGTGTCATGAATTTCTGTAATGGAGATCATGAGCAAAATGGCAAGTTCAGGAAGATATTGATGGTGTAATCAAATAATAGTCACATTGAAGGGAAACAGTAGAAGCAAGTGTGAATGAAAACAACTTGAGAACTTGGAAGAAAGAGAGGTTAGAATTTAGAAATTAACCTGGTGTTTCTGAAAAGAATTAACATAAAATTGGAACCCTTCCAGTACTGCTCAAGTAGGGCACAAGGATCCAGTCCTTTGAATTGACACTGGATAGATATATCAATAGCAGGTTGAGGATAGCTCAATGCTTGATACACAGTCAATGCTTGATACACAGCATGCATGTAATGTTCTTGCATATATCCATACCTACAAGTTCTGTAATACAACCCCATTTTGCCAGAGTAAATCTATGAACAAGAAAGGCGTCTGGTCTGACTGGCAAGAGCTGATAGAAAGATGCGGATGGAGAAGATAAAGCAAAACTGCACTGATTTGAGTTGTTGTAAGAAAACGCTGTTAAGCTCCCTGCTCTTAGAATTTTAGGCATTTTAGCAAGCAAGTGAAATCAGATCCTAGATTGTGGCAGAATGTCAGTCTCCAAGGAGTGGGGTAAAGACTAAATATAGCTCCAACTGGAAAGTATTTGGATGGCACTGACATAGGGAATGCTTTATGAGGTTTCCATACATAAATAAAAGATGAATGCAATTAGTGCTCACCATAGGATATTTCCTTCTAGGTGACCTGAATTTGCTTGTTCTATGGTTTTTCAGCAGGAGATGTGTCATAAAATGCCTTTTGAATATCACACAGTTTAAATGAGCTGCCAAAAGCATCTACATAACCTTTTATAACTATCTTTATGGATGATTTTTTTCCCTTTGAAATCCATATTGGCTATTCTCTTTCAGATTATTACTTCAAATATGTTCCCCAACTTGTTTCTAATTAGTGATTCCATATTTTTGTTCTCTATACTACAGATGAACAGGGTTCTTGCTCTTTCTCCAGGTCATGACTGAATGTATTTTTACAAACACTAAGGCCTCATCTTTATACTTTCGCACTCTTGAAACTTTATTTCTGCTATTTGACATGTCTGTGATGACAAGTATGTGATTACATCCTAATCTGGAGCTTGACCATTAGAGTAACTGAGGTTTTCTTGAAGTTCTTAAAAGTTGCATCTGTTCCATACCTCTGGCACTCGCGCTTCAATTATTTCAAAACTCTATTGTTAAGGTCTGATGYGTTTTGAACTTTATTAAATTGCTTATGTAAAATACATATATTTTGTTCCTGCTCTTCATAAAAGCGCCTTGAAACTTTCTTCAGAACKAAGTCTACCTGAGTTCCCTTGGAGGTAAGGATATCATGTAGCATAATGAACAGTAAGATTAATTTGTGAGTACTTATATCTGTGCTACTCTACAATCAAATTGTTTCAATAAAATTGTCTACCATAACCCTTTCAATAGATTCTAATTCCTCCTTAAGGGTATACTGCATGGAATAAAGGRCACTTGTGGTGTAATTTGCACTGAAAAGGACAACGACATGGAAAGAACCTGCCTCACTATTCAGTTATAATGCTGGTAGCTTTATTCTCTGGGAAATTTTCTCTTCCTGATGTTAATTTCATTCTTGAAATTATAATTATCTGTTTTGATTTTTGACACTTCAGAAACCTGAAGTTATGAAGAACAAACAGAAGGATAGGAAATTCATATGAGGAAATAAAAACATTTGTATGATCGTCTATTATGACACAAAATACAAAAAAAAACCTCAAAATATGAAAAATTTGAAATGATTTTTTCAGGATATGTATATTTCCAGGTGCCTTGCATTCCCAAGGGCCATTTGATACTGGAAACTGAATGTAATGGACATATGAATAGTAGTTCAACAATACATTCATGGATATGCAGCTAGATTGGAAGGCAAGGGAAAATCTCGTATGGATAATATACACCGTCTCCCCTCAGTTTTCCCATTCTGTTAATTTTTCTTCAAATTTTATCTACAACATCAAAATTAAGGGCTGAGATACATGATTAAATTACCATGTGCATGTTGTTAGCCCTTAGCAGCAAAGGAAATTTGGAGTGACCTAGTTTACCTCACAGTCCATTACTGCAATTAACTGACATGCTGCAGTAGTCTTGTGTTCAAGCTCCATCCCAGCTTGGTGCTCCTAATTACAAAATAAATGTTCACAGAAAAGGTATATAAATCTCTAGTGCCTGTAAACAAGCATTACATTTACCTTTTATGACTAAGTTCTGGCAGATGGAATGTTCTTGTGATACTCAGACCTTTATGAAAGAATCAAACTTGCTTATGTCTAGAACAACCGAGGGGAAAAAAAGGTAATTTAGCAGCCATATAACACATCTTGTACATAAAGAACAAGTCTATATAAATAATAATGCTATGATACTGTGATGTCAAACATATCAAAATATTTTTAGATGAAGAAATAGGTAGATTTTGCTGTTCAGATATCAAACTGAGTAAATGTAATAATGTCTGTTCTGTAAGAAAAAAATTCTTGTCCTTTCAGTCTAAAATTACATTATTTGAACAGGAAGACTTTGATTTTTCAAGACAGCACCAGTGACCTCTTTTGTGCTTTTAGTGAACAGAAATCCAAGAAAAAKGAAAGATTTAGGCTTGTGGACTCTTGCAGTTTTAAATATTTCCTCAAAATATGCAGAGAATTTGACTGCTCTGGGCATGTAGTTTTTATGTATATCCAGTGTCCCACTGTAATTTCTATTTAGAAACCTGAGTCTGAATGTTGTAGTTCAAATAGCATTTGATGCTGTTATTTTAAAGTGCAATTCTTTCCTAATAGCCTGATTTGTTTTTCAGAGTTTGAGTCAGGGGAGAATTCTTTAATCTTGTATGTTTTTTAGACAATTTACAGATGAAGAATTTATCTGTAAATAAAAGATTTCTGGAAAGGCTCCAAATGGGCCAGTGTGGATGCCTGTATCTTCCCTTCTGAGCAACATAGAGAAGATGGAATTGTTAATCTATACTGATTTATATGCAATAAAATATATTACATTAAGGATATTGCCCTGGCACTTTCTATTGTCCRAGAATGACTCCATTGACCTCTGTAGGAGGAGGAAGGTTTTCCCTGAGTTTTACTTCAGGCAGGACTTAARCATTATATTTCTTCCTGTCATTCGCATGTTTTTCTGTTTCCAACAGGGTGTATGGTTTATTTCCTAGCCAGGAGTTTGAAAGATAGACAGTTCCTATAAATTGATAGWATTTTCTTTCATCTCTTTGTAGCTGATAGCGTTTTGCACTGGCTACAAGTTTCCTTTCCTAGTTTAATTCTTTTCCCATGCAGAATTAATTTATTTTAAAAATGATTTTTCTTTATGAGGTTTTAAAAGAACTGCTATACAGAAGTATTTAGCTGTAGAACAAAAGCCCTCCTTTTAGATTCATCCTTCCCAGGAAATTAAAGTTTTATTTCTTCCTACATCAAAATGTTTCCATCATATTCATAAGAACTCTAAATGTATTACTATTTTTTACTGTATGTCTTTATGTCACTTAAGCATAGTTTGGTCTAAGTGCTGTTCTGTGGTCAGCTGACTTTTTATTGCTTTAAAAAAAAAGTTACTGAGCTCAGAAAGTCTCTTTTTTAACCCCAAGAAAGGCTGAATGCCACTGATTTCATAGGAGATTTTCTTTGTTTTGCTTGTTCATTTTCTCTCTGTAAACATGTAGCTTCTGAAATTCAGTGGTTCCTAGATTTTTTTTTTTCTCCAGGAGCAATTGACTAGGTGCTAAGAAAGCTCTATATGCCTTGTTCCATATATATATATACACACACACACACACACACACACACACACGGAACTAAATATTATGTTCCATATATATATATATATATATATGGAACACACACACACACACACACCCACACACACACACATATATATATATATATATGGAACAAGGCCTTTCCCCTAAGAAATAGTGTGATTGTTCTCCCCCAGGAAAGTAAGATGTTGTGCAGTTGCATGGAAGCATCCTGGGTTAACTGTGCCATTCACAGTCTAGAATGGCTCCAGGAGGGCACAATTTAGCAGCTGCTATATCAAGGAAGAGAAGATTTTATTTATTTCTTCCTCAGTCACGATATTGATTCATTAGCAGTCTTGGTTCCAGAGCCTGTATACATCCCTCCTTTCTGTAATAAATGCCAGTTTCCTTCCCTCCTTCCTTGATAAAATTAAGCAAAATCAAACTCAATTTTTGAAAAAGCCTCTTCTTTTTCCAAGAGGCAAAAATAAATTTAAGCGCTGTTCAGCTACAAAGTCAGAAATGCAGTCAAATTTGTTGTAGTTATTCTCAGTGCTCTTATAAATAATATATTTTATCTGAAATAAAGTCAGAAGAGGTGCAAGTGACATATCAGAAATTTTGGCTGTCACAGTGTTGGCACAGAAGCTTCTAAGCATCTTGGAGTCAGGGCTGTGACAGCAGCAAATGTACAAATATTTGAGCTAGAAATTCAGAATTAGGGGGACTACTAAGTAGGCTAAAGGCTCAGGATTTGCTATGCCAATTGTATAAAAATTGYAGATGAGCTACTTCATCTCTAAAATTCTTGATGACCATGTGAGACCTTACAGCTTTCACATACATGTATGTTCTTTGCGTGCATTGATTTTAGCATAAAACAAAAGTATCTTTTTACATGACCCAGTGAGAGATAGTGAAAAAGAAAGTGTACCAGTTTACGTTCAGCAGCTTAATTCAGCTCAATTTACTGTCAGAGATAGAACTGTTAAGTATTCRGGGGAGCATATTGAAGCTCAATAAACAGAAGCATAAAAGATATTTCATTGGTATAATATTTCCCACAAAGAAAGAAAGAAAATGTTATGATCTGAGCCTGGATTTTGCTTGTTATTGAGAACAAAAAAAGTGCCCAAAGTTAAAGGATTTGGAGAGGAGGAAAAAATAAAATAAAATAAGACACCTAGCCTAGAGTATTCCCGAGCAATTTAAACAATACAGACATTAACGTTAGTCTATATAAAATCAAAAAATTTTGAAAATAAACATTGAAGCCAAATCTGCCATGCCTAGTCATAGACTTTGAAGTCTTCTCTAGAAATTTGTGTTTCATTTATGTGAGGATTCCTATGTTTTTTGACCCCTGGACAATGAGTTCTTTGTGCTCTTCCTACATTCCTCTGTTTTTGGCCACTGAACTTGCAGAGAAATATTTACTTGATGAAATGTGTGTCAAATAATGAGAAAACAATCGAACGGGAAGCTTGTTTTAAAGATGATAGTCGAGTGTGTACCTGATTAAATAATTAACAAAAATATTTAAACTTGTATCTGTTGCATTTAATGATAATACCTATCAGGCTAAGATAGGCTGGGGCTTTGGTAAATGTTAATGCTGTGTGTTCATTCTACAGAGAGAGGAAAAAACAGCCAAGGTTTTGGGTTTCATTAAACCTTTAGACTTTTTTTTTTTTTTTTTTTTTAATATTTCAAGTTCTCTGGGGTCCTCATTTAGGATGGCCCAAATGACTTTCTCACGTGAGATGTAGTATAAACAGTTTGACTACAGTTTTCAAAATGTTTTTATGTGACACCTGTTATGCATGTTTGAATGAGAAGGCACCTGGCAACTTGTGTATTTTGTAAGCAGGTCAACTACAAAGGCTTCATCAACCCTACTGTAAATTGCTATAGTTCAAGTATAGTAATAGAAATAATTTAAGGGGAGTAGATCCAAAGTTTTGGGTTTTGGTCTGTTTCTATATATTTGAGGCCACATATATGTGGTATGTCCTGCATTTAGAAGTTGATGAAAGAGTTCATGTAATATACATGCTGAAAATCTGTCAAGCACTTGAAGATGTAGAGTCTAGTGCTCTAGTGATTTCTTTTTTAATTACTTTGTAATTAGTAGAACTTCATACTCTTGGTATTAGCAGATCTGTTGTGCTAGAAACACCTTAACAAGATGTAATTCATGATTAGTTCAGATAATTTCTGTGGTTATTTCATAACGAAGATGATTATCTGAAGATACCTTTGGTTTTCAGGAGCAGAAATATAAGAGGATTGTGGTGATTTATACAGCAGATGGTAGAGAGAGTTTTGCTACAGCTGCTGTGTCTTATGAACTAATGCTGAGCTAAGGTCTTTAGTTTCTATGTGTTCCTCATCACTGTACTCACACAAAGCCCTGATTTTGAAGTTTCAGTATCTGAAGATGTGGTCAGTGCTAATGATATTTAGCACTGAACAAAGATAAGATTCTCTTAATGTTTCTCTTATAGTTATATCCATTTCTCTTGGTACTGTCAAAATAGCTCTGCAATTAATAAATAATTTTTAAATTCTGCTGTCTCTTTCATCAGAAAAGCAGAAAAAGCATAGCCATTCTAGGAGAGATGCAACAGAAAGGGCTGAAAAATTTGTTGGGCCTTCTTTGGGGCCTCTACTCCTCACATCTATGAAATTATTCCAGAATATTTTTAAGCATTTATAAGTATTACTCTGAAATGAAATGAAATCTTGATATAGGAATAATTTTTAAAAATCCACATGTATAATTAACAACGTATATAATTAGATAATAYGATTGTTTAAAATTCCTGAATTTGTGACACATACTTGCAGTATTTCACTGTTCCTTCATGTATTGAATCCTTAAGCTTTCAAGATTCAGAAGACTGAATTAAGCACAAACAGTGCTCAAGGGACCCCAGCTAGTCTTTGATTATGATCTTTTCTGGGTCAGATTAATAATTCATATGATTTTTCTCTGTGAAAAGAGATATGTTTCCTGTCAACTTCTGTCATCTTTTTTTAAGGCTTCTATCAACTGTCTGAGAGTATTCAGGCCAGATATGTTCATTTGAGTGTTAAACTTMAAAAAAAATGTGTAATTACCAATAAAATTGAACAGGCACTAGCTAAACAACATTGTTATCTTAGATATGTTTTCTGGATAACTTAGATATGTTTTTCTACGTTTTTCTTCAACCATTAGCTGAAGAGCTGGTAAAGCAAGGAAGGGGACAGAAGATCCATTACACGGGGCACTTAAAATGCAAGTGATAACTCTTTTGGAGAAAAAAATCACTGGGAGGAATCATCTAGCACTGAGCAAGAGGTGTAGATGCAAATAAGTTCTGCAGCCTTTTTGAGGGTAAGGATACATTCTTTATGCAGCCTCTGGCTGGTTCCTTTAGACCTTCATAGCTGTTAATGTCTTGTTCAGTTTACATTCCTTGGGATGCAAAAGGTATTTGATGAAAATGTCATTCATGTTAGAATTAAAAAAAAAAAAAAAAAACTTGAATTTTTGATTTGTTTTATAAGGGCCCAATGCCTTCTATGTTATATTGCATGAAGAAACTCATTTCAGGAGAGACCTGCAAATATATTTGCACAATGAGTTTGAACTGAACAACTCAGAATATAAGGCAAAAACCCAGAAATTTTATTAATGTTGTTCTGTGCTRCTTTTTTTCAATTACATTGTTTACTACTGACTACTGCAATACTATAGAGRATTAAGCTTGTCATTCAAGGAGAAAAGCTGAAGCTTTCAGAGCTGAGGATTTTCTCACGCATGCTAACTTGGATGGTGAGCATGTAAATTCCCCATTTCTTACGGAAAAGATGCGTAGGTGGTAAGTGCACCACATGGAGACGTACCTTCAGCAGAAAAGCATAGGAATAATTTGATGAGGAGGTTACTGGCTAAGAACTCATTTACAGAGCTCCTCATTTACATGTTATAGAGCAATTTCATGAGCTAGTCAGTCATATACTGGGTTAACTGTGACCAAGTCTAGCAATCACCTATGCGCGGTCAAAGATCCCAACTATTGGTATGTGAGCGGGCTATGTGATGAATGCTTCTATTTTTCACAGTTAATTACATTGCCATTTGATTTGATAATGGTATTTTAAAGATGCAGGTTAGTGATTGTTTTTGTTTGCACTTTACTGATGACCTTTGTTAGACAGCTTTGGTTAGTGACAGAGTTCATTTCCCAGCGTAAAAGGGTCCTCTGGTTTTGAACATTGATGACAGTTGTTGGTAAGAGAACACAATTTAATTTCTAAATCCAAAGATTGTTATTTTCTAATTCTTCTCAAATTTCACTTGTTTGAAAGGATAAATAAGAAGTGTTACTATTGCTATCATGTTTGAGTACTGTTTTCAGTTTTCTAATGTGCAACCTAGTGAATGTGCAAGAGGTGGAGATACTGTTGGACTCCAAGTTGCAATGATTTATCATGGTGCTTGCTTTAACAGCTGGACAATAGCTTCTTCAATAGCTTCTTTCTCACCTGTTATTTTTCAGTGCAATTTTACTTGCTCATCTATACAGTTTTCTCATTTTGTTTTAAGCTCATTTTAAGGTTTTTCAGTTGTTCCATTAGTATGGAACAACTAGTTGCTGGCTTGGACAGTTAAATGCTAGAATAGAAGAGAATTTTCAAAAGAGCTTAGAGCATTTTCATAAGAAGCTGAAGCTGATGACAATACTACTGCAAGATGATCTGCGTTAGTGCATGCTTCCATTTTTTTCTTTTTAAAGTAACTCTGGCATGTTAAAATCAAAGCAGAGCCGCTTTATCACAATCAAAACAATCATGGTGTGAGTCTATATAGTGCTATAGACTTTGCAGAAGCAGCTCTGTGTGTTGATGTTGCTGTTTAATAGGAATGACATTTACATAATGTAGCTTTTTGTCTGGGCTTGGATATTACCCATTAGACTCATTCTGCTGGAAGAATGCAGTGTTGTAAAATCTCCATTTATCTGGGTACACATTTCTAACCATCCCTGTGCTATGTCATCAGAACTGCTAGTACAATTTCAAATGTAAGGTATAGAGATTTTAGCAGGTAGGAGGAGGGAGAGAAAAAATAAAAGGCAACCTACTTCTCAATAATCCACTTAAATAAAACACATAGAGGGTATTTTTTCTTGTGTTTTGCATCAGTAAGGATTATTGCTTTGACTAGACAGAGTCACGTTTATTGTGTATTTTGGTTCATATTCCTTGCAGACTCCTGAAAGGCCTCCTGTTTTGATTTGCATTTGGTTCACATCATTGTTAATGCTTTTGTTTGAGTGAGGTGTTCTCACAAAATTTTGCAGTAAATGGATAAAATGTGCATCTACAGTATTGCAGAAATGAAAGGGAGCATTTAGATGGCAGAATCAATTGTATGTGCAAATTTCTTTGCTTTTTTGGTGATATATCTTGCTCAGTAAAGACATGTTGCTTAAGACTGGTTATTGTTAAGGAGTTCTTAAGAAAGGAAAACCTGGAACTCCTGTCTGTGACCTCGTCCATTTTCTGATAAAATGGACGCATGATCAGTATGTGTTGSATGCACACACTTAACTGTGAAGGTAAGTTTTCCTACCTTCAGCATTATCATTTAAGATAGATCTATCTGCAGATGTTGATGTGATGCTACTCGAAAGGTTGGCTAGTATGTACTATTCCTCATAATGGTACATGAGCTTGCAGTGGTAGACAATGAAAGGACTATTACTTATTTGGTAATTATTACTGTGTTGTAAGTGGCCTTTGCTCAAAAATGAATTACTGCTAGAATTTACAGGTTTGGGGGATTTTGTTTTAATCAAGATATTATTTTGTGCAGTTTTTATTCAATGTTTGCTTGATATTCTCTGTGCTCGTTATTTCTGTTTTGGCTCACAGATTGACTTTTTTTCTCAAGGAGCATTATTAATTTCCTAGCTGTAAGGTTGGCTGACTGTTGTTTTAATAGAATGAGACAYATGAAAATGAGATGTGAATACTATAAACAAGCTTTAAATCATCTGACACTCTTCATCACTGCTGATATTGTTGGTGACTTAGTATATTAATTAGTTAGATGCATCTTTAAAAGAATTTCAAATGATCTTTGGTTACATTCTAGGACAGTCATGTACAATCTTCTCTGTCATACAAAAAGCAAGTTCAAATGTTAGTTAATTCTAACATAGGAAATGTCTAAAAATGTATTATCTTTAAAAGTCATCAAAAGATAACAGAACATCTGGAAGTCACATTCCAGAACTTATTTTAAATATTTTGTGATTTAAGTATGGAAAATCATGTATCTCTGGAACAATCGAGTCATCGTGTATTTGAAATTTGAGYAGAGGGTCACAGAATCTCTCTTAAACTGTGGAAAGATGGAAAATAGTAATAGAAAAGAAGAACTTTTACTTGAATCGTACAGTATGACTGGATTGACCAGATTCAGATCAGTGTGTCAGCCTCCAGTATGATCTAGCAGCCTGTTTCTAGCAGCAGAAAAGAGAGGGGGAAAAATGAGTTGGAGCAGCCATTGCATAAAAAACCTACAGATATATATATTTATTTTATTTATATATTATTATTTTATATATTTATATATTTATATATTATTTATATATTATTATTTTATATATTTATATATTTATATATTATTTATATATTATTATTTTATTTATATATTAAATGATATGAGAAGAAGCTATTTGACTTCCTTTGAGAAAAGTTCAGGTTTAGGTTCAGGCAACTAAAGGAAGATGTAAATGACTAGAAATATGAAAGTTTTAGGTAGATCTAATAGTGAGGAATAGTTCATTTAATCTGAAATGCTAAAAGTGCGTAACAGCTTTTAGCCTGACTGATTAATCTCTCGAGTTTTCTATTTGGAAGCATATCTTTTTTTCAGAAGACCTTGCTAATAATGATGTGTCATTAGATCCACACCTTAGCACAGAGATGTAGGTTAAGAAATTATTGGAAATCTCCCTATGCACTTTTTGATGAAGGAAGGCTGCGTACTTCTTCTGAGTGCTAAGGAATTTAGCTTCCACAAGTCCTTGATCACACTTTTCTAATAAGTAGTAGTTTGGAAAAGTGACCAAGAAAAAAATATACCCTTTTCACTGGAAGTGTAAATGAAAGCAGTCAATATCTTAATTCCCTTTGTGCTGCTCATTTTTGATACTTGGCTTTTCACTGCCATGGAGATTGGTGGGACAATGTGAGCTTGTCATGACTCCCAGTCTGGGTCTGAGCATCTGTTATTTGATGTTGGCCATTTAGCAGGTGCCAAGTTTGTAGCATTATCTATAGAATGATGAAATGAGCATGTAGAGAGCCTATGCAATGGAGGCAGAGTTCATAGAATCACAAAATCCTTAAGGCTGGAAGGGACCCTTAGAGATCATTTAGTCCAACCCCTCTGCACATGCAGGGTCACCTACAGCATGTGGCACAGAGCTATGTCCAAGCAGGATTTGAAAATATCCAGAGAAGGAGACTCTTTTGCAGCCTGTTCCACCTTCTTTGGTCACTCTCACTGTTAAGAAAGTTTTCCTTAAGTTCCCATGGAACTATTGTTGCTTCAGTTTGTGGCCTTTTCCCCCATTTTTTTYAGTGGCCATCACTGAAAAGAGGCTGACCCAACCTCCTCCCTCCCTCCCTTGAGGCATTTACAGACACTGATCACATCCCCTCTCAGCCTTCCCCAGGCAGAACAGGCGCATCTCTCTCAGCCTTTCCTCATAGGACAGATGCCACGATAAAGTGTCATTTAAAATCATGTGAAATTCTTTTAAGATCTCAGTGTTTACTCTTTACCTTCTTGCTTCATATTTTGCCCACTGAAAATACTGAAATACAGTAGTCKAATGTACTAATATATTTAAGTGAACACCACCATTTATGAGCATTAACCATGAATGTGTATTTTTTCATTTACATTCAATTTGGTGCTGCCAAAGCTTGCCAAGTAGGGTCTTTAATCACACTTTTATAATCAATTGTTTGCTTTTTTTTGGTTACTCTGTGCATCACCTAATGGTATCCACTCTCAGCAGGAATGGAAAAAGGTAGGAATATGTTTTGCATAACCTCACAGAATTTCTTATGTAACTTAGAGGTTTTCTGGAGTACCTGAAGAGAGTTACCCTATCTTAGCACAGTGCCATGCGTGAAGGCCCTACAAGCTGACAGTCCTCTTGCATAACCTCAAAATTATTATCATTTCTTGTTCTAAAATAATCCTCTTCTGAGCTTTCAGAATTATGGGCTCTTTACCCACAATATGGTGTCCAGAGCAAGGGACAAGAATTTAATGGAAGAAGAAATGAGCAGGATGATAGATGGGAGAATAACCTACTTTGAATAAGTTAAATTCATCTTATATACATGCAAGTTAGTATGACAGTGTGACTAGTTAGAACTAATTACCTTAACAAATGCTATTCACTTCCTCTTATGGTTGGCTACTTGTTGAGTTTCGGTCTATGTAACATACTTTCAGAAATCCCAACTAGATTAATTAGTTCTAAGAAAWTAAATTATTAATATGTGAAAATTACAAAGAATAAAATCTTTAGCATGTGGAGTTTACAGGCGTTTCTAAGGAAATTAACCACTTTTTTTCTAGGAGCATTTTCTATAAAATAAATATTAGCTTGCATGGTTGCAAAATCACAGAAGTCTGAAGAAGCTATGAGAAGAAAAAAAGCTAATGTGAGCTCATGGTATTTTTTAATCTAGTGTTTGAAAAAAAATCAAAGCTTAGCACTTCCTTATTATAGATTCAATTTAATATATCAGAATGAAAAGATATATCTACATAATCATTACATTTGACCATAGTAAAATGTATTGGCTTAGAAAATGCAGAGAGCACAAATAATTATTTCAAAAGATCACTGCATTGCTAAAACTCCAAAAGGTTCAAATTCAAGTGTTTGAAAGCCATCCTATAGGCTAATTGTATTTCCTTAAGCCCTAAGGCAGAGCATGATGTCTCTATGACAACTGTTCTTTACTTTGTTATTTAGAAAACTGTTTATGCTTCATACTTCACATATTCTTGGCTACAATGAAAACCAAATACTGGACAAGTTTAATAGCAACTTTTACTATGTCCTGTATAGTCCAGATATTATAGATGTGATTTCTGATCAAATTGCTCCTATAAATGCTAGATTTTTATAATGCAATATCTTCTTTATTTTTCCYTCCCAAAATACATATCTGATAACAAGAAAAATGATGCAATGTTATTTTTTTCTCATTGTAATGATGATTCAGTAGATTCTGATTGCTTTTCATCTACTTGTAGTTTAGCAAAAGAATGGCAGTAGTGGTAGTGGTTGACAGAAATACTGCAACTGAGCATGATGATGAGCTAGACTCTTCTTTGTTTTACAATCCATACGRAATTGTTCATACCTGGCAATCTCACCTACAATCCACAAGCCCAGAGTTRGGACAATAAAATTGATGTTGAAAGGGAAGCGGAATTTAATGAATAGGAACCTGATAATGCTCTGTCAAATGTTCACGCTGGCATATTTAGGAGATGAACACCTAGAATACACTTACTTCCCAAACTTACTTAATGACTGCAGACTGTTCATTTCATCTCTGTGCTTTAGTTCCTGTAGATGATATTAATGACATCTTTTTTTGCAAAACACTWCAGCATTTGCACTTGAAAAGAGATACATTATGCCTTAAAGACTTATACTCTTTGTGAATCCTGACCAACTTGCTTTCTGGAAATAGTATGCCTTCTGTCAGTTGCCTGTCCATCAGTGTTTGCTTATGCCAGTAATATCAAGACTCTGATCAGTAATATCAAGACTCAGTCACCTGCACAGGTTTTGTGGTTGCAGTTGTTCCAGAGAGCTACTGAATTGTTGGAGAGTCTGGCTTCCTGCTGCACTTTGTCAAGATGTATTATTTTAGTTAGAGCTGCTTAGTTGTGTTTGCTTTTGGCAAAGAGGAGGTTGGAGAACTTTTGGCTCATTATTACTGCCTGTACTTTCCTTCTCAGATAAAGCTTTGGCTGTTGTAATTCATACCCTGTGTGATTCAAGCACTTAAGGAGAATTTTGTCCTTCTGTATGTGAACTTCTGGGAGGGGATCGGTATCAATTGAGTGAAAAGGAATAACTGACACTGACTTGTAATCTTGTAAACATTCCTGAGCATGTAGCAGGACTTCTGGTTCAGCTGAGTAATCTGGTTGGAGAGACAGTGAGGTAGTGAGAGATATGAACAGTTTGGGGCAAACACAGCTGTCAAGTGTTTTATATCCTGTTGTAGAGATGAGGATGGGAAAGAGATCTCTTCAACCACTGGACATCTGCCACAGACCTATTTCAACAGGATTATGGTACTTTAGCAAGCTATTAATGAGTAAGTTTAAATACTTGCTTAGATTCGTTGCTGAAACAAAGCCTGTCCCCTCAATGTCCCATCCCAGCCTTCTCTTTGAGAAATAGGAGACCACTATAGTAATGACTAATCCTGCACCTATTAATGCTTCTAAACAATACCATAGCAATGAGGAATATTTTAAAGAGCGCTTCCTGTGGTTTGGACTAACCTTTAATAAATCAGGAACAGCAAACTGCTTTCTGACCTTGTTCAACAATAGCATTCAGAACAATAGCATCATTCAGATAGCAAATACAGATGAAGCAGTTTCCACACAGCTTGAGAGTCTAATGATCAAATTTGTAAAGAAATTGTGGTTTGGTTTTAGGGAGAATATAGAATCCCCCCACTCACTTTGGTAGTAGTAATAATTCAGTCATCACAAGCAGCTTGATAGGAACAGACTGCCAGTCTACCTTCCAGTTCATATTAATAAGAGATTTAAGTCCTCTGTGCTAGTCCTAGAAAAGTATAGTGGAAAGCAGACTGACATGCATCGTGCATGCCTGGATGCTAGTTGATTGTAATACTTCCATTCAGGCAGCTAAGGAACTTGCTTGTGGTTTTCACTTGCAGATAGAGTACAGTTACAAACGCATACGCTTCCCATGCTTCCATTGCTTAAGTATGATTGTTTTAGGAGCATTTGGGCTTTCGCTGAGAATGGGGAAAGTTGCACAGTGTTTGTAATGTTTCCACATTAACTACAGACCTTGCCTGCTAACCTACATGTGCTCCTTTTTTATCCTTTACTAGAGAGCTACATTAAGGCAGATGTGATCATCAGTGAAATGAACCTTTTCCTCCTGAGTGGAGAAACAGGCTTATTCCTTCATATTCTGTCCCAGTTTCCCTAGATGCCATGACATACCCTGCTCGAGGCCAGGGCTTTAGGACCACAGCACAGTCCTGCAGCCATGACTTGCATTTTTCTCATCTCCCTCTGAACTTCCTTGATTTATTGATTATGCCTGATAAGAGTTAGAAAACACTCCTGTTCCCCCTGCTCACCAGGTTGGGCAGGAGCAAAATATATATGTATGCATTTGTGTTTGTGTACACACACATTTGCTCTTGGGCGATTAAAGTAATTAGCCATCTTGATGATCTCTAAGGAAACTAGAAAGCCCAGCATCATTATGGTTTGTTAGTTTCAGAGATTACAGGAGCTAAGAACATTTTCCAGGAGAGAGATGGGGGTGATTTTGATGCAGGTTCATCTTTAGAAATAGTCCAAGCGATAAATCAGTGTTTCACAAACCACATTTATAGTCTGTTGAAACAGAGTAGTTTGGCTTTGGTGTCCTGAAACAATTGGCAAGATACTTTGCTCCAGTTTCATTTCTATGTATATTTATATGGCTCTGTTTTTTTTGTTTGCTTTGTTTTGAGCCWCTGGAGATATTCTTTGAGAATCCATTAGAGTTGTCAGGATTTTTTCTGCAWCATTGCCTTTAATTCTAGTACTCCTTCATTTTTTCCATCATATTCTCCCCTCTGTCTCTCTTGCTGTTGTCTTTTTTTTCTTCCAGCTCTCTTGCTGCTTTGCTTTCTGATTCATTACTTGAAATGAAATTTCTCTATATATGATGAAGTATCACAGGCATGATTTGCATTATGTTTTCTTTCTTTAAATACAGGCACTATAAATTGTGAGTAGAAGCCTCTGAGTAATGTGGTTTAAGATTATCTGTTGAATCCCTGCAGTTTCAGCAGGACATTGATTATTGCTCTGATAATGCTGTTCAAATTTAGAAATACATTCAGTAATGTAGTGAACAAAGTAAGTGAAACTTGATAGAAGAAGAAAGCACACTGGAACAAAGTAAAGTCCACTAACAACAAAACCTTACAAAAATAAAGATTAAGTTTGGGCTTTATCTATTATGGCATGTATTGCAAAAGCTCAACACTTGCATATTTAACCCCGGAGCTATAATAATTGCTATAAAAATGAATAATTGCAAAAAATAAATCGAAGTACTGTTTCTATCCCACAGATAATGTATGTATATGTATGATAATGTATGTATATGACTTTAACAACTGGAGGGGATCAAAATCTGATTCTTGAGTTAATTGCATTTGCAATCCTATAAAGACTATAATAGAGAATCTTCTTGTCCATTTATCCTATTGATAAAACACTATGGAAAACACATCGTGCCCATATCCTGCAGAAGGACTCCATAGATATAGGTGAAGGAACAGAGGTTAATACTGGAAATGGATAAGGTTTCAAAAGTGCCTATAATCTTGAGTGCCTATATTCTTCTGATGCAAAGGGATCTGATTTTCAGAAAAAAACAGCTTTTTCTGCAAATGATATTTTCTATCTTGCCCTTAGTATCTCTCAAACTGAGGACACCTATGTGGAAGTAAACTAAGTAAGTAAAAATGTCTAATTTTACTTTAAAAACAATTTTGATAAATTTGTAAGTGAGCCTTACCTAGGAGAATATGCTATAGGAAGATCAAGAAGATATGGGGCTTTATAAATTAGAGAATATGACTTGTAAAAAGAACAAGGATTTGTGTTTTAAATATTAGACAAAAAATTAGAATCTTCAGTAATTTTCCTAGCTCAGTCTACCCTATGTGTGCTTATATGTTATGAGTACAAATAAACCCAGAGAAGTGTACCATCTTAAGCAACATTATGATTTACTGTTGCTTTTATATGGTGAAGCAAGCATTGAATGYAAGTATTATTCCTTTTCCTCACTACAGCTAATGGCAGTAATTCCCAGTAGTATTACTGGGTGCAAGACTAGGCCAGGAAGTTGTTTATGCTTCAATTAAACRAGGGTACAATAGATTATCCTTTCAAGGAGTTGAAGTATATTGTAGAATGTATGTATGTTTGTTTTTTCTTCTGAAGGAAGCAACATGCAGTCATTATTTTTACGAAAAGTGTGCTAAAACTTGCTCTAAACTATTTTAATGAGTCACTGAAGGACTGTGCTAATGCCTTCATCTGCAGGGTGGCATGCAAAACCAGGGACTGTATCATTCAAGCTCAGTGCTCTGAAACAGATGTTGAATGTCTAACAGGGACTGTTTGCTGCAATTAAGAAATAGCAACACTTGTCTGCAATAAATGAAACCTATATGCTAGTTCTACCTATAGTTTTAAGGCAAAATGATGAGCTTGTAACACATGATAAAAATCAAAGCTTCTTGTGTCACTAATGGTACCAGGATGGATTTAAAGGCCTGAAGTAGGCATTTGGGTGGAACTTAGGTTCTTAGGAACACCTAGGGACTTAGGTGTCGAAGCTCAAATCTTCACTTTTGAACGTCATGGCTCTATTAATAAATTTTTTCATCTCTGGTTTGCAAATACTTAGATCCATGGGATGCAAAGGTTTTAAGTGGCCTGTCAAAAATGTATATAGAGAATCAGTGGCTGAATAGTGTTTAAAAACTGACTGCCTCTATCTGTTGCATATTTTAAGCATTGGCAAGAAGACAACTTGATTAATAATATTCTGTATAAAGACATTGGTAAGCAAAATACAGAAATAGTTTTTCAGAACAGGCACTAGAACATGGACTTGCTTTTTCYAGTATCAGTGCCTTTAATGAACATACAGAATCATTCGTATGCTTCTTCAGGTTTCTGCTTTTTGCTTTCATTAATTCAGCTGTTCTCCATTTCTTCCCTGGAAGCTTTCAGAAAAGTGGAGGGTATCATCTTCTCTCCTTACTCAATCTATAATAATCTAATCCTTTTCTTGATTTTGTAAGTTTACGAATATTTTAATAATTGGGAAATGTTACAGTCCTTTGACTATGTAGCCAGTAATTTAGATAAATATGATGCAAGATAGAGAAAATAGTCACAGATCACACTTCTGAAATATTTTGAGGCATATAATTTTTAATAATGTTTATAACATTTATAACTTTGTTTTTCCTGTGTTTTTCAACCTAATGACTTACTTGTAAATGAGGGCACATAATGATGGCTTATAAAAATCTAGCTATGTCCTCTTTCACTGAATTCATTTCAGAATAATTTAGAGATCAATAAAGCAAAAATGTGTATTTCAGTAATTATAGAATAAATTGTCACTCGGCTGTCTATAAAGCTTGTTATACCTCGGAGGTGAAAACTTCTTTCTCTGATTTTCAGAGAAGGAAATGGAGGCATGGGCTGATGGTTCAGCTTTGCTGAACTTGACACAATAAATGGAGTGGGAGGACATGTTCTTGTCCCACTACTGCTCCCTGTCCAGTTTCTTTTCCTGACAGAAATGAAACCATGTAATTAGGTTCCAGCTAAAATTGTTTGCCAGCAGCTTATCCTTATGAGGAAGTACTGACCTCGGTAAGATGATAATACCTAAGTTAAATACCTAAGAATTTTTGTGGATGAGTTTGGATCTGTAGCTGTACTTGGTAAATAATGGGGTGAATAATGTGAGGGTGGAGGAAGAGGGGCACCATCACTGATTTGGTTTGTTCAGTACCCTCTGTGTAATCGCTGATGATATCCATTGCTTATGCTATCAAAAAGTTGAAGATGGCTTTATGACTGAAGTAATTAGAAAAGACAGTAATAAAGAATGTCTGTTTATAAGATTACCTAGCAAATAAAAGATTGTGATTAGTGGTTAAGGATAGTCCAAAGGAAAGTTTGGAAAGGCCTGATGTCTCTGGTGCTGCTGGTACTGGCATTGCTTTATTTTTGCGTGTCTGCTGTTGTTGTACCTAGTGCATTCTAGCACAAAGCTGCCCCTCCTTCAGTGRTGTCCTGCTATATGTATGTATGGAAGCAATCTGAGGTGCTTCCACTCTAAAAGATCAAAAATGTTACTGCTGTTATTGCTTTAATCATTAATAGCCAACCCTAGATAAATTTGACATGATTTGGAAAACATGAGTAGAGCGTAAAGTTGGTGTTCTGATTGCCCATCTTTGGACTCTTCACAGTGGATCTTTGTCCAAACCAGGAATGTTGAAATAAATGGAGTCATAACAAGCTGAAACTGTTTTTTTATAGAACTACAGGAAAAAATGAAAGAAAGAGAAAACACAATGCAGGTTCATTGTGCAAGTGATGCATATATATATATATATATATTTAAATGTAATTAGGGCCACTTTATGTGCTTTTGGAATAACTCACACCGAATCAGATTAAAAGAGCTTGGCATCTTGGATCAATGATTCATGAATGTTAATGGACACTGATAAGCATCCGGCATCCTTGCAGACATCCTCATCCCCTGAGAAATAATCCAGTTATGTAGTTATCAGCTGTAGCATAACAGTTAAAATCACAATCTTGAGCCCCTCATGTTGATATTAGTAGCCAGTGTCTCTTCCTATTTGTCTTATCTAAACAGCACTCTTGCTCATTTTTTCAGATGTTGGCTGCATTACTACTTCAGCTAACATTTTGGAAAAAAAATGGTTATTTTTGTGACACCTGACATAATATCCTCTCAGAATTATCAGAACATAAGCAGTGGCTAATAGTAATGATTGTGCAAGATGTGGAATACTGCTGGAGCTTTTTACTAAAAGCTTTTTTACTGTTACTAAATTGGAAATGTGGAAATGTTTGAAGTGAAAGCTGTAAATGAAGTTGTTGGTGCTACCTAGTGTGGACCAACTTAGACAAAATAAACAAGCCTTAGCTAACCAATGCTTTTAGAATGGCATATAACTGATTTCTATTCACATTTCTATGCTCAAGGTGTGCTTTTCAAGTACCTATGCAGATAGCTAGAGAATATTTGAGGGGAGTACTAAAATGGATTGGAATAGCTTTTCTTCAAATGTAAAGATGTGCTCTGGTTTCTGTTGAATTTGTGACAGGAAGCACTTGTGCTAGGTGACAGGTAATCAAAGCCTAATGACTTTAGCTGTGCTATGGTTTTTTTTTATTATTTGCCTCCCTTAGTTATGGACATTATGCAGCTGAAAATCCAGACTAACTGGCCAGCTGACTTCTCAGACCCTCTTTTTTGAGTAAAAAGACTAGCTAAGTGTATTTTAAGTGGATTTATAACATGTATGTATGGGTGAAACAACCAGTGAAATGAAATGGCAGCAAGAGAAACTGAATAACACATTTCTCCTTCTAGATACCTTCTTTGGCTGTGTATAAAAAGAGATGAATAATTCTTGACAGTGGGGAAAGACTGTTTCAGAGACAAAGCTACTTTTCTGATCTGTATTTAGGCTGTTAGGGGAAAAATTCTGCTGAAGGTCGCAAGTGGCTTTTCTATCATCTTTAAGACTGACTGAAATGAAGGCTGCGAGCTCTGAAGGTTCATCAGGGAGGACTAGATGAGCCCTCTGCTCACTCTGGCCTGGCGGTTCTTTCCACAGCATCTCAAGGGGAACAGAGTTCTCCAGTGGTTCCCTGCAGAGCATTCCTAGCATTATACTGGATTTGAGCCCTCGCATTTGGCATAGCAATTATGTTAGTATGTGGAGGGGAAATCAAAGAGAGACAGAATATTTTTGAAGCTCTTAAACTCAAGAGATTGGTACATATTTGATCCCCCATGCAGTCCTGAGCAGCACAAAGACAATGTGTCTTGTGTTTCCAGTGCCCTCTTGCATCCTGTTTCTTTAATATTCATATCAAAATGAAGAATTGGTCTCAGAGGTTTTATGAGTGTTAGATGTTGCTTTTTTCTTTCTTACAACTTGTCACACACAACTGAGAATATTAAAAGCAGGAAAGTGCAAACTTCTAGAGTACAAAAGCTATGCTTTCCAGAAGTAGGGTTGTGAGAATAGGATCTAGACCCTAATCAATGTGTGATGTTGTTTCAAGTCAGAAATTAGTTTTTGGGTTTGTTTTGTTTAGAATTTCCCTCTAGAGCCTTATAACAACTTACATGTTGCTTACATTAGAAACTGCTGTGAGGGCCTACCACAACACATGTCATGTGGTTGCTTTGTGGTACGTATATAACTCACTTCCTCACGTGATGTAATTCACTTTCTTGGAAAAGTTGCTTGCAAAGTTCACTAACTTTATCATGACTTGAGATGCAAAGGTTTTCATTGGTTGGACTTCCAAGGAGGTAAGGAGGGGGTTTTTTTTTTGTTTGTTTGTTTTTTTTATTTCTGATCCTGTATAGAACCTGATGGGCATAATATGAATCAGATTGTGAAATGTTTTTTCAGAACTGGCTAATTTAGGGAAAGGCACTTACTAATTTGTTACTTATAATGGCTTGTGTCTTAGGTTATCTGGGAAGACTGTTTTGCTCTCTCCTTCCTCTTTGATCTCTTCGAGTTCTTTGTAGAATTTGTTGATATGAAGCAGGTCTTCCCCTGTGGAAATTCACACGCAGCTGCCAATAAAGCTTGTTAGCACCAGGTATTAACTGTTCAGAATCACTTGGCTTCTACTATTCAACATTGCTAGGAAGGATGCCTTATGTGTTATGGACTAGCCTTTCTCCGTGTTGATTACCAGTCATCTGCTTGGGGCAGTCAGGTCAGTAACAGTTTCCTATGCAAAGGCTGCTGCAAGCAGGTGTTCAGCTCTCCTTAGTTAACAGCATGTTCCAGCTCTCTTGTTATCTTACCAAGTCAGCTCTCTGGAGTACGTTCTTTTCTTTTTCGTATCTGCATGGAAATTAAAAAACCAGTCTATTTACAGCCTATAGGTGTTACCATGATTGAAGATAATATCAACTTCGACTCGTTTTATTTCTTCTGCTTCTGTCTGTGATCTCAAATAATCCCAAGGAAAGAAGTGTTAAATTCTTTCTTTAGTTGCACGAAATTATTGTTTTGTGACCACAGTTTGTATGTCAGTGACCCTTTATTATTGCAGTAGAGGTAAGCAAGCTGCTTCTTCCCAACAAAAAAAGACTGAGCTTATCCCTAAAGAGCTAGAGAAACTCTTCGTTAACTAGATGTCATAGTGTTAAGGCTCTTGCTGCTGGATCTGCAATTTCAGTAGGTGGGAAACAGAAGAGCATAGTCTTTTAGGTGCAATTTTGGTGCAATTTGGTGGTTATACGGGCATACTTCTACACTAGCATTTCCGTTTGTGCCATAGGCTCCTGGGGCCTTCCATGAGGTCCCTCTTGGGTGCTAATTTTGTTAACCTGCTATGCTACATGCTGATTCTCTTCATTTAACACACTGTTGCTCAGTGTAAGCACTTCAGTAGCTTCTTCTTAATACTAAATCTATGCAATTCATGTTTGAGATCTCTAAAAAATCTTCCTCTAATGATGATAATGGCCATGGGATAAAACAAGAAGTGTGTGGGTGGTATCTGTATTCAAAAGCTCAGCTCAAGTTTGAGTGCTGTTCAGTAACAGTTATGTTAACTATTTTGTCTCTCTGGTCGCATTTGTTTTACCAAATTATCTATGAAGAAAAGCAGAGTTAAAACACTTCTGAAGTGTTTGCTGGGAATCCTTTGAATAATGATTTAAAGTTTATTGTATCAAATATAAAATAGGAAAAATTACAATGCCACATTTTCTTACAGAGTTTTTATTAAGAACAAAATTACTTATTCAGACTAGATCTATATAAATAAATCACAGTACATTTTTTACTTGTGTATAGAAGATTGTAATACATAATATAAAATTAAGAAACTCTTTTATCCCTCAAACCATCACTGCAAATGGAATCATGCATTATTTCTACTAAAAAAACAAAATGCCCAGATAATTGAGAGCCTTGATACAGGTGTGGCCCTATTCTCTGAAATTAGACATGAAACAGAGAGACACAAGGACTATTTATTGAACGAGAAAGATTAAAAGTATAGTACAATGTTCATGTGAGAGATATATATATATAAAAAAAAGTTTAGCAAAACAACACAGCTCTCTTCACATACCTTTCAATGGATATTAAAAATRACAGCTGGCCAGCATGCAACTGAACAAATCATTGCAGGTTTACAATGGCTGTGTCTGAGCAAAGGAAGAAAGAACCCCAACTGACAAAGGAGGAGGGGGTGGGGGGGGAAAGGCAACCAACCAAACAGCCCAGCTGCTTAGAAGTCCTCTTGTCATCTTCCCCCTCAGTGTCAGGTGTGCTGTGCACAGTCACCAGTTGAGGTATATCCTGATGATGCCTTTCCTGAGTAGTGTCTCACCACTGCCATCTGCATTAGTGCTTTTCCCACACCTTGGAGAAGACACGGGTCCTTTCAGAGAACTGCAGGACCCTGAAGTACTTACAGCTTGCAGCTGTAGTTCTTGCCCAACCCACTGCATTAAAAATTAACTTTTAATGCAGCACTTGAAATCCCTCAGCCCAGCRTGTGCAGGGCCCTTTCAGGGTCATTCGCACCTTGCACAGCTTGCTTTGTGTGCTCTGAGGCTGTCACTTCACAGCAGAATACTTCAGAGCAGCAAGAATCTAGATGAAGTTAGCATTTTTAAAAATATCTTTTACAAATTCTATTCTGCTACCACTTTTTCCATCATGGAGTGCTTTCATTAAATCCCACAGTATTGTAGATTATTTTCCCTACATAMTTTTTTACCTCATAGATAAAAATCCAAAAGTTATTGTTTCCCTGCATGATAATGGGCGATAATCATTTGACCATACATTATGCTAAATGGAATGAAACCCTTAATTCATGGCATTTCAGATTTGATCACCTGTTGTATGTTTTTCATTTCCATCTGTTTAAATGTAAACAAAATGTATTAACATTAATATAATTTCAGACCTGTTTCTAACGGTTCAAACAGATTTTCCAGGCAGTTTCCAGTCCTTCCCACTTACTGGTTTTATTGGTTGCTACTTTTAAACCAAAGGAGAATTTGCAGCTATATTGTTTTTATGGCAAATAGATCCCCTCAGTGCTTTAATGTTGCCAAGTGATAAAAGTGTAAATATATATCTTGTACCTCTTACTTTAGATCTTTCATGTTTGATTTAACTACATATGATGCTTGATTTTAAAAAAGTAATTAAAAAAAAAGGCTTCTGAGTTTGCTGAAAAATAATTGCCATTTATTAGCTCTCCACTCAAGCCCACATAAGTGGACTAAAAGCTTTTACTTTTTTTTTAATGCTGTCCTGTGTTGTTTCCTCCCGGGCTGAATCAACTATGGCTCAGGCTGGCTGCATACCATTCAGTTCTGCTAGTGGGAGTTGGAGTGCTGAACTATGCATTGGCTGGTAGGGGAAGGCTGAGCTGTGAATCCTTTTTAGTGCATATGTAGTTTCTGTTCTGGTAGACCTTACTTCCCCAGATTGAGAGGCAAAACGAAAGAAAGCAAAATAGAAACATTTTGTGTTTTGGATGAAAATGGATGAGAAGATTACCATGCTCAGCTGTGGAAGGATGGTGCTGTGAGTTGTAGTGTAAGAATTTCACAGAACTGTCCATTATAACCTGCCTCCATGTCAGTATCTTGGAAGACTTCCATGTCAGTATCTTGGAAGACTTCCTCATTGACAGTCATTGCTTTATCATGAAAGAATAACTGAAGTGCTTCTTTGTTCTGGAAAACTACAAGTTACAGTTTAACAGCACATTTTTAATGAGAGCAGCAGATTGACGTCTTGCTGAGATGCATTTCTAAGGGATTTCCTTTTCTATTTCAGAATTGCCGTAGTAGTCATGAGGTATAGTTGTGCCTTCTCAGGAAATAACAAGTGAGGACTTGGAGTTTGTAATTGTCTTGGAGACTACTGCTAATCATATCTGGAAAATATAGTTCAGAAAAGGAGAGTGAAGCTTATTGGGATGAGGATTATCTCTCTGTCTCCAGTTGCTTTTGTAACGGTAGATCCTCTCTTCCTTCCAATGTGCTGTTTCATTATTGTATTAAACTACAAAGGCAACAGCAATGTGCTGAGCCACCAGAATGACAACATTTGTGAGCAAATGTAGCATTGGCTAAGTGGAGCATAAAGGTGAAGAATGAAGTATGCCAATACACGAGTAACTATCATCACACACGTACTGCTCTTATAATGCAAGTATTTTAAAAACTGTAATGTCTGAGTCATTCACTAGAAAGCAAGTATGAGAATTTAGTAAAACTCAGGCTTTCTTTCTAGTTCCTAAGCCTTTGAGGTGTCCTGGATTTGTTTTTAAATGCTCAGTGAGCACTTTTTTTTTCCAGAACTGAATTCACTGTCTTTGTCAGCCATCCGAGCATTAAATAATCTTAGTATGGTAATAAATTCAAACACACTAGCATTTAGGGTATTGATACACTTTTTTTTCTTTTTTTTGGGGCTCATGCCCCTTTGAGTTGCTGGGGTCAAATCTTAGAAATGCTTCTATGCTCAACTATGGAGAGGAAATGAGCCTACTGTATAGATGTTCCCCCTTTTTACAGAGYTGTACCGCTAGTGCTGCCCTCAAAATAGTGGTTTTGGTGGAAAAGTTGCCTGCTTTGCATCACAAGCAGGGACATGTGTATCATGATTTGTCCAGGGAATCAAGCACTCTACTCCAAAAGAGCAAATCTGCCCTGTGCTTATGCATATCCCCTCACATGGACTCCTGAGAATTGCATCTGAGCAGAGTGCAGGATTCGCCTCAAGTGAGGTTTGTACATGAGCAGATAGGAGCACTGTGCTCTACTGTTGGCCTGCTAATACAGTAGTCTGTCAGCTTTAGATGGAAGTCCAGTGAAATGGTTTTATATTTGTATAGAAGTATTTCTGTATAAATATTTTATATATGTTATACAGTTTATATCAGTGTTGTTTTTTTCTGGACATGTGCAGTTTTCTACGTGGAATTTTTGCTTGGATTGTGAAGCATTACGCATGGTAATTTCAGCTGCTCCAAACAGCTGCTGTGTCTGGAAATCCGGGTTGCTTCATAGTGTGTGCTATGGCTGCATAGCTGGAGGTTTTGGAAAAGCATTAGATTTGCAGGACCTGTGCTTTGTAGCTGCACCACATTCATAGCAGATCTGAGACTACAGAAGTCAAGCCATGCTTCTACCTATTAGCAGTCCTGATTTTCAAGAGATTCTCAACTGATGCATTATGAAACTAATTTTTTTTTCAGATTAAATTTTCAGGTGTTTTCTCCAGTCTCTGTATGCTTTTATGTGTCAGCTCAGTTGTAAATTATAAGTGCTTGGCAAGCCTTCATAATGACATGAAGGTAATATGTGTGTGCATAAACTCACGGGGACTGTGTAGAAAGACAAAAGTTCTATACCTGTAACTTGGTTTCAGGCAAAATATCTTGTAGGGAATACACGTACTTTGCATGTGCATTTATTTAAGAAAAATTCCAATAAAGACACTTGAATCAAATGGCAAAATGTGAAGGCAGTTAACTCCTAGCATACATAACCATCCTCCTTGCTACATAACCATCAAAAAATATTTCAGCAGCTCTTTTGTCCAGGACAGATTATTTCATGTGAAAGAATTTAGTGCTTTGATGTATTTGTTCAATGGTCAGAGATCGTCAACAGTTACAATATATTGTCATGTAAGATGGATCCGTTAGTTCTTCTGCAAATCATAAGATGTTCACAGGCAATATGTATTTGGAACAGCATTTTAAAATGATAGTCATGCCTGTGCACAATTAGAAGTGTCATGAAGCGTCACTGTCTCTGATATGCTCCAACTTCTTTTCAGTCTCGTGGATACAACAAAGAAATGTGTCTGAAAAATTATCTAGAGAGAGTGAGGACTAGCAGGCTCTATGTTATACAGATAGTTATCTTTCTGGAAGTATAGAGTGTTATTACAGATGCCATATGTATCTTGATCTCACCCAACAGAATATAGCTTTTCACTTTGTCAGATTTGGTGGATTTCTACACATAACCCTATTTTTTGTACAAGATGAAAGGAGGCACTAGCTGAGACTGAAGACACAACTCATCATCAGAAACAAATGGCTTAGGACAATCATTTTCAAAAAAAATCCATTTACCAAGCTATCCATTACAATATGGAATCATTTTGCAAATACAAGAGCTAGGTTTGTTGTTGTTTCAGCTACTTGTTGATTTTCATTGCTATCGTGTTTGTAAAATCTGGCTAGTTTAATGAACAGAGCTTCTGACTCCAATTTGGGCAATGCTTATAACCACACAATCTACAGGTAGCAATAGAGTCAGCTGATGAATTAACACTACAAATAGATGACATTGCACTACTTGAAACCAACAGCTCTTCACACAGTAGAATACTGAGGGTCCTATTCAGCAAGTATTCAGGGTCCTATGACTGTGGCCACAGAGGTTCCAGAAGCTCTCGCTGAGTCTAATCCTGATTCAGGAACCAAAATGATATGCTGTGTATGTATTTCTCTGCACAGCTTGGATGCGCTGGACACCCTCCCCCACTTGATTCCTGGGAAGGAAAAAAATGTCTAGTTTTAGCTCCATGACATGTAAAATGATTCACAGTAATGACATCTAAAGAAGTTAGCCAGGCATGTATGAAAAGAACAGGATGCCTGTAAAAAGGGAAGAGCTGTCAAAGCTTAATTGTGGGCTCTGGCTGCAATAAAATGTATTGAAGGGGTGAAGCAGGATATAAGGAGATTGGATATAAGAGTGTAGCCAACTATCAGTAGCTAGCTGAGGACATGAGTAAATGGACAGAGCCCCAGTTGGCTGGAACTGTTCTTGGTGTTGTAATCTTCTGCACTTTGGGAGAAAGCATGTGTGTTGGCACCACCCCAGCCCTGAAAAGGCCCTGTGCCTCTCCAGCTGCAGTGGAGCTTGCAGTGGAGGATGCAAAGGCCTCTGTGCAGAAAGCTGCCCTGCTGTGGTCAGCAGGCAGCAGTTATGGAAGCACAGCACTGCTGTCGTGGTTTTGCCAAGGTAGCATCTTCCCGTGGCTTGTCACTTACTGAACTTCTATTGCTGCTGGTTACAACAAAGTAAGTAAAGTCCCCAGCTGCATTCTGGTGACATGACTGCACTCTGGTGCAACAACATACCCAGAGAGGCTGCCAGCAACCTGTTTATGTGTGTGAGATGTTTACGGCATGTATGACACACTTTTCTAGCTTTCAGGCTTTGTGGCTGCTCATAAATATAGTGGTTTCTTCTAAGTGAGGTTACTATCTGACTTTAGTAACGGTAGTAACGGTAAAAGTAAATGGTGGAAACCCTTGGGAAGCTCTTTAGGAAGATCTTCAGTGAAATTTTGTGCCTCATGAATCAGGGTTAGCCTTCTCTGTGTTGGGAAGGGAGTAGGGGTTAGGCAGAGGGATTAAAAGGACGTCTTTACCCCACTGGACTCTGTGGAATAGCCCCTGAGGATATGGCTAAGAAAGAGTTCAACAGGAATGCCAGATTTCTGCTGAATAGGTTATAAGGGTGAGGAAGCCTCTTCGGCAGCCATCCAAACGCAGAAGACCTGCATAACATTTCTGCTGAATAGGGCCCTAAAGACAAAAACAAAACAAAAACAAAACAAAACAAAAAAAACATAGGAAGCTTGAAAAGATTTTTCTGAATGTGTGGCTTCTTATCAATGTCTCAGATCTCCAGAGACACTTAAACTTTTTTAATGCAGTTAGACGGTCCTTGAGGTTTGCCAGTGGCATGGATATAGTGTTATAGTCCAATTAGTTTGTTTTGTTTAAAAGCTATTTGGTCATTCCTTAAACAAGGCCATTTATAGCAATTATCAGTGAAAGTTACGCAACATTCTATTAAAAAAAAAACAAAAACAAAAACAAAAAACCTCCTTTTTCACCTTTATCCAGTGTTTAAGGTCTGGGTTTCAATAAGTATGTTAAAGATAGAAAGGCATATTTTCAGTCCCACTAAAATTCAAAGGAGCAGACTTTACTTTCATGTTATGTTTGACTTGATTACTGATGTTTCCAAACCGTTTCCTAGGATTTAGTGTATCTATATATCTTGTTTTTGTTCATAAGATTTTTATCCAACTTTTAATGCTATATGGAGGAATTTTCACAATTGCAGAAAAGTGGAAGCAAGAAATATATCTTACCTCTGCAAGAGGATGCCAGTGAGCAATGGGTTTCCGAGGGTACGAAAGCATTTCGTTCCAGTGGTCTCGACCCAGGCTTTCTGCGTCGTTGCCTACTTGACACACTCCAATGACCTCATTGTGACCTACACTGTGAAAATGGTCCATAATATTTTTTTCTTAAAATATACCTTTAAGAACATAGAACTTGCATATTAAACACATTAATCAAAACTTTTTAGAATTAGCTCTTTCTGGGAAAATGTAGTGAACTATAAAATATGTAAGTTTTTTTTTGCACCTTCCAGTTATTCAGGGTAATTCAATATTTTCCCCACTATAGCAGACACCATGTGCCTGCATGAATTTGTGTCTTACGTCTTATTTTTGTATGAGGAATGTAGGAAGCTCTTTGTTCATTTCTGTAATTAGTTACAAGTATGAGTAAATTCTCAGTAAAGGTGAGTTTGACTCAGAGGAGTTAGCATGCTTGCGTGCAAACAGGAGATCAGTATGTGCATGGTCTGATTATATGTTTAGTCATTTTCATCCTGAAAAATATACATGTGTGTTAGTTACGTCAGACATAGATGCAAATGCCTACTTTAAAATTTAGGGAGTTCTGCCTGAAAATTCAAGAAGTTTTACTCTTCAGCCAAAATCATCATCACAAAATGTTTAGTTTCCCATATAGTGGGGAAAATAACAACTTTGTTCCTGGATGCAAATCTAAGTCAAGAGATATTGTTATTTTACAATTACAGGTATCTCACCGGTCATAATCCATAACAGCTATCGACAAGTTAATTTGGTCAATATTTTCTGGAGGGACATCAAAGACTATGGCTTCATTGTAAACAGGATTAAGAGTATTCCTCTTTGTAGAAGTTTTCCTTTTCTTTAGTCGCCTTCCTTCACACATTAAAGAAACCTTCACGTAGGGATCTGTATGAATCATAATAAGAACATTGTTTTCTTTTGCTTTCAAACACAAACAGAAAGTAAAGGGAGTTGTCATCTTGTATGTCGTGGGTAGAATGTGCGTTTCTTTTTTACACTGGACGGTAACACTGCCTGGGGGGCAGTGGACATTCTGCTTGAATGCACAGTATAAACAATATATGTTCAAGGAGCTCCTTAATGTGAACTGATTTCTCAAAGGTGTTAAAATATCCACTGAACTATGTTATATATGACTTATGAACAGCCTTGGTATGAACCCATTTAGGATAGCCTGATTATTTCTTTAGTTGTAGGACACAGAAGATGACAGTATCATATACATTATGACTTGCAGATTTGTGATTGAATACAATTACAATTATCAAAGTGTGACAATTAAACGGCTTTTATTTCCCAAGAGAAGTATAGTTATTTTTGAAGATCTGAATGTATTTAAAAAAAAAAAAAGTTTCTTTGTAGTTGCTTTTCTGCGTGCTCTACAAGTCCATGCTAGCTGAGTGCTTATTTTAGTTTCTTATTATTGAATCAGAAATGGTTGCTGAAAACAGTTTGGGATGGTGGTTGTTGTGCAGGGGCTCATGGCTGTGACAACTTTCTGTCATGAAACCAAATTCCCGATGTTATGAACACAGGTTGGCCAACTGTTGCTTTTCTGACTCATGGTAGCTTTAGAAAAAATGCTTAAATTCTTAGAATAATGCTTAGAAATATTGTAGGTTTAGAAATAACCTGCTTTCCAACAGCAGGTTATTATAAGCTCTTCTTTGCAATATCACAAACTATTTACTACTTAACCACTTCTTAGAAACCTCTGTACTCAAGTGATTGAAGATCTTGCACTGTAAAGACCCTTCCTCTCAAAGGACAATTTGTATGTTGACAGAGATGGAGTTCTTTGAGGGAAATGGGTCAGAAATTGGGTTAAACCTTAAATAAATTCCTACCTGATGCTCCTGTGATATCCATTGCCTTTAAGTTTCTTGCTTTTATTATTGTAATAGTTAGTCTACCAGCTGTTGGAAGGTAGCAGAGTGAAAACATCAGGTCACCAAGATCCACATTATCCTGTTCCAGGAAAAGAGAGACAATGTGAAACTGTAATAAGAATTTTCCCCACCCATCATCTTAGAAGGTAAAGAGCAGCTAAAGATTAAAAAAAAAAAAAAAAAAAAAAAAAAAAAAAAAAAAAAAAAAAAAAAAAAAAAAAAAAAAAAAATCTACAGTTATCCAAGCAAGATCTAAAGTCTCATTCTGAAACATACTGCTAAAAAAAAAAAAAAAAAAGACACCTATCTGTACATAAACTGGAAGTTGCTTGTTGCTAGAACATCAATATTGTGAAGTGTGTAGCTGCAATTTTTTAGCAGTCAGTCCTGGAGATGTGGAAATGGAGCATATTCAAGTCCAGATACAGTGTGAAACATTGAGAGATCTTTATTCTGCATCTTTCGTACTATTTGAATTTAACATTGACATATCTGTGTGTTTTTCCCTCCAGTCTGCAAAAGAATAACCATAGTGAGGCTCACAGAGGTAACAGTGGTCAAGCAGAACAAAACTTTATGCAACTCTCTCTGTGCAGACCCAAAATACCTTTTTATTTTGTTATTTATTTATTTATTTTGAAGAAAATCCAACTCTTATGAAAGAAGTGGTGAGGTGGGATGAAGTATTGTAGCAAATGATTTCTAGTATTGTGTACATTTTGTGCCTGAGCAGTAAGACTGTCCCTCCCTCAATGTGGGGAAAGCAAGTCCAGCAGCAGTCRGCTTCCAGAGCTTTTGGAAGCCGGGATTGGGAGTGGCCCAGGTGTGATGCACAGATCTGTCCTCAGGTTTTCTATGCCTGCTGCAGAAAGACTGCCGTGCGGAATGGGGAAAATAACTACAGCGTATGAAGTGTCTGGGGGAGATGACTGTATAACTTCAGCATAGCAGAATTAAATTCTGTGTCTTAATGCTTCTGTTTGTTTTCCACTCTGGTATGTAGCACACATGGTCTTTGCTTGTCAATTATGTAGGTCATAGTTGCATCCAACTATGCATCAAGTCTTTTCTTGGCATAAAATAACAGGGTGAATCAGAATTTTGAAGAAAACTGGTGATTATGAATAAGTCTCAAGAAAGCGACTGATTTGCAGTTTCCTGTGAGCTGTTGATTCTCAGCTTCTACCTGACCTCTAAGCACTCCTTAATTTTTAACTGTTAGTCTGTGGAACTACAGAGAACTGAATTCTCTGTAGTCTACAGAGCATATCAGAAAGGGGATGCTCCTCTAGCTTGAGCCCTTCGGCCTTGAGCCTATTTTGTGGTGCTATCCTTACTGTTAAGTTGTCCCCTTCTTGACCTGGTGATCATGCAGACTAAATCACAGGTAGATTACAAGTAAATTGTTTTAGTGCTCTCAGTGCAAAAAGCTTCATGTCTATAGCTAAGAGTCTTTAAAGGTGTGCTGGTACCAGTTTTTATCTAGTCCATATGTGCCTCTTACCCTTTCCTTCTCCTTTTGCCCCTATCTCTCACCCCAGGAAATAGAAGGTGCTGCATGATGTAAAAGGTAAGTAAAAATACCCAAGAAAAACTCCTAATAGAGTAGTGCTTGTCTCTGAGGAAAATGAGCTTGGTACTGCTTAGACCCATACCCAGGGCTTATGTCTCATAAGTTATCAGGGGAGACATCCACAACAGAGATAAGTGCTATAAGTCACAGAGTTATAGAGTAATGTATATCAGAAAGTGGTTTTAGAGATCACTGGATTCAACCCCTTCCTCAAGATGAGGGTTGCTGCTTTACTTCCCCTCAGCTCCTGTAAARGGAAAATATTATGTGCATTCAACCAGGGAAATAGATCTTTTCCTTGTGTTGCTGCTGGAGAGAGCAGCTGTCAAAGAAGTAAAAAGCAGATGATACGAGCGTTTTGTCAGTAATAAGTAGCTTTTAACCCTGACGCATACAACTGTCAACTATCATCTCTTTCACTCTGGAGATCAGTGTTTTGTGGTGGCTGTAAGGTGACAATATCAGGATAGCTCATAAAACTCGCCCTGTTTAGTGCCTTCTCATGAGTCAGATTTGGAAGCATACCTGTTGCAGTCTGTTTTGACTGGGGAGGATTCAAGTGCTGTCTGAGAAGGAGATGCTCTCAGTGCTGTGAGCACATCTAGAAGAAGTTTTTCTTGGCTAACCTCTGTTCTCAACTTTAAAGGAGGCATGATTAAGATATTTTCCCAGGGGCAATATAACGTGGGAAGAAGGAAGGGAAAATTGCATGCAATCCTTTTCCTTGTGGAAAAACTTTCCACAAAATTTCCAAATTTAAGTGCCGTTCCCCACTTCTGGGGAACTAAAATTGTGAGCTGCAGGATTCTCTCTTGTGCTACTACACTTATAGCTCTGTGAGGGAACAGAATTTCCTATGCCATTTACAGAAATTATTGAGTGTAGCTATATTGTTGCAATTTGAGGAATTTGTCAAATCAAGAAACACTTGTTAGAAGTGTTTGATTCTAATTACATTTGTACATGGCCATAAGAGTGCCAGATGTATTCTCATTATGGAAGAATTCACATTTTAAGATGACTAGAGAAAATGTAAGTAGAAAATTCTATATTTATGGTATCTTAAATCAAGGAAATCAGCTGTGCCAAAATCGGCATTTATTAATGCTTCAGTCAAAACTACAGGGATGCATCTGAGTAAAGATTATGGAAAATGGGAATGGCCTATTTTTTGTAATTGTTCTTTTAATACATCAACTTCAGTCTATATTTGTTGTTTTAAATTGCTTCGTAATATTATCTCTGTATGATTCTATTTTTTTTTGCATTTCATTGACCATGTTTCTTTCATTTTTATTTTGTTTTGCTTTTTTAAAGTGAAGACARGTACATAAGGGAGCTTTTAGAGCTACGTATGCTAAAATGAATCTGATTTTTCTTATTAAAGAGAACATTGCACAGCATAACCCCAAAACTTGACTTCACCGCAGTGAAGATATCTATATATGATTTTCAGGTCAGATCAATTGGCTATTGGCTTGCATGCCTATACAGCTGTATAAAGTGTATTTACAGAAGCTTATCTGATAAGAAGGGCAAAGAGACAAGATGAGAAAGGGCATTCTTGAATCTTCAGTATTTCCCTGTGGAATTGTCTGTGCAGTATTTGTTACTTGGTATGCATTGATAAAAATGAGATTCTTGCATAACTAACTAACATAATGGAAAGGCGAAGTGTTAGATAAAGAATTTAAAGAATTAAAGGTTTTTTTTTTTTTTTTTTTTGCAAAAGGGAAAGAAAAATACTTAGGGCTGCCTGCTGACGAAAAGAAGATGGTTCACGTGTTTTTTAAAAATATTTTCCTCTAATGTGAAAGATAAAGCATCAACCTTGATGCACTATTTAACTTGAATTTGTCCATTAGAATTATATTCCTGCTGCTAATACCACAGCAGTTTTTAGCTACCTTGCAGCAGAGGATTCTGGAGCATCTTACAGTCAGAGAAAGGTCTCTTGGCTAACAGACCTGTTCTGGATACTACATCTTCATGCTGTACTCCCTAGGGACTGAAAGCAGAAGTTTTCCTGCAGACTAGCTGGTAGGTAGCTACCAGGATTGTTAGCTCAGGGAATGTGGTTTTTTTTTTCTTAAGTTTTTCATAATTTTGCTTAGCATCTTGGCAAATTCTATCTAAAGACACTGTCAAAAGTAAAGTATTCAACAGATGTTATCTTCCTGGTTATTTTTTTTGTCAAGTTTAAAATTATGTTTGCAACTAGATCCTTGGCTTTTTGGACTTCAGAACAGTGTTCTTGTTTTTACTTCTTTTTCTCTTTGCCTCTGTGGTGCACCAAGCTCTGATCATGAGGCTGTTTGCAGCACAGCAGGATGCGCAGGTTTGAGCTCTGTGCCTTTTGTTCCTTTTCAGTACTGAGCTTATCTAATATCCAGTGCTAAATGCTGGAATTCATTTGCTAAAACTGTCTATACCCCAACAGAATCCATACTGTAAAAAGGTACATTTTTTTGTTTCATAGGATGAGAAAGTGAGAAGCAGAAAGAATTTGATATATTGCCAAAGCTGTTCATTAGTTTGGGATCAGAGGGCCCAGTAAGTGTTCCTTTTCTGTTTTATACAGGTAACAAAGTAAAGATATGCTATGGTGTCTATAATTCTGTGTTTTCACTTTAGTGTCTGTTGATCTTTGGAAGCAGGTCTTTGGTTTTTCCTCCTTTTCCCATCATTCCATGTCATGACTACGTTTCTTAAGGTGGATCACTACAGTCCAGATAGGATTCCCCAGACACAGCTCTGTTGTGTCAGTCAGTTGAGATATCTTAGTATGTGGGGAACTGCAGTCAAACTATTTGCTTTTCTTGTTTATATATGGTTCAGAATAGATATAATTAATGCCTTTGGGAGGAACATGCATATAACTTTCTCTTGCCATGATGTTACTAGTAAATCAGAGACAAAGATCTTTTTCTGTAGGTAGTCAATGCATCTCTCTAAAGGTGACATCTCTCTATGTCTCCATTGGCATAATTTATATTCTTTAAGTAGAATGACAATGATTAAAAATTAATTGCCTTTCCACTAAGTTGCATATTTTCTTCAGCTGTCCAAATGCATTTATATAATTTGATCTTATTGAGCTGTTTAAGATATTATTGGTAAATTATTCTGTAATAAGATCTTTATTTTTAAAAGCTTCCATTCCAATTTAAACATAAACTACATGCATGTATTTTACAGAGTTGTTTTGTTGTTTTGACAACTTTGTTGAAAACAGAGTTGTTTTTGAAGGCTTGCCAGATAGTGTTGCTGGTCAGGAAGAAAAGTCAATTAAAAAATATTAAGTTTCTCCTTGCTAGTTAAACAATTTTAACGAGCACTATTTTGCTGTCTTGAATTAGTTTTTATGCAACTCTATTGTGTTGCTTTCCTACAAAACAAAACACAGTGTAGATTTAATGAACGCAGAACTGCCTTTTGCCCTGATTCCTTTTTCCAGGCACAGGAATGGATCCTCTGTAATTTTGATGGTTATGGAGAAGAGAGGGGTAACAGTAGGAAGGGCAGGAAACCCTTTAGAGCTTCTTTTTTTTCTTTTTCTTTCTTTCTTTTTTTTTTTTTTAAGCTTCCTGACCTAGTATTTAGAAATGAGAGAAGAATAAATAAAAGACAAGTTACTTCATTATAGTGCCYAATATCTTACAATGCAAAAGTTAATCTGGTTGGGACAACTCTGTTGACTTAATGTTCATCAAGAGTTTTCTTTTATGCAGATGGAAAGAAAAAGGAAAGTAAACCCTTATGGCTGCAGGGGTAAATGCTGGCCTTTTAGCAGGGGAGGCTAAATTGCATGTTAAATGTTCGCTATCTCTAGGCAGATATAAGCTTGAAGAAAGTCAAGCAGCAATTCCATTCTAATGCATAAAATTATCTCTGCTGTGAGTTATTTGCCACTTCCCTCTTGCTTCCGTTCTGACATAAATTGAAAATAATGTTTAATTATCTCAATATCCCTCTGATAAGAAAAATTGCAAATACGTTCAAGAAAAACTAGTCAAGGAAACTAGTTTTAAAAATAAGTAATCAAAATATTCTTATTATAAATGTCTTGCCTATTAGTATTCCTTTATGTTAAAATGGAGATGCCAATTTTAATTACATTTGTTTACAAATGAATGTGGTGGCCTTTAATTTTACCTTGAGTTGTAGTGGCTGCACATGGACTTACATATCTATTAGAATATCACAAGATGCTCTATTTTCCAGCTGCTGTCGATGGATCTGTTTGTGTTCAGGGATTGAAAGCGATCAGTCTGGCTCACTATACCTTAGGGAATAACCAGCCTTGGCTGCTCCCTGCCAGTCTTCCTTAAGGATAAAGGCTACTGGAGGGATCAGTCTGGGCAAAACAAATTATAGATATGCTGCTAAACTGAAATTAACTTCAAGTTCTGACCTCTACTCCCAACAATTCCTCACCTTTCCTTAGCACTGAGTATCATTCTTAGTGCTTTTGTTTTGCATTGCATAATACAGCCATCTTTTATATAAAGGTAAATGGTAATTACACCATTTTGAAAGGAAAGAATCTAAAAGGAAGGATAATGTTGGAGAAGAAAAAACAAACGTCCTTTGCAATCTCTGCAGCCTCCATGGTGTTTGAAGGATGCCGTCATTACAATACTAGGTGTTCTTTCTTACTTAGACTTAGCACAGTTTGTACTCTAAAGGGGTAATAAAGGTCAATTTTTATAAAACTGAATCTACTTTCAGGCTAAGTGAAATTTTGCTCTGCAATTCATTCCTTTTAAGCCACTTGGTAAAAAAAAGGTCAGAGGAGGATCGAAATAATGTAGTATACTTGAAAACGAGAAAGCTGATTTCAAACTTCCAATTGTAGTAATGTGTCTTCCTTACTACTTCAGAGCTTTTCTCAGAGATATGGTTCACTTTTTAAATCAGATACCTCTTGCTGGGTTGTAGCCATCTATTGTGTAATTCTATCCCTGTTATCATTTCAAAAGAGAAGATATGGAGATCTGGTGCACATGTGYATGTGCCCTGGCAAGGCTAGGATAGGATCATTTTACTCTAGTAAATTTTACTCTAGTTCAATAAATCAAGAAGCTAGGGAAGCAAGTGCACTCTTAGCACTGTTAGCTATACACAGCTAGGGACGAATTACTTTGCCTCTAGATTTTGACCATTTGAATGTAATGTAGTCCTTTTACAGAACACTGAAATTACTTGTAGTGAACAGTATATTGTCATTAATTCAAACTCCATTTAATCATTTAAAAGTTCTTGTGATATCCCTCATCTCCTTTCAGGAACTATCTCTTTTTTTCAGGCAGACTTTCATATTTTTCTGGTTAAAAACTAACCTTATCCTAGAACTTCCTTATGTTTAAATCCTGTTACCCTTGAAATCAATTTAGTTACTATTAAGTAGTGTAACTAAATGCAAAAGGTTGACTTGTGCCCTGCTGGGTGTATAAGCAATAACACTGATGCCATGCCAGACTCCAACCTCAGAAAATCTCAGTATAAGAAAAGTGGTGGAAAGGGATCATTACAGCTTACAAGCGTGTCTGAGAGCCTACCACATAACCTCTATTAAATTGAAAGCACAACTAAATTTAACCACATGCATTTTACTATCAATTCTTCCCTATAAAATCACCTGCTTTTAACAGTAGTCAAGTAATTTCCATGTAAAGTTTCATTTACTTCTTACTGATTTATTTAAACAGGTCATTAGAAAAGAAAATCACTGCAAATTTCAAAGTGAAGCAGCCCAGATAAAGAGAATACTTCCCTGCTAGTGTTATTCTGTGACTGGAGTGAGTTAAAAGCAGTCTTACTGCTTTGATCATCCTTGCATCACCATGCCATTCTAATTGCAAACTAAATGGAGGAGGAAAAAAAAGTGTGGAAAACAAGACTGCTTTCATCACTTATTTATCAAAACCTGCTACAAAGAAATTTCTTATTGGGTTTAGGTGAGAAGTTGGGTCTATGGGGGTTCTTTTCCTGGGGGTTTGGAGGTAGGAGACAAGGCATAAGGGAAGCTGCTCTTTCTCCTCCTAGAGCTGCTCCTGGCAGTTTTCCAACAGACTGCTATGGCAAATTGCTAACCACGCGACGTGCCTGCACRCCCCTGGGCATACACCCTTCCCCAGGCACGCCGCCCTGATGCACCTTCTGAATTCAAGCCGTGAAACTCATGCGGATAAAACAACGAAGGGTGATTTTTACCACTTCCCTTAGGCAAAGCCAAAAATATTTCAGCGTTTCTCAGTATTTTAGCTAGTGATGCTGCTCAGAAAGCCACTAGAATAGAAATTCAGCTGTCCTCTTTCCTTTGAGACAGTTCTAGATTATCTCCATTGTGATTCTAACCTACACAGATTCAGGAGAAGAGAAGTTATGCTGCCACTGTGTATCATTTACTTCCCTTACAAATGAATAGAATATTCCAAAGCCGTTAGGCAGTTTACTAATCTAGCAGTACATCTGTTTAGGAGCTGGAAATAAAAACTGCTTAAAAATAAAACAGGAAAAAAAAATGTGAGGTAGCTAAAGTAAGGGGAAGAGAAAGAAGAGAGCAATTTATTTTAAAAAATGTAGACTCTGAAATCAAGTACATCATCAGGTGCCTACAGTGTGAGCAGGTGAAAATGTGATGGTGTAAAGTGTGATAACAATTCTTTTTCTGTAACGTTTATTTTCTATCAGATGGACTTGTGCATCTCCATTATATTTACACATGTATTTTAGGACTATTTTAGTATGTTGTACCTTTTAAAGGATGCAGAGAAGGCAGTATAAAACATGAGGTAAAAAGAACACAACAAGCAAGGATAAAAGAGCTTGAGTACTTCCAGTCCATAGAAGTGAGTCAACAGAATTTCATCCTCTTAGAAAACTCTCTAAGTTTTTCTAAACATGATTTACATTTGTCTTCAATGTAGGATTTCTTTTTATGACTTGTTTTACATTCCTCCTTGTTGTAGGCTTTTGGGTGATGGAACTGGGATGAGCTTCTCAGAATTTTGCATGGTTATATTTATGGTTATATAGAATACCTAATGTTGCAATGTGCATGCTACACTATCAGTAGGTAAAAAGGTTACTTTTTTGGAAAGTCTTCAAGTGATTCTGTAAGAAATGTCTTGCAGTCACTTAGGAACCTTCTCAATTTTTCTATTTACTTGTAATTTAAACAATCTGGTAGTTTCAAATGAAGGAAAAGTTGGAAGTTAGGTTTGCTTGAGAATTGTTGTTCATTTTGAGAATGATCAGTGATTTTGAATACTCAATTTGGCAGCTTGAAAGGACCTGAGTTCAATTTTTGGAAGGGAGTGTGATTTTGACAGTCCCATGTTGTTATCTCTAAGCATCATAACTTCCAGAGCAAGGCTATCTGAATAGAAGGATCATGTGGCATCCGCCCACCTGCATTTTTTGTGCTGGTCTAGAATGGAAAGGTTTCCTGAAATGAATGATTGGTAGGAACAGTAGAGTAGATGGATGGAAGACAGTATCTGATGCTGTATTTCATCCTCTGTTTTTAAAAATGCATATATTTTGTTGAAAAGCATTAAGGTTTTAGATACCATGGGAAGCTTTTTTTTTTATATGTAGCTTTGTAAGAAAAACCTTGTGTTGAATGCACTGTTTCTTAGAGCTTTCCCACCACTGTTGAGATGCCTTTTATTCAGTAAAGTGAAGAATTCGGAAAAGGAGACGGCAAACGAGAAAATGCTGGAAGGAAGGGGTCAGAATGTGCACTGCAGAATAACCTGGAGGAAAAAGTCTGATGTGGAGGTAGAAACCAGTTCACTGCTGACATAAGGATTTCTAGCTGCACCAAGTTTGATAGAAGACTTCTATATAATCTAATTTGTGGCGGGGAGGAAAGAAAGGTAAATCTTTGTTGAGCAGGCTATTACTGCTCTGTATTTGGTACTGCTAGCAAGATACTGTTTCTAAGCTATAGCAAGCGCATATGTAAGAAATCTGAGCTCCAGTGGGAATTCCTACCCTGACTTCACTGGAGCCAAGACCTCATCCTCCAACTGCTCCTTTTTATCTACAAAACATGCTGTGGTGCCAGGAGAATGGAGTTTGTTTAGATTAGTATCTACTGTAAGACTTTGTGCTTAGACATGGAAAGGTTTTCAATATTTAAAAGAAATTCTTTTCTTCCTAGTGCTCATAAATAACTCTCTAAAGGCTTGAAACTAAACCTGCCTGTTTTCTTCCTATACTTCTTGTACATACTTTTTTCCTTTTCCTGCATACGTATTTATGTTATTGTTCTGTTTTGTATTGACTGTTCAGAAGAGTTAGCATCATGTAGATCAGATGGCTGATTAAACCACAGCTGGCTTTTACAAATACTTACAAAACCCAGGCATGCTTTTAAAAAGGAAACATGTGAAGAGTTCTATGAATCTTGAGAATAATTATGCAAAATATAGTGTGGAAATTAACTCTTTTATTTTTGTTTTAACTCTCTTAGTTAATACTGTCTCTATTGCTAAGCTCTTATTCATTGCTGCTTTTCAGATAATATTACTGTAGGAATGGGAATAGGAAACTGTAGGTAGGTGGTGTGCTGGATTGCAGCGTGGTGGCTGTTAGCAGTTGGTGTCTGACAAGCCAGGTTACATTTTCTCATGTTCTGACAAACTGCTATTTTTAAGATGCCAGATTAGACTGAAAAATCTGCGTGTAGAATTTATCTCAATAGTTCATACAATCATCTGTAACCCCCTCCTGTGGTTTTCTGCTCCCCTGTCCTTTGTAAGCAAGATTGTCCACTTGTCTTCTAGCTGGTCTTTGTGGCTTTAGTTTTGAGTCTGCCGAAAAGCATAGTGAACGATTAAGTACTCAGTAAGGTGAGATGTATCTTGTGACTACTATTTTCCTAAGTAAACAGAGCAAGGTGTTTAATCAAGCAATGAAGTGTCAGAAAGAATGAAACTATTTGGATCTCAAATGTCATGATACCAAATGTTAATGCAGTGTCTTCACATGAGCCTGTCACTTCCCCAAGTTACATGATGCAACATATTCCCCCTGTTAGGGAGCCAAAGGTGGTCTCAGACACCACAAATGACTGTATGCTTCATTTTACTGTTTACATGAACAGTTCCAGGGACTTCAGTGGGACTAACTACAGAAGTTACTAGAGCTGTCACTTGAGAGGCTGAGTCAGTAAAGAAAGATCTGCACTGTAAAAAGGTAGTAATTCTGGGACTGAGAATTCCTGATGAAAAAAGTTTATTTTTTTCAGGTTGGAGCTAGCTGCATTTTGATATTGTTTCTTTAGCTGCACTCCCAAGAAGATAGGCTCATTTGCCATGAAAGACCAATGCCTTTGTGCTCCTCTTCCCTCATATAGTTTGGCTGCCAAGTAAGTTAATTCTACAAATCGAAAGACATGGTGAGTGTAGCTGCATAAATCTGAGCAAGCTTCTCTACAGTGCATTCATCATCTGCAGGGCCTGAGGCTGCAGAAGGAAAAGCTGTCATATGCATCTAAGAGGCCTTCCAGGGATAGTACCAATCAGAATTCCCATTTGATGTTTCCTTCCCATATCTATCTGGATATCCATTTCCAATTGGAATATTCATTTGGACAGCACAAGCTACTGTGCACCTTTCAATTTCCACTCTGACTTATGCCAATATAGTTAATCCACCTTTCATTTCTTACAAAGTACACCAGCAGCTGCTAAAAGCCTCCTAGATTACAAGAGCCATAAATAGGTGGCACCTGACCACAAGTCTTTAAAACCATGGCTGAATATATGTATCATTTATCTATAACATCCTTTACCAATGCTGTCCTATAACTTAAATGTTGTCTATTACAGATATTTCTATTTAAGGAATAGTACAATGGTAGTTATTTCTTCATTTTAAAGGCTTCATCTAAGCCTTTTAAATGTTTGAACAATATATCCTCTTCTACCACTCAGGAAAATCTGCTCTCTTTCTGGGGTGGCCAAAATAAGCAGTATGCCTTAGGGGGAGCACAGGCAAAGTTAAGTCCTAAGTTAATAACACGCAGTAACAAAAAAAATCCACTTACTGCTTAATATAAGACAATGGCATATAGGGAAAAGTAACATGAGAATGGGGAAAAAGGGACTGAACACCAAGGAAAACTGGAAAACTCTGAAATTAGCTTATTTGCTGGAGAAGGATGCCTGATGGCTCTGCTATCTTGTGGGGATTAAAGACTAAAAAGGGCTTGAGGCATTTTCACATAGCACAGTTCAGATGGAAGAATACTTTCAAGTTTGGCTGCAAATACTGAAAACAAATTTACAGAGCTTTTTTTTTTTTTTTTTCCTTTGAAATTTTGATGAATTCACAGACTATTTAAATGCTTCCCATGACCTCTATAAAATAAAGAAAGAGAGTATTCCCAGACTGGCTCAAATTAATTAAATGCTAGCTCAAAGAGATTTTCCCCCACCTGTCTAAATACATATTTAAGTTTAAAATAACACAACCCTGTATAAAAAAAAAGATAATATGATACAATCTAATCTGTAATTATGTGCAGATGGTTGTAGGCAAGATCAACTTAGTTACAGCTACTCTAGAGTTACCACTACAGGAGTGCTCTTTGTTCATCTTGAAGGATTGCTACTGGTGAATTGTAAAATATTTGACCAGTGGATTGGTTTGCTGTTCGCACTAACCTAGTGGAGAGGTGTAACTTAAGGACCGACTTGGTTGGTGGAGTTCATGTTATGGTTTACACTGCACGCAGAGTGAGTGTTACTGAGAGTTGTTTCGATGAAGGAAAACATGATGTCTTGGAGAGCATTGGTACGCTATTATACACTATTGCTGATGCTGAGCAGAGCTGTATGTAAATTAAAGACTGAAAAGGGCATTCAAGAATATGCAGCTTTGACTGGGGGAGGAAAAATGTGCATATGATTTTCATTTCACCAAGAATTCAAATTCATCTCTACTTTGAAACAGAATATTTTTCAACTGGCTTGAAACATTTTTGTTCTGGTAAAAGACAAAAAGTGTTTTGTTCCTATTGCAACTTTCAATGTATTTTAAAATATTGCAATAGGAACGCATTCCAAATGAGAAGTCAAAACATCTTTTTCTGAAAATTCAGTCTTGTCAAAATAATGGCTTTTTAAAAAAACTACTTTGTCTTAAAAAAAGACACTGATATGAGCCACCTGTATCTCTCCTTATTTTAGCCATGCTGAATGCTGTTCCCAGTCATTTAGTTCTAAGTTCTTTCTGATAAATCTTCTATGAGGTGATTAGCAAAGTTATCAGATAGAAAATAGAACACAAAGACAAAAGCTACAATCCAGTTTTGAAAATTATAAAATGTGAAAAGTGTAGGAGAAACACTGACTAAAGCAGTTATCAGATGTATGATGACTACCGTAACTGCTGTGTTAATGCTGGAGGATAATTAATTTCTCTTCCATACTTACTGTGGTGGTATATAGAAATCCACAAGATTAAAGATCTAGGATTTTTCAGTATATTTTGGCCATGAAATTATACAATGCACAGGGACTTTTAATTTGTCTGCAAATTTGATTAAGAAAAAATAATCAGGAAAAAAAACTCAAAAAAAAAAAAAAAAAAAAAAATCTGTGAAACAGTGACCTGCAGGTCTTAAGAGCTATAGTTCTAAAATATACCCCTGGCTCTTAGCCTTTGGATTTGGAGTCATGCCTAGAGCCAGAGATCTGCTTTATTTCTGTTCTTTTGCAAACTCTCAGCTCAAACTCTTAACTATTCAAAACAATTTATTTTAAGTGAAATTTCCTTCTCAACCCATGACTCTTTTAAACACAGCAACTTGCCAAAAGAGGAAAATTAGAAGTACTGGCCAAGACAGCTTGGCGATCTACCCATTTTAAAAATCAGAGTAGGTGGACTTTGCTGCCTGGCTGCCAGTAGCTCTCTGGTGTGAACTGCAGATCTGATTTAAGGCTGGGACTGGGAGTCTGCTGCTTATGGATCCAGTCTCATCTCTTCTACCAGTTAGTGCAGTGAACAAGTCTTGAACAAGTCGCAGGCTCTTTGTCCAGGTGTGCTCTGCTGCCCGGGAGTTCAGGGTAGTATTGACTTCATTCAGAAAAAAAGTATGTTTTGCTCAGAGCTTTATGAGTGCACTAAGCCTCATGTCCTGCACCTACACATGTGCATTTGCCACATGCTGACTTGTGTGCAGCTTGTTAGAAGGAGAGGTTATGAGTGTTGTAACCTCTAGAGTATTTTTTTTTCTTCAGTTTGAAGACAGAACAGTGTTTTGAGCTGCAGAAAGTCTGGCATGCTGGCTGAGGTTTCAAGATCTTAGGCTTTTTTTAATGGTTTCTATAAACAACAGACTGAAATAATTTAATCTTTACCTCTGTTTAACACATACTATGACTGGCCTTAACATCTCTGAGACAGGGAACCTGAGACTTCCTTCTGGTGGTGGTATGGTTCCAGTTGCATCTCAGTTACAGACGTACATGCCCAAAGTGCAACTCCTCACAGCTTTCTCAGGCCAATTTGATAAAGCAGTGAACAAATTATATTTCTAGAATGTATAAGTTCAAATACTTATAACTATCCTTCTTTTTAACTCTCTTCTTGTTAAACCACTGAACTGTATATCAATGTACAACTTAAGCTGTAAACTATTACAACAGTTTCCTGTCCACTTCTTCCTAGTTAACTTTTTATTTTGCAACAAAGCCACATAATCTGCCTGGATATACAAAGTCTAGTTCCCTTCACGTTAACCTCAGGTTGATCCATTTTTAATGGATCAAGTTTGATCCATCCATCATTACTTGTTTCATTAAACACTCCACTGCTCTCTTTTTCCAGTTGGAAAAATCAGCAGAGTTACAGGAGAGAGATTTTAAGCTCAGAGAAACTGAGATCAATCATGTTGAGAGACTGGAGAGTTTGGAGCATGAAGGAACTTTGTATGCTGCCGTGCATGTTTACATGGCTGCTGTGTTAGGAAATTATTTCAAACTTGGGGATTCTAGTAGATGTTACAATCTATCAAAGCTTCAGTTTGGATTAAAAACTTTTATTTTTCTTAAACAGAAGGAAGCACATGGGTGTAATAGTTGAATTTAAAGGCATTGTTCATAGTAGAAATTACTTATGTCAGGCATATTTGGGTAGAGGATTTGATGCATTCTTTTATATTACTATGTAAAATTGGATCAAACACAATAAAATGGCGAATAAGAAAAAATAAAGGCTTGTGGGATATCCAGCAGTACAGTAGAAAAAGGTGTGGAAACACAGAAACAGAAATTGGACCAAATTGCTCAGCATAGTTGTGTGGACTAGTGTGTTATCTTGCTTATCCATCCTGTGCCCCTGCATTGGTCTTCATCTAATGATATTTCTCAGCTTCAGCATTCTGAATGCTTCTCAGCATTTTTCTGTCTGGGATATATTATTAGAAACAAGAAGACTTTCAAAGATAAACTGATTGAAAAGCTGATGGAGTTTTGATTTTGCTAAATTTTATGTGAGAGATACATTAGTATCACTTAATGGCCTGCTTTGGACCACGGCCAAAGGAGTGTTTGCTTCATTTCCTTGAGTAGCCAGTAGGATTCAGCATCTTCTGACAGTCTGTAAGATAACTACACAGCCAAGAAAGTTAAGAGGAATGAGCTGAAACTTGGTTTCATTTCTTAAAAGATACTTGGAGGGATTGTCATAATTTTACTGAGTTAGTTCTAACCTTTGGAATTTTGGAAATGTTAATTGGAAAGCTGAGTACTGCAGAAATTCATTTATCTGATACTTTTTTTCCTCAAAACTCACATTAGTCAAAATTAGACTGTCTCTCCTGCTGTGAGTCATTTGCTTTGAAAAGGTCTCTGTTAGCTGAAAATCCAGTGGCAAAGCTAGATTTCCAGTCATGTGTTTGTGTAACCAGGGTTCCACTTCACACAGGAGTTAATATTAAGATGAATGAATAACTTAAGCTATTAAGAAATAGCACAGTCCCAAATTTCAGTCCCGATATCTGTAATTTCAGAGATTTTAGAAAATATGAACACAAACATAAAACTGTAGGTTATATTGAAGTTTGAAAGGCGAAGTGACTAAGTAATGTATCAGATCCAGCCTTTTGGACAATGCTGAGGAATGGAAGAAAAGGAAGGGTAGATACCAGAGTGGGTGTGAGCTTTAGACTTCTCTTGGTTGTAAAATGGAAAAGTTTAATCTGGGGCACTTTGTGTTAGGGAGGAATGATCCTGACTTTCCGTGAAAAGTTACTGCTCTGCAATCACAAGTAAAAAGGAAGAATCTGTAAAAGCAGATGGCAGTCATTCACAGAGTGAAAACCTGGTTTTGAGCAGCATTAAGTGTCCATGTCCCCCCATGTTACCCTGCAAGAAAAGAAACCACAAATGCTGCTGACTTTCCACTGTAGTGTGAAATGATCTGTGCCATGGGTGGGTACACAGCACGTTCCAAACAAATCCTGACCAAGAACACCAAGAAGTGACCTGAAATAAGGGCAGCATCAATTCTCAAGAAGAAACTTCAAACAAAACTGATTTAATCCCTTTGCTCTGTAATACCGCATGCTCCAGGTCGCGGTGCTCTAAGATGATGGTGTGAATTTTGGAAAATTATCCTCTCAGGCTACACTTAGTTTTTTTGCAGCCTCTTAGGCTCATCCAAGTATGTGTTTAAATGTTTTCTTGTACTGAGGTCTAACTAATTTAGATTTTGTTCTTACTGCTAATAATATTTGGTTTATTTGACTCTAAAAAGTGCACTGCATTTGTCTATAGCTTGCAATAGCCAATTAAATATTTACTGATTCCTGGCACCATTAGTTTCACCTTTGTGGGTTTCTGTAATACATTATTCTTACTGAAGGTCTATTCTCCATAAGATGTACACGATTCATTTCTATTAGTATTAGCAGGAGGCTGGCCCATGCTTTGAGAAGAAAGCTTTTTGTTTTCAAAAGTAATTGTTGAGTTTTTATAACTGGTACCCTAATGAAGTCCAATCTTGAGAAAGAGAGAGAACAAAATATCTTAATAAATGTAACAGAAAATTTTACTTATCAACGGAAAAAAAAATTATAATCAGAAACAAAAAAAATCTCACAAAGAAAAATTAGAATACTTACATTGGTGACATATTCGATATCCTTCCAAATATTACATTCCCTGGGAAAATCTGCCAAATCTAAAAAATTATCCACTATCACTTGGCCAATCAAGTCATGCCTGGAGAATCTGTCAAAGTCATATACAGAGAAATGGAGTTTCCGTGTGTTCAGGTCATTGTATGGGACAGTAAATAAAAAAACTTCATCAAATACCGGATTTAGCGTCTTTCTGTGCACTTTAGTCTGGTGTTTTGTTTTCCGATCAGGAAGCAGATATATCTTCACATAGGGATCTGAAGTTCCAGAGAAGTCCTTTGCTGGCAGGTTGATAGCCTTGTGGATCTTCACTATCAGCTGCTCTAAATCACAATCATATTTCAGAATGAAATTCAGCTTTCCACAGGCCTTGCTATTATTCCTCCGGCCATCATCGGTGTCCACTGATCTTTGTTTATACAGCTCTGGCTTAATGCGGCCAATCCCCGTCAGCTGCTCCTGTTTCTGAACCTGCTGGATGTTGAAGTCAGGGTTGGAGAGGTTGAGCTGTCTTCGGATTGAATTATGCCTTAAGTGAAAATGAAGTAGAACTTAAATTTGATTTTGTTATATGATTTCTGAGCGTGCACACACACTTAAGATGCTGTCTTCATTTGAAAGATTTTTGGTGTATATGATACCACAGAATCAAATTTTCTTACATTGTGTTAAAACACAGTATCTAACACAGTATCTAACAACTGTTCTTGTATCTGAATTTAATGGCATGAGCCTGGCTCCAAATCTAACTGATAACTAGTTCAAATTTGTGGTGACTTGCACACCTAAAGGATCTGCCTTATTGGCATGTATATAATTAATTTAACACTTCTTAACTCTTACCATTTTCAACTGAATTCTTTGGATTAATGCCTATAAAATAAGTTATATGACATAAATATCAACTGGATCTGACCTATTATGCCAGCTGAGCTTGATGATTTCTGGTTTGATGATTTCTGGACCAAGAAAAATGCTGTATTTTAATAATTAGTTGATCGTTCTTACAGATAAAGTAGTGAGCTGTTCTGATCTGAAATGGTTTGCTGACCGCTCCATCGGTTGTTTTTTTCTCTCTCATAACTGCTAGCTGATGTAATAAGCTCTGCAGTTCTTAGGCTGAAAGCTCCTTTAGTTTCATTACTCCTAGGAGAGAGAGTTGCTTTTAGCTTTGGTCTAGTAAGATTTATTATCTGGAGTTACTCGTTCACTGTGATTAAAATTTTCACTTCATGAGATAGCAGAAATCAAATGTGCAGTTCCTGCAGGAGCAGGGGGCTGTGAAAGTTGGACTTGGTAAAATCCTAATCTTGTATGAATTGGATCTTACTTCTTTGTCCTATTCATATTCTGAAATCATTGAATGTACTGGAGTACCATAAACTGTGGATAAACATAAAAAGAGCCCCTGGAAGATATTAGTACTAGACTGGTCCAAAACTCTTTACAAGGAATGTAATCAGCAATAGTTCCTCTACTATCATTACTCATTTATTTCTTATGTGTGTTTGTGTGCTTAAAAGAGGAATAGCCTCTTGAAAACTCTCCTAGTTTTTCTCTTGCTGCATAATAAATACATAATTATRTAGTTACATATTAGCCATTTCCATGACAAAATATTATGTAAAAAAATATTGCATCACTGAACAAGTGAATTACATCACTTGTAGTAGTGGAAGTTGCAGAATATCCTAAGGAGGAATAAAAAAGAGGATGCTGGAGACTGTGCTTTCTTGCTGAAGTTGTAAGACAGACTGTAGCAGAGGCTCTGTCACCCCCCAGGAAAGCTGCAGCTGCCTACCAGCTTATGCAAGAAAGGAGCAGATGCAAAAGATGAACAAAAAGCAGGTGCAGGACAAGGGAGATGAGCCTCCCCTCTCTGTCATGGAGCCTTTTGGAGAAGTGCATCTCCTGGACTCGGAAATCCACTAACTCTTTGTGTGATGATCCTTTTTCTCTATGAAGAATACTCCTTTCATCATCTGCCACTCTCCACCCTCTTGTGCTCCATCTTGCCTGTTCCCTCCTGTACTGCTTTTCCACTCCCCTGGGAGCTTTCATCCACTCTTGTTCAGTCACTTCCCCCCCACTAGTAGTCTAAAATCTATCACTTTTAATCCAATTTCTAACTCTTGCAAGTGTTTCATTAGCTTGCCCTACTTTTCTTCTTTGGCTGCTTTAAAAATCTTTGAGGAGGTATTACTGACTGCTCAGCATAAGTGTTAAGTGCAAATGAACAGGCTTTGCAACCTAAATCTAGGCTGCTATGGTGCTGTAAGGGACACACAGCATTTGCTTTGTCCAGCTTCTGAGAGGTACAAAGGAGACAGTGCCTGCTACAGCAACAGTACTACTGTCACACAGTTCTTTTAATGCAAGATGTTTGGGTACCTCACAGTAGAGGTAACTCCAGATAATTTTTTTTTAAAGAATTTCAGGAGTAGATTATACATTTGTAGTACAGTGCTATGCTGGATAATTGATCTGATACTTGGTTGTATCTATATTTATTAATATTAGAGAGAAATTAGACCTACTGACCGTGCAGAAGAGGTTGGTTCTGTGGTCTGACGATGCATCCGCACATTGTGCACACAGTTCTCTTTTGCTCCTGTCTGTGCATCTACTGGAATATCGGGGGATGTGTGGCTAATTTTCAAGGAGGATTCCGGAAATGCTGTGGGCTGACCCAGATAATCTTCACTGTACTCATGGTCATTGGTCTCTGTGTCTGTATAGTTCAGTGATTCCTGTTTGTCTTTGTTCCCAAATGGCAGCCCACGCTCTCGCCAAGGGATCCAGCAAAGCTTCCAGGACACAAACAGAGAGACCCCAAAGAGAGCAAGACCACAGGCTGTGACAACTAAGGAGAGTAAGCTTACTGAGATATCTGCAAAGAAAAGAAAAACACAAGTGTGTCACATTTTTGGTGCTTCTTGTTTTGAACTCACTATCTCCAACATGGCATACAATCTCGAAAGTAAATTTCTCCAGACTGCAAATCTGTAAGAATTAATTTTGGTACCTGCAACAGTCATGTAATGCAAGCACGTTAAATATTCTGTTCTTTTCCCCTGCCCCAGCAGAAAAATTTAACCTTCTTTGGAATGCAATGTAAGACTGATCTTAAGGCACAGAGAGCTTAGCTTGTATTATCTTCCCTCCAAAAGCTGGAACATGTGAAGTGTCGTCCTAAATATGATAAGGGCTATCCACTTCTTCAATCAACTTCCTACTAATTAAATGAGCATTGACTACAGTACATTTTGCTTTTTCTTTCTGTCAGTTCTCTCAGCCTCCTTTACCAGGTTTAATCCTCCTCTCTTCCAAAGATTGTATTATCCTTGTACAACCATCAACAAGCGCATATGTGCATACACACTTGTCAGGGTGTCTTTTTAGATATTCAATCTTGAATCATTTGGACTGAATGAAATATCTTATTTCATTAGTTTAATTCCATCCCTCTTAAATCTTATTCTCATCTTTGCAAATTATATTACATATATATATATATATAAATACTATCTGCATATGTCCTGCTGTTCAGCATTTGCTCTGGATACAAGTATTTGTTCAAAATTGAAACTTCATTGTTTCCTTTAACCCAAAGACTCTTTGGTCTGCTTCCAAAATGTAGGTGTAAAAGAAATGTGGAGATGGGCTTTCCATCATTTTTCCCCACATCCCTAACATTATCTAACTCTATAATCACATCTAGAGAAAGAAATTATGAGTTGGAGGTGCTTTTCTCTATTTTGCTTTAGGGTGTGCCTTTTGAAAAATGAGTCAATGAAACAGCTGTTTTTATGGTTACAGCATTTTTGAAATAAKTTTTTCTGCAGATTATGCAATAGATCATGCCTTAAACACAATTAGTAAGAACTTTTACTGCCTCAAATTGCTTTGATAAGGTTGTGTTTATAATTTTCCACACTTCTTGTAGGTTTAAAATGTCAGGATGCATCTCTAGCTAACAGCTAGCTTCAATTTCCAAAGTATGGTACAATGTTGAAAAATGCAGCTTCTGCTAGTGCTGTTACTTAGAGAATGACAATTCAGATAAACCAACCTTGGTCAATTTGAGAAAAAAGAATTTTTTTTAAACAAAAAGCTCCCGAGTTTCTGACCCTGCCGTGAGTCTTATTCTCACCAGATCACACTTCCACCTAGGAGAGGAATAACACTACAGTCAATTTTGCACAAGAACTCTCCAACTTCCTTTGCATGCTGAAAACCAATTTGAAACAATTTTAACCAGCAGAGCCCATTCTGGCTTCTGCCAGTTGCTAGAGAAGAAAGTTGATGAACTGTGAGGACAGCCACTGATTCCTTCCAGCTCTACTTAGGGCTCCTTGAGGAGCCCAATGCAGTTGCCCTTTTCAAATGCTCCAAGTTGCTTTCTCTCTGTAAAAAGAAAAGTCAAGTGGCTTTAACATGTAGCCTTATTCACTGAGTTTTAAGAAGCTATAATGAACTAGGTTATCTGCTCACATTAAAGATGAGGAATATTTTTTTTTCTTTTATGTGGGGAAAATATTTGGTGGGGAGAGGCTGAAGAAAGATAAAAAGCTGTGGGAAAACATTTTTCCCCAAGACGCACCCACCTGTGTCCTCAGAATACAAGAATAAATTTAAAGTAAATATCTCCTTCCCATCCCCACCATACAGCAATTATCTCCCTGCCCCATCCCCATCTCTGGAGAGCAAAAGAAACAAGTTCAAAGCTTCTGCTGACTGTTAGTAGCAGATAATTCTGGAAATCCCATATCTCTCTTTTCTAAAGACCATATTTTCTAAGAAAAAAATGCAGAATATATGTGAAAACAGAGAAACTAAGAGAGGCAAATGGAGAATATGATATCTAAGATGAAACAGCTTAAAACTGTAAAGGGCAAAGACAAACAAAGCACAGAAGCTAAATTGAGCAAGACAACATTCAGACTGCTCTTCTGCTCTATCATTCGTAACCAGCAAAGTGATTATTTTAAGGTGTGATGCTCTTGGAGGTCTTCCTAATTTCAGCAAACCCAAATATAAAGGATAACCTCAACTTGCTTCTTTTGCAAAGCATATACTGAATAACATATGCTATGGGGTGAGAACTGAGCATGTCTGGATTCTGATTACTATAAACAACGCTGTGAAGTTTTCCCATGAAATATATATTACCACACTGTGCTTATTTTTCAATGTAAAATTGATACTAGACATCTTAAAGGGTTTTTCTTCTTGCTTTTAACTAGTTTAACAGAGAGGAAAACTGTATTGTTCTTCAGTATTGCAGATATGCTGTATTTATGACTAAAAAAGCAAATATTAAGCACAGGGTAGCCCTGTCAGCTGTCATCCCCCCACCCCAAATCTTCACAAGGAGACACACCAGGGATGAAGATAGGAGCTAGAAATGACCTCAGGTATGATTAACTTCTAACTTTACCATTCCCTGTATTCCTGGCAGCAATATCCATGATAATGCTGTTGGTTCACATGGTCAGCTGGAATCAGTTTAGGATAAAAAATAAATACTAATAACTACTTCATTAAGACTAGAAATTCTTGAAATTCTTGAAATGAGAAATTGTCAAAATTAGGATATTTTAGCTTTTTATGGAAAAAGGGTTTTTTTTTCTGTCATACCTTTATAACAAGCAATCTTTCAGAAAGGACTGCTCAGTCAGAAGTCTATTTTTCATTCATCTTGACATAAAGGTCAAAGATAGGAATGCTTCTGGGTATCAGGTTTTTCATGCTGATAGTAAATTATCTAAATACACCATCTTCACATGTTTCTGCATGTTTCAAAAGCAGCAAGGGGGTTCACAATGTATTTACCACCTCAGAACGGCAGGGAAGATTTCTATTTTAGATATCTAAGAATACATTTCCTTATTCCTTATTTACATGAATAAGGAAACATCCACTTGTGAGCACCAGAGATGAAGGTTATTGGAAGGATTAGAAAATTTTATATTTTACTCAAAATATCACAGTGAATATTTAAGTCACATAGGTAAATGGAGTCATGCTGTTAGTAGAAGGCCTAAGCAACAGCAGTTCCTAAAATTATGCATGTTTTCTACAGTAAAGATTTACAGTAGCATTCCATACAGTGATATCATCTTCTTGGTCTGTATTCACATGTGTGCGTATTTGTAATTGCTACAAAAAGTAACCTCTGCTACACTCTCTTCTAAAGCTAATTTTGCATTTATCTTTTATTGTCAAAACACCATTTTCCACATTATGTAAGACCATTAATCTGGTAATTAAGTGAATGAAGAATATCTAAATAATAGATGCAATTAAAACCTAGCTTCAAAACAGCTTGAATGTGCTGGAAATCACTCCATTATATACTTCCTTATGCTTGTCTTTCCAATTGCAGAAGGTAAAACTAATACCTGTCTCTGCTTAACAGTCTGCGTTCTGATAGGAGCTATTTCTAATACGTTAGAGGCATCTTTTTTTGTCATTATTTTTTCTTGGAGAAATTTTGTATCTCATGCTAGCAGTATATAGAATCTATACTCATTTTTTGGATTTGCATTTTCACTGATTGTTAGTTGGACTAGATCTGTATCTTACCTCCTGAAATTATTCTCTCCATAAAAATTAGAACAGCTAAGTCTTTAATATGAGGAACTACCAAGTACCCTCTCTGCTTTGCTAAGAAGAGCAAGCAAACATTTGTGATTAACTGTTCCTTCATCAACACACTAAATGGAAAGAGCAGGTGCTGTCAGGCCAAATTTGAAACACAAACGTGTGCTGTAACATCCAAACCCTAGGCACTAGCAGCAGACAAAGGAGTCCCCATTCCTGTAAGGGAAAATTTTGCAGATTTATGTCTTTTTTCTGCTGCRCTTTCTTTGCTGTCCTAGATGGCTTCTTAGCAAAGCTCTCTCTCTCTCGGTGAGATTTCTAGACACAGCACGTCAGCTTTGGCTGTTTAAACTGTCAGGCTACACTGGTAGCAGACAAACCTATGCAAATAATTTAGTGATATTTCCACCTCTGCTTCTGAATATGTGGAGGAAGTGTATTGTGTTTCAGATTTACTGTATAATCTCTCTTACAGATAAAATAAATGTAACTCATTTCAGTAGTTTCAGCCCTTGTCTTCCCATATGACGCATTTCTGCTAGCGAGTTAGCACTGGGTGGCAGGGAAAGGGAGAGAGGAGGAATCTTTTGGTGGAAACTTGCCTGGCCACACTGGCTGTGCCACACTGGTTGGTGATATAGATTTACTTGTACAGTCTTCATGCATGAATTACAGAAATAAGTAGGAATAGTAGTGCTGTAGTAGACAAAAAGTTTGGTATATGAGCTAGGTCCAAATTTTAGTATTCTTCTACTCTGAAAAAAAAAATCCACAAAACCTCTAAGATGCCCTTATTTTGAATTAACTTTCTCCAATTGTGAGCRCCCAGAAACAACATAGTAATGCATTGTATGCTTTAGAAAATATACAGTATAGTGATTACAGTTAATTGCAAATGAGATTCTCCATTAGGCCTAAGATGAACCAAAGGAGACAAGCAATTTAACAGATTGCACTTTCAGTGCCAGAATCAATTAAGATTTTCCAAATCCTGTAAACATTCATAGTAATTAGTAAGCTACACATCCCTGAGTGTCTTTGACGGATGTCCAGCATGTGCTATCTTGTTGTGCTTAGCCATTAGAGAAGACAGGCTAACAAGTGTTTTAACAGATAGTCTGCAGCACACGTTTTCAGGGAAAGAGCTACAAATCTGCAGGTACATATGCTGCCGATGCTGGRTGCTCCAGCTACTGGGTGCCACTGAGAGCAGCAACTCTGCCAAACAACAATTAATTCCTAGGCCATGCTGACCAAACCACAGGACAACTGATTATGAAGTACTGTTCCTTGCACCGAGCACAGTATTCAATTCGGTYGCTATTAGATGATGGTAGTATCAGGGGATTACAAATCACTTCAGGGCTTATTCTGCACTGAAATACCACCAGTTGCAGAGTATTTTACTACTTCTAGAATATAATTTAAAATATATTAGGTTCAGCCAAGCAATAAATAAGAAAAAGAAGATAAATAACCTTATCAGGGAGAGAAATTATAATCATGGCATACAGCACAGCTGTTTTTAAGGACTAGTTTTTCTGTCTTTTCTCCTTATCAAAGAATTGCTCTGCCTTAGATCTGAGGAATTCCATTTGGGGGAAAAAAAAAMCCCAAAACTCCAGGAGTTCTGCTACTTCTAAGAGAAAAAAAGAATCAAGTAACCTAATGGCATAAACCATTGATAAGTTTCTAGCTGCTGTATTTCTATTTTCTGATCTCTACATGTTTTATTCTTGCTCAGAAAAAAAATAGGAATGATGGTTTAATCTCAGGAGAGGCCTTACTAACTGGAATGCTGAGGATGGACTTTGGACTTGAGTATCAAATTCCCACACAGTCAGTGGTGTGTGAGTAGATTCATTTGTGCCAATTTCTTGGAAAAAAATACCTTCAAAGATTATTCCGAGTTAAAAAAAAAAAGAAAATAAAAAGTGCAGTTTGGCAGCTCTGTTTTAGCAGCTTTTGAAATCAAAATTACAGTAAGATTAAAAGTTACCCCAAATTAGATGAAATCAGATGAATGCAGAGAGAAGGTATATTCTCTTGAAAAACTATAAAGTGCAATTTGAAAAAAAAAAAAGTTTCTCTTGAAAGAATAAACTTATATTCATTTTAAAAAGACACAACTGTATTGTTAAACTCAATTAACCTAAAATAAAAACCCTGGAGAGCTGCCTTTTCCAAATTTGCAGACTTCTAAAAATCAGGCTATTAGCAGGATGCTCAATGGAAAGTGAGTTGAGCATAACTACTAAACAAGAAGTGAGCATAACTACTAACCAAGTTCTGCAACAACTTCCATAAAAGGTGTGGATGGTTCACTGTAGAAATTATTTTAAAAAATGAAAAGCATGTTGAGATTTGCTAATGAAATTAATAAATATAAATGCTTAAGAACAAATATACTAAACAAAAATCCACTGTTTATTCATGATGGAGGGAAGCACATTGAAAGACCTCTCCACAATGAAAAATGCTTTTAATTGCATATTCCTTCCTACTAAAGTAATGTGAAAGAGATTACTGATTATAGTAGTCCTTTCAGATTTGGTCATAAATAGTTTCATTTTAGTCTTTGCAAAACTAACCAGGCTATGACAATTAACGTTTGAAACCCTTATGCTGAGAAAAGGGTAGTAAAGTGCAAAATGATGAGATATCCAAACATACTGACAAGCTGACCTGTTACTGCTGTACAACAGGGAGAAACAGGCTAGAGACTGGGAGGGGGGAGAGATTTAACATAAATCCAAGCTTACAAAGAGATATCAAGAATAAATTCCATATCTAAACACTGAGATTAAGCCCAACACAGAGACAGAGGGCTTGAAATCCTGCTTATGGTTTTATTTATTCCATTTTGAATATATATTCCATCAAATCTCTGCATCTCAATTATTGCTTTCCTGCTGATAGCACAGGCATACTTTTATTTGCTAACCTACGAAGGAGAAAAAAAATTGTTTATTATTTATAACAAGAAAGTGCTGAGATGCCCCAACCCCGCCCAGACTCCTGCTGCCTGCTCACTATTGAAATATAGAGCACCCTGTTCAGGAAAACGACTTTCAGCCTAGTTCTTGGCCTAGTGCTTTCTCAGGCTGCTTGCTAGACTGTTTTCTGCTCGCTGCTTTCCCATCATCACAGTTCAGACAGGCCCTATTCTCTCCCCAGCTACATACAAAGGATTAGCTGGGATTTTGACTGCTCTATATTATTTACAACAAATCCAAGTTCTTATGTGGATACAGACTTTGCAGTGATGTTTCTTGTAAAACAGCAGTTATGTTATGCATGGCAGGTATCAGGTTTATTTATTGCAGCCGTGCTTGAGTKCTGGGGATTGCTACAGAAGAATTAAACATTGCCACAACTGGGCTGCAGCACCTTCAGCTCTTTTACGCTGCTGGAGTCTGTGAGTATTTGCCCTTTATCCGTGGCAGAAGTATCTCACCAAGTCAACGAGACTATCCTGAGTGAACGCCCAGGTGGGAGGCAAGCAGGGCTGCTYCTCCAGAGGAAAGGGCTTGCTGAAGTACAAGGCAGTGCTGAATGAGTATCTGCGAATTCCCTCGCTGGCCTCCTCTCCGCGCCAGCTCTTGTGGTTTGAATGCAGCATTAGTCCCGCTTGAGAGGCTGCTTCCCTCCAAGGCCAATCGGCTGCTCGGCAGCGCATGAAGCCCTTGCCGTCTGAACAGCTCGCTGGCAAGGGGAAGGACAGCACTAACGCTGGGGCTCCTCCAGCTCCCATTTGCCTTGACACGAGGGGAATGACCTCAAGAGCCTCTACCCGCTCCGGAGTACCCGCTCTCTGTGTTCATCCCACGTAAACAAGCCTGCCTYGGAAGATGAAATAATCTGGCACTGGACAGCCGTGAACAGTTAGCATCATTCTGAGTAGAGACCTTGTCCTGCTTAGTACCATGGCAACAACCACCACTCAAAATCTTACTCAGGAGACAGGTACAGGGAAAGGAGGAAAAAACAGCCAAAACACAGAGAATGTAAAATATTTTGACAAAATTTCTGTTTCAACTTCTTTTAGGGTACAGAGCTGTTAGAAGTAGTAGTAAATCCTGAGATTGTGTTGCTGAATGTGAAAAACCACCCYTCTCCTGTCTGGGGGAGTTGAGGTTGGTGAAGCAGCTGCTGCTCTTGCTGTTGCTATTAAAGTYTGTCCTGCTTTCTAACTCCCCACAAACACGCAGAAGGAGGAGAAATGCATCAAAGGAAGAAAGTGCAATTTTTGTCACAGTACTGGGTTTCTCTTGTAATACTACCACCACAGAAGGCAGATACAGCAATTATCATCACATCACTCTGGCAAACCTCTATCTGTGCAATACTATTTTGGGCATTGCTTTTAGCTATTTTATAGTCACTGGCTTATAGCAGCTGTATGAAAGAAATCATCTTGACTGGCCAAATCACTCTTTATAACATAACAACAACAGAACGAGAGACATAGGTAAGAGATTGAATGAGGCAGGTATGAACAAGACCTATTAACTTCAGAATGAGAGCAGATGAAAATGTTACAGCTTCTATACTTCGGAGAAGCTGGCAGGAGCAGTGATGTTGCTGTGCAAGAAGTAGCTGAGGTGACAGCTTTTCCTCATTAGATGAAGCTGTGACAGCAGAGCTCTTTTTGCCACAGCCCTAGTGTCAGTATCAAATGAGACTTTTTCATGCAGGCTTGCCAAACTAAGGGACTCCAAGTCAGCCTAAGCTTTTACAGATCTGCCTGTATTTTTTTCTACAGTGGCCTCCCCAAAGAAGATCAAAAGGCTTTTACATTCATTAAAAAAGGCAAACTGCACTCTAATAAAACTAGAAATGTAATTATACAAGAGAGTGCAAAGTGACATGGGATAACAGAAAACAGGTATATGCACAGTTTTCCTTGCCTACAGTGTCCCTAAAGGCAGATCCCAGGCTTCAATTCCATTAACTCCAGTTTCTGACTGCCAGCAAATCTGTGGGTGCTCTGGTCCCTCAGGAGCAGGAGCGATTCCCATCCCTTCCAAGGGCCCTGCACCAGCCTTGCCAGCAGCGGGTGCTGCTCTGGCTGTAGCCTGCTCCCCTGCCGCACTCCAGCGTTTCTGCCAGTGCCAGAACCCATCCCCTCCAAGGTCCTTCAGCTCTTCTTCTTGGAACAGATAAACTGAGAACAAACAAATCAAACTGAAATAGCTCAACCCCCTGCCTCCCCGTTTAGCACTTACACCTAGTTTCTGATCTTGTTTTCTAGTTCCATTCCAGTTCCATGCTCATTCTCTTCACTAGATAGATCATCTCATCACTTGACCAGGATAGAGAAACCTTCTCTTTTGACTCATTCAATCTACCATTAGCGTTTGTTAATTAAATAATACCACCCAAAAGAGCATGAAAAAATTGAGCTGGATTGTTACCATTTTAGAGGCATGTGCAGAAGGAGAAGCCTTTTCTGGTGGCATGTTCTGCTCTATAGAGAGGTCAGTCACAGAATTGAACCAAACCCCGATACAGTCAAAGCTGCTAGTTTAGACTTTTGTTTTGGTTTGCGCATTATTAAAGTTTAAAGAAATAGTACTGCTAACTGGAGAAATGTTCTGGTCAGTGCTTGTTGTATCTTGAGCCAGCACAAGATCTCTTTTGCTGTATTTGCTTGCTAACGGCCCTAAAAGCCATTTCAGGAGAGTTGTCATAACAGCAACTGTTAGACAGCAAGAACCATTCAAGAGCTGTCCTAACAGCATTGCTGCATATCCGACCCTATAAGACATCCTATTTAAGGCCAACATGCCAAGAAATATAGAATAACTAGTCCTTAACGTTATCCGTTACATTTCCCAGAGGGGAAATGAAAAAGAAACTTCTCTTTCAAATGAGTAAAACATCTGCTACAAATGGAAATACGTGACTGTAAAACTGTTGGTCTCACTGATAATATAACTAATGTTAAATGGTCCTGTATGTATAGGATAATTGACTTGCAAATTATAACTAGTTATACATTTTGATTGATGTAAAAAGCTCTTTCAATGATATCTTAATATTTATTAATGAAGCCATTAACTGTATAGACATAAACCTCTTGCAAATTACAGAACAGCTAGGGATGGTTTTAAAAGAGAACTTTAAATTTAAATTTATATGGCTGTGGCCAGATGCCTCTTGAGATAATTGATATATAAAATTGGTCAAATGTATTGATTGTTTGTACAACAATACAATTACATTTTCAAATTATACTAGGAGATTATATAATATATATATATATAATTATATATTTCAAATTATACTGGGAGATAACAAAACAGGTTTTGTTCTTTGATTACCAAAAAGAGGTACAAAAAAAAWTAGAATTTGGGGAATTAGAAAAACATTCCCAAAGGAAATTTTGAAGACACTTTCACTTTGAATGTGTGAGAATGCTGAAAGGAATGATCCCATTTCAAATCATTCTGATTATTTTACATGCACTTAAAAAAATTTAACTCTGAAATTATTAGTGTCTGACTTTTTGCTACTATATTACATTTACATAATCTGATTTTTAATTAATTTTTCTAATTTTTTAATTTAATAATCTGATTTTTTTCTGACAGATTATATATTCTTATACTTTTCCAACCTTTATCTTCAATATACAAACATTAACTGTAACTTGGCTAATGACACACATCCATATGTTAGTTCTGACTGCATCTACTATATTTTTGAATTCTAACTAATCACAGCAGATAAATTACTGTAGTGCATGTGCTGAAGGAAGCCAAAGTGATTTTACTTGTTTAAAGAACGTTTAAAATCCAAAAAAGGCAGCTGAACTTATTCAGCATCTTACACAAGATTTAGTGTGACTACAATAATTAATGCAAATAACCATAAGCTCTTATGCGTAACGTTTTCTTAATGTTACAGATATTTTTTATTCTTTCCCAATAAATGGACCATACACTCATTACCTAACAGCACTACAGAATATGCACGGAAGATTTATCTTGTAATAATATGAACTTTAGGAATTAAAGATTTTATAGGTTGGAATCAATTATGTTTTTTATATAAAATTCTTTCATCTGTAATTAATTATTCTGATGATCTCTTGAACTAAAATTGTTGCCTTGTAAACTCACAGATTTTGTTAACAATTTGACAGCGACATAAAGCTTTAGACTAAAATAATCTCTCTTTATCTCTTCAGTCTACATAAAGCCACAGAAGAGCTTAAATTAATGACAAAACACAGCAAACTGCAGAATACAGGAAGCTCTTAAGTACAGCTTTGCACTAAACCAACAACGATCATTATTTTCAGTAGTGGAAGAACGAAAACGTCAAAATGGAATTTTAAGTATAAACGTAAATTAAAGGCTAAATTGCTGAAATAAAATGTTCTGTAACATTCCAACAAAGAAAAGGCCAGAAGTAATAGCGTTCAGTTAGGTGTTGTCTCGACTGCGTGGTAAGGATATGGTTGTGACCCTATTAGTCTGCACTAGGCACCTGCCTGAGAAATTACTGTTGTTGGAACACGACAGAAGAGGAGGACCCCTAACTGCTTCTTGCCTGGCCACCTCCTGTCATGGAGGTGGAAGGGGAAAAGGAGGAGCTTGGGCTCCATCCCTTCTTCCCAACCCAGAAGCAATTCTGAGAAAAGAAATGCTTTACTCCTGAGCATCAGGAGAGCCCTCTAGGTCTACTGTGTCCACATAGCTCTGGCTAGAAGTGCTTTATTTTTATGAATTAATTTAAGAGCTAATCAAGGTAAGGGAAGAAAAGAAATTTCAAAAGTATATGGGAATGTACTTTTCAATCCTAACACACACTTGCAACCCTATATAGAACTTCTGAACCTGTTTGCCAATGACAACATCTGTGACACATGCTTATCAAAATGTTTAGTTCTTACTTATTCTAGGTGACCTTTTCAAGGATGCAGATCCTACTAATGTTCAACTAAAGGAAAAAATGCAGCGTATGCTCCACCTCTACTTACTATACACTAAACATAGATACTGGGCTGCGATCTCAAAAAAAAAACATGAATACAGAATTTAACATATCTCTGAAGGAAAATGTGGTCATTAGTTGTGCTAGGGTCACTCAAATCAATGCAAAAATGTAAATATTCAGAATACTGCCAATATTAAACAGCAGCATTATTGAAATGCAAGTTCAGACATTTTTGAGGAATTAATGGATCATAAATCCATTCAAATAACAACTCAAGTGATTGAAGTTTTGTGTCTCCTAACTTAAATTGTTGCCTGAAAAAATTCAGCTTACTTATATTTCTTAGAAAATGGCAATTAGCAAGTTCTCTTCCCTGTCCTACTTACCTACAATGAATATGTAGATCCTGTTGAAGTAAGAAAATGATGCCAAGCAACATTTTAGCAGCCAATATAGATGTATGTACAAGGACTAAATTCAACCTACTGGCTTTCATCAGCAAAACCAGTATTTAAGCTTAGAATTTCTGTGCAAGAAAGGCTGTATCGTGGTTAGCCATGTTAATTTTTAAAAGGCTGTTGTTGTTATCATTACTTTTTGGGATGTTTTCAATTATGTGATGTTTTCAATTATGTGTATATGTATCTCTTCCTGACAATTCAAAATAACCTGCTTCTTTAATGTTCACAGCATGTCTCTAAGAAGATTACGGAAATTGTGGTGTGTCCATGGTTAACTGACATCGGAGTTAATTGGTATGTTATCCTATCTTTTAGATTTACTTCAGAAACATGTTAGTAATGACTTCACTAAATAGTTTTTATTTTATAAAATATATTTACTATATACACTGCATATTAGTAAATATTGTTTCTTTAAAATACTAACAAGTGTAGTTGACATCAGTCAACTAAAAAGTACAGTGATTTTGGTGGTGCAAAGATCTGGCCTTTCATGCTTGGGCAGTACTTGACTGTCGCAACGTGATTGAGACTCAGCATCATAGCTGCATAATAAGAGTTATCTTTCTTGTCTTCCTTTTCTCTATTTCTGGAGTATAAATTAAAACTGAAACATCTATATGTATTTATGCTACCTGTAAAAAGAACAAACTTTATTCCAGAAAACATATCTCTGTACAATAATATTAAAGTAAAATTTTTCTCTAGAAAGATTATGATTTATATACTTTCCATTTTCATTCATACTGTACATAGTTTTCTGATTTTGCTGAGAAATAATTATAGTCTCTAAGCTATTACTAAGCACACACATAGTGGCCTTTAAGCATAATTTGTTCTTTTTTTGCCCTTTTCTTCAAATATTAGAGGTTAGAGTATGAAACAGATTCCCCAAGAAACGCAAAGCCTAAACTCATGCAGTGTTACAGAGTCTGAACACTCATTTCTTTTCAGGGTAAGAAACAAAAAGGGCCTCTCTAATATAGGTAATAGGAAATACATCTTTTACTTTCTGCAAATTTGTTCCTCAATTTCACAAGAGAAAATGGAAACCTATTTGCAGTTTAAAATACCAGTAGTACTGTATTTTTTTTAAAGTAGTATTTCGGTTCTTGATACTCTAGGAACTCGAAAGTATTTGGTCCACACACAACCATTCACTTGACATTATGTCAGTGAATATGATTCATACCTGTCTGCTGTCTTACAGAGAGCTCTGTACTAACAGCATATAGGATACTGTCAATTCTGAATGGTAGCATTTTACATTCATTTTGCAGGAGAAAAAAAGAATAGGGAAAGCAATAACTCATAAGTTACATCAAAATAAAAACATACCAAAAGTTATTTCACCCCCTCAAATCTTTCTCATGTCCTTAACATCTCTAAATGATTTTTAAATTGTCTAGATAAATCTAAATGTATTTAGGATCTAGATTAAATCCTGCAGCTTAACTGTTGATAAATGTTCTTTCAAAGTTTGGAAAAAAAATCTAGTGATTTATTTTTGAGTTAAGATACCCTCTTAAAAGTTGAACCAGTTTTCTGAAGACAGGTTTTGTTTTTAAATTGTTTTCAATTCTAAATTAAAGAGAAGCCTGCTGGAACACCACTTGATGACAGGTGGTGAATGATAAATTTGAATAAGCCTAAACTGAGATTTTCAGAGAGACTGAAAATGATTAAGATTCCAGTTTCTGACAAATTAAAATTCAATATTATATAATACATATTATATTATATAATATATTCATTAAAAATCTGAGACCTAATTATCAGTTGAATAATTTAATATAATTAATCTACATAATTTCAATAATTTCACACTTGGAGAAATACCATAATTGAGATTGGATACAGAAAATCTCCCATAGTATTAGCTTCTATGGAGTGAACAGTCCATCTTAGTTATACTTTTAGCGCAAAAATCTGACTTAGATCTCTCATGGGTAAGGTGGAATGCTGCCTTTAGGCCAATTAATGCCTTTTTACTTGCTCTTCTGCCTTTCTGGTTGACAATGTAATATATACTACTTCTTATGCCTAAGAAATAAGTTGAAGGTAAACTTTTTAAAATAATGACGAAGAGTTTTAATTTAATTTACTGCAAGCGTGTAGCTTTACCTTCTCATACTGTTACTTTAATATCCATCACATTTCTGAGTTTACTGTTTTTGTTTTCTTGACTGCAGTCAACTATCTTCAATGAAATGCTAAAATCTGTCCTTCTATGACTATATAGTATTGATGTCTTACTAATGACCTGTAGCATATTTTATGTCTAATAGCTATCACTAAACCCACAATATTCATTATGTGTTCAATTTTGAAGTATCATAATTAAGAATAACATAATATTCTTAGCTTATTGGCTTATCCTCAAAATGTGCAGCCCAAGACAACAGACAAGAGTAGGAAGCTTTACTTTGTATTTCAACTCTCATTATTCTACTTGACATTAATGAAAATTCACCATGATTAATTGCCTATCCTCCTTATACATCCCATCTCTCCATAAACATCTTTCATTTTACCCTCTCTGCAGGTTCCTAAAAGCTTCCCATGACCTTTCCAATTTTTTTTATTAAGTTTTAAGTTTCTCAGGGTTTCATGCTTTCACTCTTTAACTAATGGAAGAAAAAGTGGTAGGGGTGTGTAACATTGTGTGACATAGTGTCAGGATGCAGCTCTCCTTAAGGATTGTCCTTCACATAACTTGCTTTCCTTAATATTTCAGCAATACCAGCAAACATAAAACTATACATTGAGCACTGTTGCTATGTCTTGCATCCTATACAAAGTAGTCAGGCAACAGAAGCAGTTGCAAAGTTGGGAAGACACTACAAGAGCTAGTGCAGAAGTGCAGCACAGAGCAAGAGCACCTACCACTGCCATCTCTGGGAAATTGCTCTCTGCTGCACCCTTGTAAAAATAAACTCCAACAACAAATAACTCACAAAAGCTTTAAGATCAATTTCTGAAGTTTCGTTCAACTCTGATGCAGCCACATTATTTGGAACAGCAGTGCAATCCACAGCCACTTAGCAGCTTGTGCTCATTTTAGTCAGCAACAGAAGGGCAACTTCTTTCCTCTCTTGCGTGCCAAACTTGTAACTATCCTATATGAGAAGCATGTAATTGTTCCTCTTGATTTTTCTTTCCCTCCAAAATGTTTGTTTGTCTAACAGTCCAAAGGCACAAGTATGAAAGTGTAAATGCCCTTTGTGTTAGTTTTTTTTTGTCCTGCACATCAAGCTCTTCTATTAAAAAGTTGCAAGGTGAATCCATTACAGGAATAGTCCATATGGAAATGACTTTTTTTGTCTTCCTGTTTTAAAAGCAGTCTCTCCATTAAGATCCTTCATGGCAAGCTGGTATAATTCGTCAGTAAAATAACTCCCTTTCTTCATCTGCAGAATTTTCTTTGGCCGTTTTCTGGTGCCATGGGGTGCTATTATTTGTGTCTGAATGATAGTTTCCCAATGCCTTATGACTAAGAGTTTCCACCTGACTCAGTCAGGTCCATGTGAATTCTCCAAATGAATATCTATATATCTAGTATATCTAGTGTGCTCAGAGTTTCTATGGCAWTTTTATCCTCATAAACCCCTTCTGTGATAACAGAAATACTGTAAACATTTTACAAAAAGTAAATGGAGGAATGGAACAGATGAGGGTCCAGCTTATTAAGATATCTAAATGCTTAAGGATACAAACAGAGGCCTACTCAGATTTTAAAGGTGCTCTGACATGAAGTTCTCAGTGAAGCAATTGAAGATTTTCATTAAGTTCCTAATTATCATTTTTAGTTTTCTAAAGATTTTTATCAGCTAACATCATGTCACCCTTTAAATCCAGTGGACCTGTGCATTAAACGAGGAGCTGATTAGTGCTAAACTTATGCTGTAAGTACTTTGCCCAAAAGTACTTACAGCATAAGGGCAAATTACATGAGGAGGAAAAAAAAAAAAACAATAAGACAAGGATCTGTGCATATCCCAAGCATCCAGCCTTTTCCCCAGTCTGTGCCCTGCCCTAAATACTCAGATGGCAGAAGCTACACAGAGAGGCACAGATGTCAGGCAAGAACGGAGCCGTTCTCGGGGGACCTGCACTGGGGCTGAGGGGCGCACAAGGCCGAGGCCATGGACAAACTTTGGGATCTGGCTCAAGCACCCATCGCCCTTCACTTCCTCCCTTAGGCTGTGAGTTTTAGTAGCCACTGCAGCGCTGCTGCCACTCACATACCAGAGTCTGCTTGTATGACTGGCCAAACCAAACATGCACTGTACTGTCTTTATTTACCATGCAGATAGGCTTAGGTGGCTATGTGCTTTCTTCACAACAACTTGTACAAAATGTTTCACATACGCTTGCTAGCTGCACTCTTCTCACCTCTAACAATATCGCACACTTTGCAGAGCTTTTTAGCCTGGCCTAAGAGATAGTTGCTTGGTTTGAATAACACAAGTCATCTTCATGCAAGAAAAGACTTGAAGTTATAAAAATTAAAGCATCTTTTCCCTAATTCTGCCAAGAATATTCCGTCTTTCACCACAGATTTTTGTCCCTATGTTAGCACCAGGTGCTGGAAAATGGATAGATCTCTCATCAGGGCTTATTAATGACATTTCACCATTGATTACTCTTAATGAAACTCGCTATGTAAATTAAGCTGGATTTGGTCCACATACTCTCCTGTCATGGTGATTTGTATTACTTTCTCTTTCGGCAAGTCAAGTAAACTGTCTTCCTACTGCCTATGTCAACAAATCCAATGACTGCCTAGCGAATCTTATGAGCATCCAGTTTATCTAGAACAACACAGGTATTTTAACCAAAGAAATACAGGGCAAGTTAAATTTATTAATCCTTGGCATAACATAGCTACCCTACTGGGAAGGTTTCTGAGTCGAGGCCTGCTAGACCCTCGGAGGCTGCTTGCAGCTGCATAAAATGCAGTGTTCGCATTGAGGCCAATGGAGAGATGCTGCCTGCAGCAGGGCTGCTCGCTGCTGCTGCTGCACGTTGGCCGGCAAGGTCAGCGGCCACCACTCTGTGTAACTGAGCAGGGCTGCAAGGGCACCACAGGTCTGCTGTGTGCCAGCAGTTTAAACAAAATGACTAGAAACACAAAACTATTTTTTAGGACGCGCTCTCAAACAGATGCCAGGGATCCTTTTTGCCTGAGACTAAGGAAAAAAATTGTGCTCTCTGAAGGAAATCTCAGAAGCTCTTGCCCAAGTAGCTGAGATTAAAGTCTGCTGCATTTCAAGTAGTTTAGCATTCAAACTGAGCCTTGATTTAAATAGACATTTTGGGAATTAKCACCTGGTACCAAGTATGTGATTGATCCCTTGGCAAGAGAAAATTAGAGAATATCACAGGTGCCTGATACAAAATTATTACTTATATTAACCAAAACAATGAAACCCACCTAATCTTTCCTTTTGAAAATTCTTATGAAACATTTCATGAATCACCTTAAATCAGATATTTTTAAGAGACAGAGGAAGGCAGAATGACTGCAAACAGCTCTGGATGCAAGCAACCAAAACGTAGGAAAACTCATTTTATTTATTGCAAGGGAAGACCTCCCCCCCAGTTTTATTTACTGGATTGCTCAAGGCCTTTCAGCATGTCTGTGTGCTTGGCAGTAAGTTACTCTCCGAATGCTCTTTCTGATAAGCTAACTACAAGAAGACCTTTCCTACTGTGACTAGGCTGCTCTGTGCTAAACAAACTAATTTACTACAGAGAACGTTAAGGAAAGAAATACAGGGCTGGGACAGGCTTATCAGTATTGCAAGCATCCATGTGGTTTGTGGTGCACCCTTTAAATTCCTCCTCATCCGTGTGCAAGCTCAATAGCCCCTTTCGCAGAGGCTCGAGCCCGGCAACTTGTGCTCCGTGGCATCTCCCGCCGCCCGGCTGCGCATCCCGGCCGCGGACACAGCCTCGGGAGCCGGGCTGGGAGCCGCGCGCCGGGCGGGGTGGCCTCCGTCCCGCCGCCCGCGGCCGCTGCTGCCGCTGCCGGGGRAGCCCCGGCGGCCCTACCTGAGTCGCTGAGGCGGGGCCGCGCTCTGTCCCGCAGGTAGTAGATGAAATCGCGGCAGTTCTCGTTCTCCACGGCCCCGGCGGAGCAGAGCTCGGCCAGCAGCTGCAGCGCTTTCTGGCAGATCTCGTCCTCGCCGGCGCCGGGCATCGCCCCGCAGCATCGTCGGGAGCGGAGCGCGGCTCCGCGCTCCCGCGCC
>NW_020455510.1:2328326-2424692 GCF_003342845.1 Nothoprocta perdicaria
GGCCCGGCGCCTCCCGCGCGGCCGCGGCGCCTCCGCGCCGCTGCTCGGGGGCGGAGCGGCGCCCACCAGTTGAACGCGGGAGCGCCGGGAAGGGGCTTAACCAGGGGCGGGCAGCGGGAGCCCGGAGCGCGGCCCCGTCCCCAGGGCAGCTCGGCTGCATCGGGAGCAGAGGGGGACGGGGCGGAGGGAGGGAGCCCCCAGGCAGAGGTCAGGCTTGGGCGCAGCCTTGGGAAGCAGCATCCTCTAGGAAATTCCCTGCCTCCTCTTCTGCTCCATGAGTCAGGCCCAAGCCTCCTCTTTTAGAGGCTGCATCTAGTATTTATAAACAGTTGGTTAAATACCATATGCTTTGTGTGTCGTGCTGCCTACTGCTATTCAGAAATGACTACACTCACTCAACTGATTGTCATAAAATTATTTTTCTATCAATAATGCACATACTTGSTACATAGTGCCTAGGGGATGAGGAAGTACTGGAGTTTGATCCTCTTGCAGAGAATGGTGCCCTTCAATTCAGCTGTGGTTGGCCTGTGTGCTGGGGCACACTCTGTAGGGCAGGAAAGGGTTAAAGCCCCAAATGAGAAATGAGCTGCACCTGAGGCCAGGCTGGAGGTGAAGAGGGAAGCAGAGTTCTCAGGTGGATGGGAAGTGTGAGGTAGAGTAGTAGAAGGTAGGTGGCTGGGGTGGTTTTCTTCCTCTGGTGAAGGTTTGTTTTGCTTTGCAGGTAGCTGAGGCTTGTGGGTGCTATAAGGGGGTAAGCTGAGAGCTGGCTGCTCTCTTAGGTGTTTTGACTTCATAGGGTGGGATTAAATCTCATGCCTGAAAAAAGAGAGCCCAAGATGAGTGTGGGATGAGAGTACTTCAGTGTGTGTTTAAGAAGAAGGGATTTGAATGCTTGAGGAATAGATGGCACTGTTCTTAAAGGTCTGTGTGGCTGCTGGGCTTAAGAGGGTTTTTTTTTTGTCTAATATCTCTCCTGTGCTGTATCTGTACGAATATTAGGCTACAGCTGTGGGAAGTGTATGAGGGGTAATCCTGGAGCCACTAGGAAAGCAATGCTTGACTTGGTTAGTGGGAGTGAAGAGGAGGAAGAAGCAGGAATCCAGGTGTGTGCTGTCGTGGTTGAACAGGGCCAGTGGTCTGAGAGGCTCACAGTCCCCTGCCACCCTGGTTCACAGCTGCATAAGGGAAAATACTGCTGTGTGATCAAGGGCTTATGTGGCTCACAAATTTTCCTATTATTGGCTCTGGCAAGCTTTCTGCTTTTTCTCTTTAAATTCTAGTATGTGTGTATATATAAATACTAGTTATGAGTGYAAAATGCTTAGAAGAATATGTAAGAAATGGGAACTTGAGTGACTGGTACTGAGGTTTTTTTGAGTTGATGGTTTTTATAGGCAGCTTTGTTCTTGAGGTTGGTTATTTATTATTTGCAGGAGGCCTTAATGTTTTTAGGATGAAGGTAACTAGAAAATAGAATTGCTTTCACCTGGGCTTTTTACTTGATACCAGCTGCAAGAGGTTATCTCTGGAAGCTTGTTACCCTTAAATAAGGGACAAGTGATACCAACCTTTTGAGACTGTCTCACAAAGCTTGCAGAGCTGTTCTTGGATGCCCTTAACAAGACAAAGGGAGGCTTAGTGATTTTGAGATTTGTTTGAAATCCTGTGATCAGTATTAAATAGCATAATGAAGAAAGAAGAAAAGGGGCAGTGGTGCATTTTCATTATGGTATTTATAAAAGCTTAAGGCATCTTTTATATGCATTTGCATACCACTTGATGGCTTTTCTGTAGAGTTTTAAAACATAACGCACCAAATCAGTGTTTAGCAGTGCAGATGACAGCTTTGTTCCTCATTCTTCAGGAGGCCTGTAAGCTGCTGGTGTGCCAGGATTAGTAAAAGGACAGTGAAGAGCTTTGAGTGGTAGGTAGGCTGTGTCTTTACAGCAGATCCTGAAGGAAGAGCGGAATGCCTATGTTAAGCAGAAAAAAAGCCGTACTAAAGTCTATTAAATACTATCAAATGTCACTAAAAAGCTGTGTTGTAGCATAGGATTAGCCATATTCATATGATACCTGGTTGTCCTGATACAGTTGAGGCTCAGCTACTTCTGTAAAAAGTGAGCTGAAAGGAGATTGATAATGAGCATGAGTGGCCTGAATGAAGGTATAAGGAAAAGGTTTTCAGCTGCTTGAAGTCTAGCAGTTCATCAGTCAGGACCTTTCTCTCTCTTCTGTTTTGTGTTTGGATAAAGCTTTGCTGCCTCAGGAAGGAAAATAAGAGAAGTTCCAAGTAGTAGATACTGCATAGACTGCAACGTGAATGCAAGCTGTTTCATATCCTGGATCACTTYCATCATCCTTTTTTAGTAGATAGTTCTACTCTTTCTGATTTCATATGGATCCTCTTCTTAYTAGAAAGGACTCTGGGTGCTGTGGCTCTTCTCAAATGTTTAAAGAAAGCTTCCCTCAAAATCAGAACAGGGAAAAATGCATCATCTCTGATTATGATTTGATTAATTCTAATTTTGACAATTCTCTTGACAGGTTTTATAAATATTAGTGGAGGGGGAAAAAAGCATTAGTGAATAATTCAAGTCTAGGGAATGAAGTAAGCTGATGAACTRTTTTGTTACCAAGTTTGTGGTCTGAGGTTTTGTTATTGATTGCTCGCAGAAATTCAGAATTGTTTTTCCCTAGTCAGGGATCTTTATCACTTTTTGGATCCTTTTCTTTTGTATAGTTTTTCTGTCTCTTAATGCCACCTTGCCCCCTGGCTGCTTTTGCAAGTAAATACGTGAGGAAGGCTCCATCTGCTACAAAGGGAGCCACAGGCCCTGTGCTATACTGAGTTCCTTTTGAGCTGTAGCTCTGCACATATCAGTGCAAGTCCAAACCAGAATTAGACTCTGGAGTATTGAAGAGAGTTCAGCGAAACCTCATGCAGTGAGTGTGCATGAGTACCAAGTAAGCTTTTCTGACTTCTGTTTTTTTTTTTGTTTTGTTTTCTCCCCTCTAGCATGTTATTTATGACACTTTTCCTTGCTGTTTGCCTGTTAGTTGGTGCTGCTTTGGGTACTGAAGTTTTTAATCCCTTGATTATACAGGGAAGCATAGTATGGAAGAAAGGAATTGGTATCCCGGACAGAAGCAACCAGAGTAAATCTTCAGCTTTACCTTGTAGGTTAAGGATGGATTAAGAGCAAAAATATCATCTGTGTTTAGTGCTAATGTGTTTTTTAAACTGCACTATAAGTGTAGCTAGTTTAGAGATATAATCTTATCTTTTTTTGATACTGGTTAGTTGTTATTAGCTAAAGAGCAAAAAGGCAAAAGTGATGGCATCCTTTGACCTTTAAATTCCTTGATGGACTGTTATTTAGTTAAAAAGGAATATGCTGAAAAGACTATTTTACATTAACGTGGTCCACTACTACACTGTCCTTTTGTGAGGCACTGTTTCTAGCATCCTGCCTTAGTGTGCTGAAGGATCCAAGCACTTAAGGAAATAGAGAACCTGATATTGAAAACAAGTCTCCTGGAAATGAGATCTTAATCATTCAAGATCTATCCCTGAAGTTTGTTATTTCCATTTATATGTTCATGGGAATTAGAAAATGACAACAAAGGAGTTGGTCTGATGCTGTATGCACCTCCAGTCAAAAAGTTATTTGCATCATTTTTGTTTGAATTTATAAATGCACAAAAAAGTAGAGCTCACCTTTTGAAAGATAGAATGATAATATAATGAAGGGTAGTGAAGATGCCTTGCTCAGAGCAGGGGAAAAAAACAAGGTAATAGTCTACATAATATTCAGGGCTGAACCAGGTTTATATGTCTAAAATCAATTGAGTAAAGTGCCTTTAAAGCAGGTGTTTATTTTCTGCTGTTTTTTTTTCCAAAAGCAGAATCATCTGGGGCAAAAATGGGATTTAAAATTGGTATCATACAGTCTAGCATATAGGAGCCTTTCTATAATTGACTGTTACTGATAGTCTCACTCAGTGGTGCAGTTTATATAAGTAAATATGTAAGAGCTTAGTCATTATGTAGATTGCAGGAAAGTTGTACTAATGTGTTTTCACTCAGCTGCTCACAGCTACATACTAATACTTTTTAATCAAGAGGGAAAAAAATGTGGATTTCTGGTTTATAGCTTGAGTGACTTTTAAGAGAATGCTAAGAGAGAAGAGATCTTTCAATGTGAAAGTAATCCCTTGTCTTTGAATGTTAGAAGGCTATAGAAAATCCCACTGGAGGGGGGAATACTTYTTTGATAACAGACTAAATGCTGTGGAAATGGTAGCTGTTGCCAGTGCCTCTATAGTGCTGGCCTCTGAGAGGTAGTTAATTTAGAAAACGTTTTTGATGAAGTACTGCTAGATCAGATGTGATCAGCTTATAGAGTGTGAGTACTGAGCTATTCTTAAGCTTTGTCAAAGGGCAGTACTTTCTTGCCTAACTGAGGCTTTTGATGTTACTTTCTCTTAAATAAGAGAACTTTATCTTAGAAATGGAAGGCCAGCAGTTATTACACTATGCAGAATGACAGGAGCCAGGGCCTAGTTCAAGTCTGTYGAAGGCAAAGGAGTTTTATATGTGTCTTGCACATCTCCCTTCTCAGCAGACTAACAAAGAATTTCTTTTTCTGTTGCAGCTGAAACATCAGGTGAATAAATGAACTGTCCTGCTGTATCAGATACTTTTGAGGGGAAGAAAGGTAAGCTATTTCTTTGAAGTAGCCATAACTTAAGCTGAAGTGACTAAGGTCATATGTTTAAAGGGGTTTCTTGGAGTCTTGCTGCTAACACAATGATAAACGCTTCGATTGGAAGAGTAGTGTTTTTTCTTTTCCTTTTTTTTTTTAATTTTTAATAGCACATCTTTGTAATGCTGAGGACAGTAGATTGAATTTGCTTTACTGGGTATAGTAACTACAAGCTGTACCGTAGGACAGATTTTCTTCTGCCTTGTCATCCCCTGAACAGGACTCTTACTTTCTCTAAACATGCTTCTCTGAAGATGTTCTATGAAGCTAATGAAGTCTGGTAGATCCTGACCACCCACCTTACATAAAACTTGTTTGTATGAAAGCTTTCTTGAGTCCCATTCCCCAGTTATATTTGCATCTAGACAACACARTTGATTTCCCTCTTGCTAATTTTTCTATGTGAAGGTAAGAGGAAGAAAGTAGGGCTTTTTCTCTGCCTGCCTCAGCAAGTTTGTTTTTCTCACTAACATTCTTAAAATCAGACAAATTAATAAGACTGGCTTTTGACATTTCTCTACAGAAACTTGCTTGATTAAAATATTTCTGGCTATTTTAGGTGCAGCCTTCCAAAGACTTTAGCAAATGAAGGAGCAGGGCTGCTTTAATCTAGTCCCAACTGCCGGGTTTTGGTTGGTTAGTGAGATTCTTCTTCCTTTAAGGCCAAAAGTCTTTCCTTAAACACACTGAGGGGTCGATCATCTGCTTTCCTGAGAACTCTTCGGTCCTAGGCTCCCTGTTGCTATTTGGTCAGCAGGGCTGATACAAGCCTTCTTGTTACAGATTGGTTTCCATCAGTGCATCCACCTGTTTTTCCCTGAAACCATACAGAGAAGGAGAAATGATCTACAGCCAGCTGTAGTCTTTTTTTTTTCTTTTTCTTTTTTTTTCCTGCTGTTATTTCTGTTCATACACAGGCTCTTAAATTTTATGAAGCCAACTTTAAGCTTTCAGGTAAATGTAGCTGCATCCTCCTGGGTAAAGTGGACAGTTTCTGTGCCAATTGCATTTTTAAAGAAAAAGATTACAGTACTTTCTCTGCTTGCTTTCTTTGCCTATGAATCCATTTACTTCAGCAAAGGGATTAAACATTATAAACACTAGCTAGAGCAATTTTTCATAATTCTATAAATGGATAGAATCATTTCTTTATTTTTGCCAGAGAAAGGTAGCAATTATCAGGTTGGCCTCTACCAATAGACTTTATTTTACTTTGGAAAATACTATCGAGTACCTAGTTCGGTATGCATTGTACTTAATGCACATCAGAGAGGAAGAGGTAACCTAGATTATAATTTCCTGTGGCCTTTTGCAATACCTGGTAGATATAAGGCAACATAAATACTGTGCAGTTGGCTCTTTTTTTTGCTTTAAATTGAAGAGCTTTCTTTCAGTCCAGTATGTGTAATTCCTAATAAAGACTGTAGCTATGTGCATGACTGAAAAAGCAGGTTGAAACAAAATAGTATAAGACTTGTATAAAGTTACCACATTTTGGAAATTGAAGGTTTCAAAACAATATCGGTCCTCTTTTTTTCCCTCAGTTTCTAGCATTCACTGTCATTCATAATATCTATCTGTAGGCTCAAAAAATGCACTTTTGGAGCATTGAATCTGTATATAATACTTTCTATTTTCTTTTAAAAATTGCATCTTACAGGATCATCCAGGTGTTTCTTGTGTATTTATGCTTGAATATGGACTGCCTTAAAACATTGAGAGACTGGACTATCTGGATAAAATAGGTCTACTTTGCATAATAACCAAGATAACTTAGTGTTGTACCTGCTTGCTGTGGGGGAAGAGATGCTGGTGGTTTCTTTTCTAGGCTTGAGGGAAACTTCTTTAGGGAGAGACCGAAAGGCTAACTCAACTCGTGTTAGTTGGGTTAATTTAGCTAGGTATCACATAAATGTTCAAGTGATAGCACTTAAAGGTTATACAAACTGGGGGAGTCATTATTGATGGAGATGTCGATACCTAGCATACACACGTCTGTCTTAAGGTTAATCTGTTTGTATAATATTAGAAAGGCCTGGGAAGTACTGATGCTGTCRGACCAAAACCAGGTACCAACATGAGATAGTGTTACGTCTGCAAGCAAGGCTTTGTAGTGAAGAGAAGCAGTGAACATAGGATGTGAGATTTTTTTTTTTTTCTATGCATGCTTGATGTGTCTTGGAAAGCAGTATCCCTAGGACTGGGAGATCATGTTGAGCAATGGACAGACTCCCAGTGAGATGCTTCCCTGTTACACAGCAAGCAGTGAGGATGTGATCCCTCTCTAAGAGCAAGCGCAATGCTGCTGTTTGTGCCATGAATTGAACTGGGGCTGGCACTTCAAAAAGGTTTATGAGGAACTGAAACTGATTCAAGAAAGGACTATGAGTTTAAAGTTTGTAGACACAGGAAAAGACTCAAGTTGTTTATCAGAGTAAGAAATGATTTAAGCACTGTCTGCTATGTGCAAGAAGGGAAAAGATGCTTCTGATACTTTTCTTACTGCCTTTTGGCTTTGCCTGATTTGTAATTATGAGGCTGTGCTTCTGGAAAGTGATGATTAGCAAATTCATCAGGAAAGGCTTTTTTGGTGAGAATAATTTGCTGTGGGGAAAAATGTGCCTGCAAATGTGTTAGATGGCAGGTTATGTAGCCTTCAAATCAGGGCTTGAATAGGATTAAAGAAATGCTGATGCTCAAATAGCCTAACTCAGGATCACAATGTTTGTGATAGGAAATTCTCACCAGTCAGTTGTGATCCCAATAGCTGCTGCTTAAAATCCATTCATTTTGGGCTGGGAATGCCTGGGGATATAGCCATAACCCAATAAACTCAAGGGAGGTATTAGAGTTAGGGTCTATAAAAATGAAGCTTGTATCCTGAGAGCTCCTGAGAATAAATTCTGAATTAAATCAGTAGAATAGTGTGTAGGCAACACACAACAGTGAAGAAGGATTAAAAGTCGGAGATTCTTGGAAGCATTAAAGAAGGCTGCCACTGTGTAACTGGAAGAGCAGTGAAGTATATGTGGAGTAAGTGAACTCCAGCAGAACTGGGTTATAAACTAAAGCGGGCCTATACTTGGAGCCTTGGGGAAAGGTGGATGATGTCCCTAATGTCGTCTAACTTGTATTTGATTCTGTATGTGGAAAATAATGGATTTTGAAAGACTTCTTAGCACATGCTTTCTAAAGGAATTCTTTAACTCTTACTAACGTTAGAAATTTGCTTGCTGAAGTGGAAGGTGCTAGAAATGCATGTGCTTTAAGCCTTCCTTCTCATTGGAAAGCATATTAAAAATCTAGCCAACACTTTCAAAGAGCAGCTGAGTCTTTGTAGTCTGTTTTCTTACTATCAACTTTTCCAATCATGAGGGATATAATCATAATCATTAAATGGGTTTAGCCAAATTGAAGTTAAATTACTCTTGGGTCTTTCTACCTGTACAAATGCATTCATCAGTCATCTTCATGAGTTTGCAGCATTCTGAGATTTCAGGCAATTCTCATGTATTATATAAGCATTTGCACATCTTAACGCCAACCATCTTTGGCACTGTCCTTTGCCTGAAGGGCTCAAAGCTGTTCTAGGAGTGGATGGAGATATTTTCTTCCTTCTAAGGCAGGATATACTCTTCTTCCTTCCTCCTAAAGCTCCTGTAACTGTTTCAACCTTTCAAAATCTGTCAGAACTCAGATTTCAGCTCTGTAGGCTCCTGTTTCCCAAGATTGAATCCTACTTCATAAATCTAACCTTATCCCTAGCATAAGCTGATATCTGTCTTAGAGTGAAAGTTCAATTTCCTGGGCTTCCTCTAGCCCTTGTTTTAGTCCTGTGAGCTTTTCAGGAGTTGCCAGCATTTCAGCTCCCCATTCATAACTTTAGACCTGCCTAAACTCTCTGCATTGTCACTGTGGACTTTGTGCCTGCTTTAGCAGGTATATTAACTGCTTGACTGTTCTGCCACTGTAAATCTTTCAAGATCATCACTATTTCACCTTTTGGAGTTTATCTTTTCCTGAGCTCTGACCCTAGTCACAGCCTAAACTGCTGTCATGAGATTCATACTTCCCTTAGAAGCAATTATACCTCACTTCCTCCTGTGCAAAATAAGAGCCTTACTTTAAGGTCTGTCACTCAGCTGCATATATTCTCCTTTTTCAAACTCTATCCCTCACCTAAACTCCCCATTAAAGCAACACTGTGAAACTTTTCAGCTGGTGGCAGTGTGTTATACACTTCTGTCCCACAGTGATCATTTAAATCCTGAAGGCTTTCAACCTCCAGCATTTATTCAGCTCTGCTGCTCTGTTTTCCTGAAAGCTAGTGTTCAGCRTCGGCATCGGGCTAGTTAGTACTTGCCTTAAATGGAATGACAGCTCATTTAGCCCTGCTTCCTCCAGCTCTCATTTCAGGAACATTGCAGATCTGAATTAGTGCTGAATCTTCAAGTGTTAGTAGAGCCAAAGTGGAAAGTGAGTGCTACGTGCTATGAAAAGTGAGAGGCAGCTATGTGGAATTTGGGTTAGGATTTAAAAGAGGAGAAAGGTGAAAATTTCAGAAACCAAAAAGTGCTGGATTTTTGAAAACCTATGAGGCTGAAATGAGAGAACTACAAGATGAATTCAGTGTAGCTTCTAGCCTTACTAATTCACTTCTCTATCCTATCTATTTGGGGTCTTGGTCTGCTGTGACCTTAGACTCACTTGAGCTTAATAGGCTATACTTTCTTGAGAAATTGCTAGCTATAAGCTGAGGCATGACTGTTAACGCTCTTATTTGTCTTTTTTCCCTCCCATGCTCCTTTTTTAAGATGCACTGAAGTTTCCTTCTTCAGTCCTGTACCTTGGTCATGTGACTCTTCTGATATAATTTATTAAGACTTTCTTTCACTAAGGTGCTTAGCTTCAGGATCCTAGTGTGCTGGGAGTGATCTGCATGCAAGCAGCATGGTCTGAATAAGTTGAAATGAATTTCAGCCTGTCCTAATACCTATCAGGTGCCTGCAGGAAGACTAGAAACCCTTTCATATCTATGGATTTAGTCCTTTGCTCAGTCCAGGTTCCTGTTCTTTGCTTTCTCACAGCTCAGCAGTTTGGTTTTTGGAACTGAAATCTGTTCCTCAGYTGTCTAGCATAGCATCGCCTTGCTCTTGCCTTCTGTGCTGTCTGTACACTGAGTAAATGTTATGGGGGGTTAAAAAAAAAAAAAAAGCCCTAGTTTATTTATAAATATATTTGCATTTGTTTATACAATTTATTTTTAGATTCAGAGATGTATTCTGAGATATAAATTCGATTTCTATTTTGTCTCAAATGTAATAAGGAGTACAAATTGTAAATAAACTTTAAAAATCATACAGAAATGTAGTTACACAAACAACTCTAGTTTAAAAGCACACAGAAACATTCATAGAAAAGATGTATGATAGTTTGCTTTAAAAGAAATAATACAAATATAAAACTAATGAAAAGAGACTGGACTGTTTGTATATCTTATCCCTCTTATACTTTCCAGCCCCTTGAGCTTCTTGCCTTCCCAGAACATAAGGCAAGTAGTTTAACTTACCCGTCAACCACCAAGAAATCTAGATTTTTCTAAGAAACTCCTCTCTTTCTGCCGGGAGGAGCAGCACAGGGAGTACTTTGTGTCCTATGCTTTCTTGAAAAATAAGTCAACCTTTTATGATTTTAAATGGCAGCTGTGATCTTGGAAGATGTAGTGCTCATTATGCTAGTTGACCAGCATGTGTGTTTTGTTCACATAGGTGATAGTCTAGCTCAAATATTTGGCATGCTTGCACTGCTACGTTCAGAAGGACTCCTCAAGAAGGGGATCTCCCAGGCAGCTGTTCAAGGCCCTTCTTTAATTAAAAAAAAACAAAAAAAAACAAAAAAAACCCCCCACAACTTAGCCAAGGTATTCTGCAGTTCTTTAATTTCTAGCTTTATTTTACTTCTGCTTCTACTTGAGAAGCTTTGGACACCAAAGTTTTGTTTGCTGGCTACCAGGAAAGGGAAGGACCTTTTGAAAAAGCAGATATTGTAGCAAGAGTTCTACAGCTGTGGGTCACCCTAGGCTGGCCTTTAAGCTCTGTATTCAATAAAATTTGTTATATTTGTAAGTTCAGAAAGGTTGACAAGTTTTGCTTAGCCTTAATCTGTGCTATGTGATTTACCTTAATAAAATATTGTTTTGCCTTGAGCTTTTTTGCTGACTGTGCTCTAAGGCCTAGGCTTCGAAATGTGTCATCTCTTGCCTATCTAGATATATCTGCCTATTTATGTGCTTATCTGTATCACAAAATGCTCGTTGCTACAGCAGTTCTGCAAAGTATCTTATGCATAGAGCGGTGCAAACAGTGGTCTTGGTCTTGTGCTTACGTGGGGCCACRCTTCCACGCAGACTGCGAAGACGCAGCCTTAGACTGCTGATTTGCTCTGTTTTTCCTATCCTTCAGGAAGGAGCGAGCTCACACTATTAGACTGGTGTTTTATGAAGGAGCGGTATAAGGTTGTCAGAGATCCTTGAGGGCAGAGAAATATAGAAGTGTGAACTTAGGCACTTCTGTCTGAAAACAAGTCCCTMTGAATAGTAACTCTGTCGTGCATAAATTGAAGAATATTCTTTATGCAAACAACTGGAAAGGAAATGCCTGTTAAGCAAATAAGAGTATAATGTATGCTTGAGGAATCTGGGGACAAATGCATCTTACCAGGTAAAATAACATAGAAATTTTATATATCTTTTTATACATTATACATATTTTTATATATCTTGCTGTATAATGCAAACTTAATCACAACTGCGTGTCCATGAAATACATCACAAATAGTGAGAAGTGCATGATCTAAATAAGAACTTCACTGGCAGCTCTGATGTTGAGTTCACAGTGAGATCAAAGCTCCTGCCTGGTGGGACAGGAACTGCAAGCACCCACTTGACCGCTTTGTTGTTGTATGTGTGTGTTTTGTTTTTTCTTTCTCTAGTACAGCTCCAGCTGTGTGATCAAGGGGAATAAAATAGTTAGACATCTTAAGGAATAACATTATAAGCCTGTGTGTATATATATTTATATATTTAAGAATATGTATATATTTTTCTTATACTAGCTCTGTTCATCCTTTGTCTTTCAATTGTGCTTAATATCTGATCAGTGTTAGCTGTCTTTGATTAGTTAAGCAAATAGGTAGTGAGTGCTTTTGGGTATTCTTGTACTTTATATTTACCTTATTGGACAAGCCATAGTCATGTATTTTTCTTGGCCTTGCAGATGCACAGGAATGGATGGTTAACTATAACTTTCTTATAGAAAATAACAATTTGGTTTCTATCTAGAGTGTTGTAAAGTTGTKAACCATGCTTGATGGGAAGTAAAGACAGAATCCCTGCCACTATATGCTTTGCCAAAACAAAATCTGCTTTTTGTAGATTAGGAGGGTGTTGAAAATATGATTATATGTACTTCTATATGGGCTCTTCCACTAAGTTTCTTGAGCTTGGCTAAAGAAGAAAGCAAAATTCTCCTGAGATTCTGKAAGACTAAACTAGAGAATTGCTTATTCAACACAAACACTTGCTTCAAAGAATCGATGATATAGTATAGAAGGATGGGGTTTAGATCACAAGAAGGTTTTGTGCCATCTGTGCTGAAGTTAAATTACTGTCCTGCTCATTTGTTCGTTGTGGTATATTAGCTATGCTTTGATATTACAGCAGTCTTTTTCTTTTTTTTTTTTTTTTTTTCCCCTTCTTAAAGATTGGTTTTATCTAGTTACAGTGAGTAACCCCTGAAAAGGAAGCTTGCGAACTAACAGCAGGAGTGGAGCTGTGCAGGTAGATGAACCATCCAAGTCCTTACGCTTCAGACTGAATGCAGTTTGGAGGAAACTATCATTAACAGCTTCATTTTATTAAATTAACCTAACTTATGGTGAGGTCCTTCTGTAGCAATGAGCTGCTTTTTATGGCTTTACTTTGTAGGACTTGACTTTCTGTGCACTTTGACTGTGCATCCTACACTTGTTAGGAGAAGCATATACCACTCACTGACATCTCCTTGGGAACCGGAAGATAAAAATTACTCTAGTTGTATCTGTTGCTCTATTTTGATGCAAACAATTTTATTTTTCCTGAAGAATGGCTACCTAGACATGAAGGAATTAACTGTTTTGGATTGATTTTTTTTTTCTTTTTTTGCCTGTGTTCCAGTAAAGAAAGCGGGTCATGCAGTGGAAGAACAGTAATGACGTTCTTAATTGAGCGGCTCAGGCTGTTTGCCTCAAGCTTCTTGCGTTCTAATTAGAAATCCAAATGTAGCACGGTGTTCCTGGAGCCTCCTGTCTGCAACAGTTTAAGGAGGTTCTCTGTTTTGTCCAGCTTTCTGTTCAGTGCAAGGTTATTCCTATGAAAGTATTTTAGACTAAAACCTTGTAGAAAATGTTCCTTCTAATAAACTTGGGCAGCTAATGGTAGAGAGCTCATTTATAATGCATCTCACGGAGACAGTTGTTATTCCTGTGGAGAGACTAATGATGCCCTGCATGCAGAATGAACATGGGAAGATGCAAAGTGTCTGATAACTGTAGGTCAGGATCATTTTAGTAGTTGCTAAAGAGCCTTTTTTCTTTTTTTGTTAAAAGAGATACTGCATGATAAGTGCCTTCTACTAAGCCACGTGGTAAGCAGTAACCAGACAGATGTAGTCATTTGAGGTATTTGCTTTTAAACATCTTTCTAGAGTGTTTCTTGGGCATTCAAGTGTTTTGGCATGGGGAGAATGACCACTTGCCATAAACCTAGCTGGATTTGATCTGTGTCAGAGTTATTGACCTGAAGACTGGTGTTTAAGCGTTACAGGAATGATTATCAGGGTAATACACAGGTAAATGAATAGAGTGATTAAAATTACTTCAACCATTTGCCTTCTGCTCCAAGGAGCTACCTGTCTCTTTCAGAAGTGTGAGATAATTGCCTGCTGCCCAGCCTAGCTGGGTGGTGTGATCCAGATCCCAGCGCAATCGCTAATATGGTCTGCGTCATCTGCTCTAGAGCAAGAGTTTGCATCTTGTTTGCAAGCTCCAGGATGAATCACTCTCCACTACTTCTGGTGGACTATCCAGAGAAAATATTAGTGACTCACTTATCTTGAATTAATGCAGTTATTCAGAACCGGTAATGGACTAATGTGAAACAGGAGGGGCTGCAGTAATGAGCCCTTGATAAGAGTTCTTGCTGGCATAAAGTGGTAGTAGGGTCCAGTTACTTTAGCAATTCTTACTTTCTTTTTTTCTTTAAATTTCTCTCCTAGGAGAGATGGTTTTACTTGATTATGCAAGTCATAAAGCTCTTTTTAGGTAACCATTTATCGCTCTTTATCTTTAATGTAAAAGATAAAAAGACCATAGCTAGCATTTCATGATTGAAATCCGTGGATGCGTTAACATTTAGACAATCTGGATAATATAAAATGACAAGGCAATAGCACTTTTTCCCTGTTACAGTGTGTGGGGGGGATCGGAGAGGGTGGAGGTCTGTAGCAAACACTCTTGATCAGTCCCTGATTCTTCTCCATCTGTTGCTTGTAGTGTAAGTGTTAAGCAGCTCAGGTCTTTGTTGTTACTTGTCTTTTGAGACCAAGGTTTCTCAGTTTTCAGTGTTTTAGTCTCTTATTACCAGAAAGTCTTATAGGGCTTTCTGACACAAAATCTACTAGATTGCAGAGCTCTGTTTTTAAACAAATGTGTTGTACTAGACACTGTTTTCAAGAAGCCTTGAGATTCCTTATGAAAACCGGATTGCTATTACGAATGGTTGAAGCCCTCATAATAGTATCTTGTATCATGGATGACTGCAGAAGGACTCCAAACCCATCATTTGTCATCTATTTTACACTTTTACACGTATTTTAAGTTTTTCTGACTCAGTACTACAGCCTTGTAACACTTGCCAAAGCACAAGAAAAAAAGGCTTAATGAGTATAATGATTAGGATCAATGCAGCATAATGTTTATATTTTAATTTGCCAACTTAATACTATCTTGTAACAAAGTTGGCAAGAGATGAGCCAGATRAGTAAAACAATTGGTCATATCAAAGAGAATTGGGTTTTACTGAATGACTGCTGTAAGGCAAAGATCTCRCATACACTCCTGTTTGAAACAGGTATAAATTTGACTTTGCCTGAATTAAGGACAGATACAGTAGTATTTTAGACTTGAGCAAAAGTGAAATAATGAACTACTAGAGTTGATCATGATTAGTTATCCAAAAAAGAATGTTTCTGATGAAGCTTTGATAAACATCTAACATTGGCTAAAATCTGAACTATGTAACATCAACTGAGTTAATATAGATGATGTGGTTTGCTGTTTGGTTTGCTTCATGTACATAAGAAATTTAAAGACAGCCACTTGTACAGACAGCTAAAAAAGACTATGGAAGCTTAAGCTTCCTTATAAAGACAAGGCAGCAATGAGTTTCTAGAGATGAAGTCTTATGAATAGAACKTACAGGAACTGTGGTGGAGTCCATCCTTTCAGGCCTATTGGGAAAGGAAGACCAAAAGCCCGAGAGCTTTTTTTGTGAGTATTTTTTTTGAGGAGTTAAAAATGAGAGTCCCTTTACAAACTATAGTAAATGCACTTATGCATGTGTCTAATTAGATTTTTCTTTATGAAAATTGGAAAAGAGTTTTTGTAGGAAGTGGAGAAAGGGAGAGGTTTTCCCCCTTTCCTCTGGCCCCTTAAAAAGCACACAGTATTGCCTTGGTGCTGCCCTTTCCAAACTGGGTGYCTAATTCTTTGTAGTTCAATTCTGTTTGCACAGATATCAGTAGCAAATAGTCTTAGTTACTACTAAAGCATCTTAGTTGTTTGACATTGAGCGAATTACTATTTCTTTTTTCCCSTAGAACTAATGTCAAAGTGGTTCGTAAAGACAAATTTTGCTGACTTATATTGTCAGCTTTTTTTGTCCCATTGGGAATAGACATCAAAGCTGAGTACTACAGGGAGTTGAGTTTYCATATAAAAATCTGTCTGCCTATARGTGAATTGCTCTTCCTTCATTTCCAAATAGAACTCATTTCTGTGCCTCTATCTAACACTTCTACTTAGTCTTTGTTCAGGGACCTGATATGAGCTTTTAGATCATAGAATTCAAAAATATTGCCTAACAGATGCATTGAAAAAGTTGTTTTGATTTCTGTTGAAGATAAATCTTCTGTAATGCAGCTCTTCATTATGGTTCCTGCTATTGCAACAGTTGTCATTACTTGAAGCTAGCCTTTTATTACTCATGATAGCTTTGCTTTGTGGAGGATCTCCTTTATAGTTAGATGTATTTTAATTATTTTTTCCCCAATATGCATAGTAATAATAGTAACCCAATGCAGCTTGCCTTAAAATATTTTTATTCTACCTCAGAACTGAGAAGCAGTTGGTAAATTATATATATATAAAAAATTTATTCTATTAACAAAGCTTAATATTCTTAAGAACTTGTAACARCTCAAACTTTTTACTATTTAATACATAAGACTATGAATTATAGATGGAATCAGTCAGGTGAAATTAGTGATGTTTTCAATGCAAAACTTTTTTACCTGGTATACTACTTAAATTAGCATAATATGTTTTGAGACTTTGTGAATAGTATCTCAAAGCAAAGTTTCTCGGGGGGCTGCATGTGAACTCACTTCCCCAAGTGCTTGTGGTGAATACAACTGAAGTTAATCTAAACCTGAATTGTAGAACTTCTTGCATTTTCTAGGTGATAGATGTGAATGTTAGTTACGTAACTGCAGTCTTCTGGTTTAGGCATGCTTGCCATCATCTTTAATTTATCATGCAAAGTCAGTGGATTAAATGTTACTTTGATTCTCTTTAGACCAAGTCTAACCAGTGCATTTCTAGAATGTGATAGAAGACATGCAGCAGCTCTGTGTAGATCAGTCAACATCCGATAAACTCCAAGTAATCAAATATTAGAGCCTTTGCTGGAGAGTCARATCTCAAAGGCTTTGATTAATCCTGTATTTTTTTGATGTGTAAAACAGGACTTTCTGTTAATGTGGGATATGCTCTGTATCAAAATGAAACCTACCTGTGCATGCGATGGATGCAATATGATGTAAATTGATAGTAAAAGCTGAGATTCATGAGATCGAACTCTTGCTATCTGTTAGAGTGCTTTGTCTTTCTTGTTCTGTCTTGCACTCTCTCTCTTTTTGGAAGTTCTTCAGCCAAAAGTAAGTGGGTACTCTCAGACTTTGTGGAAAGGAGGATTTAAGAAATAGCACGTGGTAACTGCATTGGCTTCCAAGTACAGGGAGTCTTTGCAAAAATATTTGGTCCTACCTAACTCCCTTTTGGAGCTATTGGCAGTAGCTGTGTGGGAAACAAGCTGTACAACTCTGCTGGGTGATATGCACCCAAATGCCAGAGCTCTGCTTGCTGAATCCTCTGTTTCCTTTATATTGCTATCAGTTTTCTCCTTTGCCATGGCAAATGCTGTGTACCGAATCATAAGGGGAAAGCTTGCTGTCCTTACTGGTTAGATTCCAAATGTGAAGATGCTATTCCATTGGTTACCTTGCAAAAAAAGCACACTTTGGAGATGGTCACAGATACAGAATGGCTTTATATAAAGATTGAGGGAGTATTTTTGTTTAAAAAAAGAGAAGCGTGTATTAGACACCTAAATGGTAGAGTGGTGTGGAAAAAAGGGTTAGAGAACAACTTCCAGTGCAGGAGACAGGGATGTGAAATTAATTCTTGAACAATATTTTCAGAAAAAAAGGATTTGGAGCTTTTGACATTTATTTTGGTTTTATTATTTTTTCAAAGTGGGTTATTAAATTTGGGGTTTTACTATTGCTCAGACCAGAATAGGACTTCCTTGTGCAGAAGAGAGCCAGGGGGGTTTAATACCATGGCCATGTGGGGATCCAGGAAGTTTCCAAACACCTGGTTTCCAGGAACTAAGAGGATACTCAACAAACAGGGCATGTCATCTTGTGCTTTCTTCCAAACATGCTCTCACTCTCTGTCAGAGAGTAGCTGATGAAGATAAATGGATTGGAACAGTAGTATATCCATCTGGTTTTATGTTGAGTCTCAGCTGGGCTTTCAGGGTAGGTCTGAATGCTGTGTTTTCATCAGCAAATGAGAGACCTAAATCTACTGGATTTGGATGTGGAGGAGGAAATGGTTGGAAAAACATGACAGGAAAAAAATTAATGGTTATAGGGTTATCAGCATCCTTTCTGCCACCCCCTCCCAGGCTGTCCTTTCCTGATGAAACCATCTATCTAACAGGCTTCAGACATTCTGTATTTTGCCATCTGTCACCAGTGATAAAGTTTGGAACGGTATATTCCTCCATATATCTCTTCTGGAAACATACTGATGTGTTTATGATATAATTTCAATAAAATGACATCAGTGTATAAAATTTAGGAAGATTGAGCCAAGCACTATTCAAAATTATTTACAAAAAATTTGCTGAATAATTTTGGCAAGTAAATTCTGTATAACCTGCTTGYAAAAAAGTTATTGACAAATAATATATTTACCTAGATATTTATTAAGGTTTACCAGATGATCATTGTCCAGGAGTGATGATCTGATTTCTTAATGATGTGGAACTGTATTATGCGTTAACAGATAATTTGGCCAGTTTAGATTTAAGATTGCCCTGTCAGTAGGGGATCTGTCACTTTTAGTGGACAACTATTCTTTAATTCATTTCACTGTTTCTCTTATCACTCTATGTCTCTTCTTGGCTTATATATAGACTACTTTSAGCAGTAGGAATTGTGGAATCATGGTCCTGGCTATTCCCAAATGTAAGTTTGGGGGAAAAAGCTGTTGCTGTAGTCAGGAGATACCAACTGGCATTGAAAGAACAGCATTTAAAGCTACTTCTGTCATAAGGCAGCAAAAACGTCTGTTTTTYGATAAATATTGTGAAAACTCTAGCTGTGATTCAAACCAATGTGAATCAATGACGTTGCTAAGGACATTAAAACTGCTATCAACATGAACACCAGCACGGACAGGAATCTCAATGGGATAGATGAGAAAATAATGTTCAGAGCATCTTGTTCCAGTCTTTAATTCTGTTTCTCACAGCTCTTGTCTAAGTACAACTGTTTTTAAATGCCCCTGAGTTGTACTTTTAAMTTGCCATGTGGATCCATAGAGTAATGGTTTATAGGGGATTCCATGTTTGGTCTCCTGTTGGCATCAAATCACTTTCAGGAAAAGGTTGTCTGCTAATGAGCCCAAACTTTTAGAACATAAATATTAATGGATTAACTCTAGACTTTCTCTAGCAATACACTCCATCAGGATAGGCTCAAAGGGAAGCTGTTGTTTTCCCTCCCAAACCTGCCATTTCAAAACCTGTGCAGGAGTATCCAATTGATGAAAGATAAATGAAAACAAGGTTTCAGAAAGGGATCTGCTTTTTGTGGAGAGAGCAATAACCTGGGAGAGGTTAGAGACTGCTGCTAAGCTGGAAGATTTGAGAGTAAGTTTGTTTTTTAAAACTGGCTATGTATAGCATTTGCTTAAGCATAAAATTTTCCTKTGCTTAATTTTGCAAGACTTTCTTTAGCTATCCTCACTCCTGCTCTTAATAGCCAGCAGTGTTATGTTATCAGAGGTTGTGACTGTTACATTAATATCCTGTGGCAGTGTTTATCTTTAAAGGATGAAGTATATTGTTAACTGGAGATGCTGCCTAGCAGTTTCTCTCAAAGGACAGGTTTTGCTTCAAGTTAATATAAATTTTTAAGGAAGTAAAAATTAAGAACCAGGAAACAGAATACATTTTTTAGCTACATTTTTCTATCTTCTAACTATGTACTGCAGGAATGTTCTGCTACTAGTAAAGCCAGTGTATGAGAATATGGATTGGAAAGATGTTAGAAGAAAGACGACGACTTTATACATTGCTTTGCCTTTTGGACACGTAAAGCCACAGTGTTTTTGCATGGAAGCGATGTTAATAAATWTTTTAGAAACTAACCAGAATTATGAGCAAAAATTAACAGGGGAGCTAAAATCAGGATGTGGTCAGGATGTCTGACCCCATGATCTTCAACAGTACTGTTGAGAGAARAGAAAGTGTCAGCTGGAACTTACTTACTGTAGAAATCCTTTGAAAAGGGAAGAAAAACCAGCTAGGATTTTGACGTAAAATGCCTGAAGTTCACTCTGGTCATGCTGGCGTTTAACTCGCTTAATCTTCCTGGCTGTTTTTTCCAGCTGGGTCAGAGCCTTTCGTTTGATGCTTGTATTGGCTTTGATGCCCTGCGGCTCCCGCAGTGCCCTGTCTGCTCGCCCAGGGCAGCGAGCTGCGGGAAGCTGCAGAGGCAAAGGGAGCCCGGGGGGACTAGCCCACCCTGCCTCCATGTCCTGTAAAGCACTGCAGATGAGCAGCAGTCCTGACTTCCAGAACTGCCCCTGGAAATATTCCTTGTGAATAAAATGCAGGATATGCCTGTGTGCAGTGATACACATGGTGAGAGGCAGGAGCTCCTCAGGCTTTAAACAGAAGTGAAGCATGAGTTTTAACTCCTTGGAAAGATCAGCTTAAAGATGCGTTTGGTGCAAGGGTGCTGCTGTGTTGGCTTCTGCCGTTTGTTGTGTCCTGCAGCTCTCGCTAGGAACCTGCACACTTGTGAATGCTTTCCAGTCATATACTCATGAAAGAAAGAAGAAAGTGTCGAAATTGGCCTTGCTTGGAGCAGAGGATTAATTTAGATGAACCCTCAGGCTCCCTTTCAAACTTAGAATTATTCAATGATTCTTATTGGCTGGAAATACATGCTGGGAGAAATGTGGGCGGGAAGGACCTGTGCCCCTTGAGCTTTTGGTACCCTTCTAGTGGCTTGCTTGTTTGTTTGTTTTTGTGTGTATGCTTGTTGAGGCATCTCTCGGCAAGCAAAAATTACTTACCGGAGTGTTGTACCGTATAATACGAATCACTACTTCTAGATCTCTAAAGCCAGTTCAGGCTAGAATTGAGCCAGTTCTGCTGCTGCCCATCCCCTAAGATTATTAGCTTGCTTAATCCGAGGCTTTTAGGCAGAACTCTGCAGCTCTCTAATGCATCTGTACTTCCTTGAAGCCCCCAGATGACGCTTGTGGTTTAAAAAAAAAAAAAAAAAAAAAAAAAAAACCCACATTCAGAAGCTATTTAAATTTTTTTTAACTATAAAAAAGACTACAGACTAACAAGAGTTAATATTTACGTTCCTTTCCATGTAGCTGAAAATTCCTGGCTTAAAATACTAACACTGGTTGTCTTTTATCCTGCAGTGCTAATTCATGTATTATCAAATAGCCCACACTTCAAAATTACGTGAGAATGCGGTATACTTTCAAATGTTATTTTTGGACTCCAATAGTTCAATTTACACAAGCTTAACTTTATTCATACTTCTCTCGGGGAGCGTGATATACAGAAATAAAAAGATAAGTAATATCACAGGTCTTATACTAGATATAAAGCAGCTCAGTGCTATAGGCAAGAAAGAATGCAGGTAAAGTAACTTAGGTTTTTTTTTGGTAGGTTATTTTCTGCTTTAGCAGTTCTGCTAGGCTGCCTTGAAAGTCAAGGCAAGGCCTTCAGGTATAAGCCTGGAGAAGCAACTCTTCTTTAAAAGAGATTGACTGGTGTATAACTTTATTCAAAAGGAGGAAAGAGAAATCAAGACCTGTGTCATACTACACACCTGTATCTGTACTACATGGCRTTGGGATGGATAGAGTGCCATTAGGGCATTTATTCATTGAGCTGAAAAACAGCCCATTTCAGGAAAGGGGAGGAATCTGTGAGCTAAGTTTARGGCTATATGATGACATCTTTCTTTCTCTGAAAGCTATGCTTTTGACTGAGGAGATTCTGCTATTTCTGTTGGCACTCGTTCTCCAAGGGACTTCTAATGCTATACTAAATCAGATAAGAGAGCTGCATTAAATGAGAATGTTAAAAATATTTTCTATTTCTGAACAGTGACAAAACCACTGCATTAACCCTTTTGATACTTTGCATTGCAATTCATGGCTTAGCAGACATCTGTACACAGGGGCAAGAGAAAGCTGAAATGTGTCCAGCCCAAGAGCCCTGCCCTGGATGTTTAATTAACTCGATGGCTGGGGCTGGCCAGTATTCCTGGCAGAGCAGGAGTAAGCAGGCAAGTAATCTCCTTAGAGCTTCTGAGAAGGTAATGGGATTTGGGGATTGCAGGCCTCTGCTCCGTTGCTCCGGCCTGGAGACCTGCGGTGCCACGGTGAGGTGTCCTTTGAGCAAGAGAGATGTGGGGTGTCACTTGCAAGCAGTTTCTGCTGTGGGGTGCCTGGATAGCAAGGATGTAGGAGAACCTGTACACCTGGGACCAGCCGCTCTTCTATAAAGCCTGAGGCTTGCTGCAAGAAAGTGTGAGCAATTTAATTGTTCAACAGGTATTTGCTCGTACTGTATGTTTTCAACTGCTGTTTCAGATATACGTTATTGTTGTCGTTGTACACCACGCAACTTCTGTGTAGAGAGTGGATTAAATGCTTATTAGCTTTCCCTTTTGTTTCATGCAAGAGTATTTTTTTTGATTCATCAGGTAGTCACCAGCTCGAGAAACAGACGCTTAACTAAATGGCAAGCTAAGAGCAAAACAATTTTTTTGCTGTCTAACATATGTTCTTCATTTGAGGATCTTAATTGTAATAATTTTAGTACTGAATATTTTAAATATTAGTTCTGGAATCAGTTTACTAGCACGGGAGAAGGTAGCTTCCTAGTTTGAGTGTGCCTTGGACTTGCATAAGTGGGTTTAGAGAAAATTGGCAAGTGGGTTGAACTTTTCTGTTGTGGCTGTGCTGTGTAACTCAGTGTATTTTATAAAACATTTGAGTTTAATCCTGAGCTCTTCTCCTTGATAAAAATTCCCCTGTGATCTCCTTTGAATTATAATTGCTTGAACTTGCTGGCTTTGAAGGCCCCACCTATGGGTCTCTCTTAGGCATTTCCTGTAACTTAGAGTTATGGCATAAAATTAAAAACCAAACCCAAGCTTGGGTAAAATTAGACTGTTTAAGGGCAGCAGTGGACAGCAAGTAGCAATAAGTGGAAAACTACAGTCTCCTGCTGCCACTTGGAAAAAATCCCAGTTATGTTGGTGAGACATTTGGTTTCAGAGCTCCTCCCTGCTGACTCTGTAGTAGTTCCCCCTTCGCTTAGGGAGGCAGTTTGGTAAGACAGGCTGAACAGATTCTACATTGGTTAATACCTTCTGCCCTGTAATTGGCCCAGTTTTGGTTTTGCTCTTAAGTAAAAGGTGGATATTGTTGTTTTTTGTGGGTGTTTTGTGTGTTTCTTTAGTACTGCATCTTAAATGAGTTGCTTTATTACCTGCCTGTAATAGTCACAAACACGATATTTTTGGACCTGTCTCTGCAGGGGATGTGCCTTCTGTCATTTGTCAGGTTCCTAGGGCAGTCCAGTGTCTTAACCTATAGCTAGGAGGTTAAATTCTCTGATTTAAGTTTTCTCCTAATACAAGCAAGTTAGAGCGCTGTGTGTGTATGTGCAATGGGAAAATTTCATCAAGATAATTCATTGCACTGCCTAATACACTTTAGATGGAAGTTAAAACTGCAGCTTAACCTGCAGGGAAAAAATGGTTATTTAAGTCTGTCGGGACTAAGGTATATAGTAACCTCAACATCGTAAGAACAGGGAGCTGAAAATATTTAATTAGGGCTAAATATAACAAATCATTATGCAGTAAGAAATTATTGAAAAATGTGGTGGTGGCACTTTTGTGTAGAAAATATCCTACAGTATGTAGCTTATTTTTAAAAGTCAATAAATTAAGAAAAAATCTTCTCTATTTTGGGCATAGAATGTTTCAATTCAGCTTATTTTACACATTTTCTTTCCTAGTATTTCATTGTACCGTTTAAGTTAATCAGTAGGAAAACGGGCATGTGATCTTAATTGATTAGTAGGCAGTTGTAATGTACTGGTTAGTGGATGAGACTTGACCCCCTGGGAGTGTTGTTAATGATTTATTTGTGAATCAAAGATAAGCAGCCTCACAGCGTGAACTATTTTTATCTTCTGGAAAGTGCATTTGAGGTGAAACACTTTTCTCAATTCACAGGTTCTTTAGAAGCGCAGCGCTGCCTGAAAGGAGAGGCAAGATGGGAATTGCAGTGTGGAGTCTGAGGACAGATCTTGTTGTGACAGCTCCTCAAGCCTTGTGCTTTTTTCTTGGTAAGATTTTGATCCCATCTTCTGAAATACCGCAAATTATATTAGTTTGGAATTGAATTTTTAACATGTTTTCTTTTTCCTGAAACACTTGATTTTTTTTTAAACATGTTTGTTTAAATACTTAACATTACTGAATCATTTTCTTATTTAGTAGTTTATATAGTGAGGAGCATAATGTCAGTTGTCAGTATTTGAAGTCAACGTATTTCTTGGGATTTTCCTAATTTCACTGTGATTTCATCTGAAAGGTCCATATAACACCTCAACTTTCTTAGTCTCCTCTTCAACTTTGCTAGTGTCAAGTAATAGGTAATGATTGGGAATTGCTTGTCATGAGAAATGGATGAGAGAAAGCGYTTCTCTTTGTTTCATTTCAAGACCTTTTAATACTGTGAAAAAGAGGTGCATATATGTGTGACCATTGTGAAAATTCATGCTGTTTCTGCAGCTTTCTGGGAAGATGTAATGTGTTTCTGTAAGTAGCATTAAATCTCTCTCAGGAGTTACGTTCTTTCTCTCTGATGTACCGAGTGCACGACATAAGGCCAAGGGTAGGGATAAACTGCTGGAGTCCTTTGTTGCGTCCCTTTGCTTGGTTTGGGAGTTGAAAAAAAGTTCCTCTGCCAGCCSTGGCCATAGGGCATGCTGAAAGATCCATTTTCTCTCCTATTTTATCATTTTATCAGGTGTGAAGCACTGGGAAGATTTTTATTATATTTTTAGATTATTTGGTTGTATGAAACAACCATAGTATCTAATTTTGTGGCAAGGACTCACAGTGCCCAAGATGGATCCACTTTGGCTTTCAGGTATAAAATAGGCAAATAGAGTTTCAAGTCTTGTGAAAAGTTTTTTATCTTGGTGCTTTAGCCCAAGTGGCATTTTCTAAAGATGGATGTTGCACAAAGGTAATACAGTGAACTAAGTCTGTAAACTTAGTTTAGCATCTGTCTTAAGTCAGAAATGTATTTCCTATGATCAGGTAGTGAAACTATCTTCCTATCAATTTATAAAAATATTCAGGTCCAGCTGACTATCACATTTAAGTGTCCACATATTTTGATATTTAAGGACTGCCAAGCCAGCCTGCAGTTTCTGCAAGTTGTTCCTCATTCTTACAGCTGTCTGTGATTCTCTTGTGTGCTCTGATAGGTTAATAAGATGCCCCAAAAGAAAACGAAGTGCACTGCAAGTATGGAGCACTTCTGGAGGTACCGAGTGCCTGCCGCCCACCCACATGCACACAAGCTCCCACTAGTAGGAACCTTGAATAGGATCATTTAGGGTGTCGAGAGCTCTGATAGTGCTTTCTTTCGAGCAGTGATCATCTTTAGGAGAGCTCTACTTCGGCTCTTGTGGTGCATTTGCAGAATGGAAAGTCTGCCAAGTCTCTCAAGACTCTTTTCTTAGAGAAAGAACAAAGATAAAGCTGGTGAGATCGCTGATAAAAGGGTCAGACTACATCAGAGAAGGAAAAAGGAATTACAGAATGTAGAGCAAATGAGTTTGGATAAAAAGCTAAAATCCATGATAAGGTAAGGTAGGCATCCAGGAGAAGCATMTATACAGAGAAGTGTATTATGGTAAGAGTGAAGGGATTTAAAATAGAAATAGAACTAAGGATACTGAAATTGCCTGAAAACAGGGAGAAATAATCTAAGTGAGGGTGGTATAATATTAGGTATCAAAATGAGCAGGTAGGAACCCAGGTAAATAAAATATATTCTTAAAGGAATAATAAAACCTGTGTAAAGCTGCACTCTGGTGCAGAGAAGTATTTTTTTTCTTAGAGGGAGAAGCATAAAAATAACAGCTTGGGATTCAGTTTGTGTGCTCTCTTGATCTAGTGACTTCTTTGCTTATTCTTTCCTGTAAGCCCTTTGCTGCAGGCTATATTGGTTACAGCTCCATCAGGATTACCTCTTCTGTGGCACACTGCATACATTTTTATAAGCTCCTAGTAGCTGTGTTTTTTTTTTTTTCCTCTTGTTAGTTTGTTCTTTTTATCTTCCAAATATAGCCTTTCTTCCTATGAGCATTACTGGTCGTACGTTCTGTCAATAGTACGAAATATATAGGTACAAAAAGAAATGGTCCAGACTTAGAAAACCACTAATGTCTCCTGTGTTTAACTGTGATGCAAAAGAGTGCAAAATAGTGATGAGCTTAAAGGAATAGTTTTAGGAATACATTTTGGCTTCGTATTGTGAACAACGCTCAGTAAATCTTTCTGGCTTCACAGGCGGTGGTCTTCTATTTTTCACATTAAGCCATTGACTCTGTGTTGCAGTCAGTGGTGGGTTTTCTTTTTTTTTTTTTTTTTTTTTTGTTACCTAGTATTTCTTTTCCATATAAATCATGGAATTTCTTTAATCACTTGATTCCTCTTAAGTGCTAACCTATTAAATACATTTGTATTCTCATTTGTAGATTTGTAGTCCTAGTTTAGAAATGATCTGTAAGTTTAAATATTGGGTAGCTATCGAACTGGTGCTTGTGCAAACAAAGCTCCTAACTATTAGAGATTAAGAAATCTATCTAGATTGCTACACTAGACTGTGTAAACTACCCAAGCTGATTTGCACAACTTCACCTCTGGTTACACTTTGCTGCAGAGATGTGCCTGCTGGATGCTGTACAGCACGTGTTGAAAAATGGGCAGGTAAACAGCAGACTGAGTGCCACTGGTGCCCTTTGGTAATTGATAAGTCAGCTGAAGATTCAGAATTAGTTTATCTTTTGTATATTGATACTGAAGAGTCTAGAAAGGAGTTTTGAAGCGAGAGAAATTTAGTTCATTCCACGAAGTGTTATGAAAGGAATGATTCTTATAGGTCTAAATAAGCTTGTAGCTAGAAGTGTTTTCTCTGAAGTTAGTACTTTAGTAGTTGAAATAGAAATGGTACTTTGAAAAACTAAGGATGTTAATCTCTTTGGAAACTGAATTCATTTCAGTCTGGGTAAATCTTTTCTCCGTGAAAAAGAAGCACTCAGCTTAAGSCTGCAGCCTAGAGCAGAGAGGGTTTGATAGCAGGTATCAGAATTAGAAGCATCAGATTTAGATTCAAATGCCTAAATCCTGAGAGGCTAATGGGAGTTGTATATCATCTCTAGTAATCATGCATGAATCAGCATGCAGTCTAATTTAGAGTAAATTTAAGAAGCTGCTGCCATCAGTTTTGATGAAGGTTGGCTTCATTTTCCTACTCTGTGATTATGTTGATAGTGGATATATGTGCTTGTGTGGGTTTTTTATTTATTTTATATATTGGAGATACATGGGAGGGATTTTTGTGCTTAGCCTGTGACAGAAAATTGTCCACTAAAATTTGGAAGAAATACGTTGCTTCAGTTGGATTATTTTTTAAAGATAGGAAAGTTAGCAGTAAAGAGCATATCCAGCTGTTAGTGAAACATTGGTGTGTTTTTTCCGGTGATGACTTTGGAATTGGATAGATCCCTGATGCCTCATTGAATTAAGCATGTCTTTTGCTCCTCATAATGAAATTTTGACAAATGTCAGTGCTACCAACTCAGTTGCTCCCACTGTCTGCCAGGGCTATTTGCAAAGATGCAGTAGGTGAGTCATCTTCTTAAGTGGAATTGAAACGCATTTTATGCTTGTGGATGTGGCTGGATGGGGCGCTCCAGAGACATAAATACCCCTCTTAGTTGGAGACCACCTGGTAGAGGCAGTCTGAGATCCTGAGAGTGCCCTGAAAACTCTCCTTGTGTATCTCATATTTCCTTAACAAGTATAGCTTGGGCTCAAAAGCTAAACTCCTCTTGCCTCTCTTGAACAATGTTTGTTCCTTCTTGTCAGTGGGGGCTGTAATGATGTCCCTGCACACTTTTATGAAACTTTTTTTAATATCATGGATTTTACAGGTWAAAGTGATGCATTTCTAATGCGTAAATCTAATCCCTTTAGGAGACCTAGATAAAACTCAATTTGCCTCTATCTTAAGAGGTCAAAAACTAAAYGTGGAAGATTCTGTTCAGTAGCAACGTAACGAAAAGTACTGGCAGTCTGATAGGCACGATAAATCTTGCCCATGAAAGACCATTATCATACAATTGCATCTGGATGCTTGGCTCACTCGGGTAAGCGGAGAAGCCTCTAGAGCAGTTCAGAGGCTCTAACGGAGCAGCWTCTATCAGTGCTGCTTTTAACTCCCAGCTCGGGCTGGGAGTGCAGAGCAGGACTCAAGCCAGGTGGAAAGTGCTTGTATGATGTTGCTAGAAGGCAGCTGAGTGCTCTGTTATTAGATTACAGGATCTTTGGTAGCTTCATTGATTTCTGCCCTCTCCCTTCCCCCCCTAAGACTGATTGTGACTTATCTTTTGCAAGAAGCATCTATCTTGTTAAAAAAAATCTTCGTTTTGCCTTTCTGTCATCAGACTCTCTCTAAAACAGTAAGAGCTTTGCGTGCTTGTCTCTTCTGCTTTTGCAGAGGCATTTTAGGGCTAGCACTGAGCTTCTAGAAATTTCCTTTTGAAGGACCATCCCGTCCTTGGTGTCTTGCCAAGTTCTTTAATTGAAGCTCTTAATCAGACACATTCATTTCCTTTTAAAATAAAAATAAATAAATTGCAGAGCTATGACTTCAGTTGTGTATTAGTGGAATATACTTTAACTGTGTGATTAGTTAGCATGTGCCCAAAAGTCAATTTTGGAGTTTTTTCCTTCCTTGTAGGTTTCCTGCTGTGGCTTAATTGTTGCTGACAGTGAATATATGCAGTAATCCTGGGGAGCTAGGTTCTTCCATTTTACTAAATTGAAGCCAATAGGAGCAGTTATAGCCTTGATGTATTTAGATATTTGCATCTTCATGCAGTTTTAGTATGTCCTACTAGAATGCTTTAAACTGTTATAGTACTGTCTTGTCTCAGGTAGGCAATGTTTTTAAAAGCACATGTTGTTCACATGTTGCTTTGCTTTTTGTCTGGGATAGCCAGGTTAGCATTTATTTATTTATTTGTCTTGAATGTCAGGCAGGATATTTTCTATAAAATACAATTAGATATGACAGTAATAGAGACAGTTATGCTGAATAGAAGGCACCAGTTTTTAAATCTTTTCAGCACAACATGTATACATTGTCATAAATATGTCAGGTTTTGCAAGTTAATTGTTACAGATTTCTCTTGCTAGAAGAAAGAGTTAAGGAGCAATATTAGCATTGTTGCACTGAAATATGCATTTAAAGGACTTGGAAGAAAAAGATGTTTTCTTTTCAGAATTTTTTTTGAATGCATTGTAAAGCTCTTAAGGATAATAAAGCATTTTAAAGTTCTTCAACATTTGATATGCTATGTCCATTATTCATAGAGGCAAAATGAATAAGTAATACTGAATGGCAGCAGATTGTTTCATTTTGCTTGTAAGGAGACCATGCTAATGGAGACTGCTGCTATCACACATCATGAAAACAAGCCCTGTTACTTGAGCTCTGAATTAAAATGCAGGCAAAAACATATTGTGAGGTAAAACAGACTCAAACATCTTTGAAATGACTTATGTGAACTGTTTTCTCCTGAAGACTTCTGTCAAGGTCACTGGTTTGAAAGATAAAAGATTACAGTTTTGGTATAATCTGTTATATGGTATCAATGTATTTTTGTCTCCTTGCTATATTGAACTATACCTGAAGGATCCTGTATCTTTGCTTTTCTGCTAGGTTAAATTGTATTTAGTGCAGAATTCAGGAAAGCAGTGCAGCAGAGGTGCTGGAGGAGCCCCTTGGCGCTATCAAAGCACCTACCTGTGCTTCTGTTGGACCATCAAAGCAATTGCAATACCAAAGCAATTTTTTAAAAAAATGCCATTTGCTTTGAACGCTAGAGAAATTCTTCTTAGCTCAAGGTGTTTTAAGTGATTTCTGCATTATTGACACTATTCAAGAACAGAGACTGAACAGCATCTGWAAAGCAAAGGGAGAAAGAGGAGAAACTCATTTGACTAAAAGTAGGTTATTTTAGATTCCTGCCAGTTTTCTGGCAGTCACTTTCAGTAGGGTGGGACCCTGTAGCTACCAGATTGTGCCTTCTAGGCCACTAAGGTGTCTAAAATGGGAAACAAATCTTTGATTGGTAGCTGAATCCTGCCTAAATTTGTATTGCTTCATGTTGATACAGAATATAGCTTTTTATGCATCATAAGGAGAAAATTATTTGAATGTTACTTTACAAATTAACACTTAAAGTRTTAAAACATAGCCCTTTGAACACCATCATGCTTTCCTTCTAAGAGAATAGCTGTTCACTTCTCTGGWCTGAACCAGGATGTTTGAAGCATGTAGGTGCTCAGAATTATTTGCTGCTTTTTGTTTGTTTTGTTAGTTGGATTCATTAGAAGTTATTCTATTCTAACCTAGGTGGATAGCAAAGGTAGGCAGAGACTTTAGGTGTGTTCCTATTCTGCATTTTAATGTTAAGGTGAGAGTTGCCTTCAGCAAACCAAGTAGGAATTAATTGAGCACATGACAGGAACAGTGATCTTTTGAGAAAGAGACATAGAAAATGCAGGAACTTAAATGATATATAAAAAGTTAATAAGGCTCTTGCAAATATTGATACCTAGCAAAACCAACTTTAAATTTTAAAGTATTCTTATGTCCTAATCTTCCTGTATGAAAGTCAAAAGAAGTAAATAATTGTAAAATCAAGCTTTAATTCCATTGCATGTTCTAGTAAGAAATGTCACTGGTGTAGCACGCTTGTAACAGATGAACAGAAACCACTGAGTATTGATCCCTAAAATTTGGTTTCCCCTCCCCCCCCAAAATGGTATGCTCAGCATCTGTTCTGGCTGCCTGTTTACACTGAATGGATTTGTGTTTGAATAAATAATATAAATCTAATGATAACTTCGCAACGAGGCCACCTGCTCTTGGAAAATGGAGGGAAAGGCGCTGCTGTGCAGAGAGTTGGCATAACTTAGTAATTCTGTAAAAATCTTGCCTGTTGCGTACAATAGATGAGTGAAGGACGTGTTGGCTCTTCACAGTCCTGCAGCGTGGGTAGCAAGTGTTGAGGCCGTTACAATTGCAGGGATTTGTAAGCTTCAAATTGCAGCAGAAGAAAGAGACTTTGCAATACAATAGGGAACCAGTTCTGCCTCCTCAGCTACTCGCTACAATAAAAAACAGGTGGGGAGGAGAAGGTATCGCATTACTTTGTGTGTAAAAGCTCTAATGGCAACTTGCTTATTTTTTCTTCTGTGTTCTATGTGCAGAGTACTGCCTAGCAAGAGTCATTATAGTTTCTATGAAAAGCAGAATAGATTTAGTTGGGAGAAATTACTCCTTTCGAATGCAATCGCTGTTCTTGCATGCAAAGTAGCATGAGAGATTTTTTTAGAATGTTTAAGTGAGTTAGAACTTGTATTTCTCTAGCTTTTTTCTTTGCTGAATTTGAACTTCTATTTTTCTAGCTCTGCTGAATTTGAAGTTGTGACAATTTTTTAGGGAGAGTGGACTGAAAATGAATGTGGAGAAAGCAAGTTCCAAGCTGCAGGGTGACCATGGGCTCTCTTGCTTCAGCACAGCTGAACTGGCACACAGTGGTGATCAGCTTCTCTGAAATTCATATTTGTGGAGGAAATACACATGTGTGTGATAAATGCCTTAAATCTTTCTGGTGGCACTGTATATGTGTAGTTTTTGGAGAAAAACAGAACCCTRCGACTGTGTCACATGCTCTGGGTGTCCCTGCTTGAGCAGGGGGGTTGAATTAGATGATCTCTAGAGGTCCCTTCCAACCTTAACCATTCTATGATAATTTTACTGATTATTTGGTTCTGTAAATGCGATAAGTCATTGTTATTATAAAACAATCATTCATTTGTTTTTATTAGAATTGGTGAATTAGAATTAATGTTGGGGATTAATTTTACCCTTATTTGCAGTTGTGTTCCCTGCTGTTTAAGCTACTGCATAGGCTTCCTTTTGGTGTAATATGTTCCTAATAAGCATTTAACTAGTGTTYAGTTGCAGATAATTCTAAAGACAGAAGAAAAATAGCACAAACAAAACAATTTCTATGTAAGTAGTTGAGCTGTAGCTAGAGCAAATAAGCCACTGGTCTAATACTGCTTTGCTTGGATGTTTCTTCACATTTTAAAGGAAAATGGATCTGGCTTTTGGAGTTGTCAGCTGTTATTTCAGACATTTTCCTCAATCCTATAGTGGATTCCACTCACTGAAATAGTCACTTTTTCTGTTGCATTCTTAGAATTGGTTCAGAGAAGTCAACAAGTGTTAAACGTGCTGCTAATATTGACCACTGAGAGTAAGATGTACATCATGCTGTAATTCCTCCAGTAGCGCCTACAGCGCTTTATTTCCCGTAGCATAACAAGGGTTCCCTGGGAGCAGGATGAGCCAGGTTGTATCAGCTTCACTGAGGTTACACTGATGCTGTGCAGAAAGAATTAATCTGGAATAGTGGTGATACCTAGTACGATCATGGATCATTTTAGAATTGAAATAAGATGCAGACTTTTTTCCCAAAATTCATCCAGTTTGGGAAGCCAGCTTGAGAGAAAGGCTGATAGATGCTCAGGGCATAGAAGGAGCTCTCAGGAATAAAAAGCCCAGAGCAGAAATACAGCCTTAACTCTTAACTGCACTGGGTGAGGAATGCAACAGTAAGCATTGCAAGTCCTTGCAGCCTGACAAAACTAATTCTGCAAACTTGCACAGCAAAGAAACTAATGAAAAAGGAATTTACTGAGCACTAAATACAAAGATGTTCTCTCGGTGGCTGCCTGAGCTTTGCACTGAAGCGTGCCGGGGGAACGCATCACGATGGAACATGTACTTCTCTTGCATCCTTCCCAAGCATCCTCCTGTGGCCTTTCCGCCCCCCCCCTTTCCTTGAGGGCACTGTAGAGCTTCATCAAGTCATTCAGGTGCATCAGGATCCCAGAGGCTTGGAACAAAGTCAGGATTTTGTGTAACTGATACTCAGTGTGAACCAGGGTAGTATGTGCTCTTTTTGCAGGCATGTCTTACCAAGAAAGATATTAGCCCAATTTACTGATATATCAGTTTGAAAGTCTGGAATAAAACCCTGGAACTCCAACTCCTGTTCTCATTTTGCCACAATATTTTCAGTTACTTTGCCTCTTAGATTGCTTGGGACCAGAGCTTGCTAGTTGTTGTTTGGCATGTACAAATTTACTCCTAAATCCCTGACTAATCCTACTTGCTGGCCACTCTAGGTGATTAATTTGATGCAGAAGTTAGGGATGTCTCTATGAAGATGTGAAAGCTTAGGTTGAGAGCAATTGCTTAATTTTCTTTGATAGCTTGGAAGCCAGCAGGCTCTTGAATTGCCCACGGCAGCTRCTTGAGAAGAAGGCAGTGGTGACTGCCTAGGGTTTGTCCTAAAATGTTTTTAGGATTTTGAAACATGTTAACAAAAAGGCCTGAGGCAATACCTTAATATTAGACTAGGCTTTTTTGTAGTGTGCCTATAACATCAAAATTTGAAGGCTGTAAATTTTAACTCTAATTGGAACCATTTATGCTCTTGGGCTTTCTCCTAGAGCTTTCCTTGCTTGTTGTGAGAAAAGGACTCTCAAAGGCAGTTCTGCAATGTTAACCTGGTAGTACAAACAGGAAAACAAATTACTGGGAATGCTTCTTTATATATTGACGGCACTTATATATCCAAGACCATAAGTATTTCAACCAGTCAGGATATGTGAGCCTATGAAAGATAAGGGAAAATCCCCCAAGGTATTTGGAGAGAGAGGAGTCCGGGCATTGTGCAGCTTGACACAGATGGTTTGAGCCAGGGCCTTAGAGCAGAGAGCCTATAGATACATTTCTTTATTCAGATAAATTGAATAAGCTGAGGAACAGCTTTAGCCCAGGCAGTTCTTCTGCATTCAGTTACTGGTAATTCCTTTCTAAAATCCTTGTCCTATTTTGTCTTTTATACCTCAGTAATTACAAACAGATGAAAAAAGAAATTGTCCTGACTAAAACCATTCTGTGAACTTGGCTGTTAGTTACTGATGTGTTTGAGCTGTGGTTATAGTCTGAGTGATCATTGACAGTCTAATTCAATGTACTGTCAAATAGATTAATTTAAATATAAATTGTTGCCAAAGGTCTTTCATGTAACCTGTCTCAGCACAGAAAATGAGCTAGGAGTGTTCGTGAAATCACTTCTGTTAATGYAGCTACAGAAACTGTTCTTGCTCTGTCTCAGCCATGAATTTCTGCATGGCTTTGCTTAGTGCATGAGCTTAGAGCAGCACTTGGGTATAACAGGTATAAAATTAAACTTTCACTTCAGTGAAGTTTTGAGTTAGTCACCTGCAACAGAGCTCTTTCTGTAGGAGAAGCATAGGTATAAATTACACATTTTCAGATTAATGTTTAATAAAGGTCACTATTAAATAGGAAATTCAGAATGGTAGCTGAGACAATCTGAAGGCCCATTTGAATGGGATCCTGTCTGAATGTTTGCTTTGCTGTGAACTCTTTAAAATACAAACTTTCAGTAACCATAGAGTTGGCCTTGAATTTAAGTAGATCTAATTGCCTTAGAAAATAGGCCTCTTGTCCAGAGTAATTGATGATTCTGAAGTTCCCTGCTTGGAGTGAGATCATTTCTATTCTAAAGATAAACAGATAATTAAATCCTTTTTTTAACAAATCATTTGGTTTTTAGGAGGTGCTCTTAATTGACTCATTCTTGGGCTTAAGGTTACTTCTTTCTCTTGTTGGTGAAGTAGTTTTTAACCATGTTCTACCCTTATAGATTAGTTCCATTCATTTTATTACATGTGTTTTGCTAGTGTTATAAGGGATGTAAAAGAAGGCAAATACAAATGCAGATATACGCTGCAGCTGTTGCTGGGGTACCTTTGAGCACTTGATCCCTTAGCTTTACATCTCTAATCATATTTTACCACTGTTTGTGTTAGCATCCTTGAGTTTGGAAAGAGCAAGCAGGGAAAAAAGCCCCCTGTTTTGATCTCAGCAGCAAGGTGCTAGGATCGTTTCGAAGATGTGCGCTTTCTCAGGCAAGTGTGCAGAGTCACATGAGTATTCTGTCAGCTGGCGTTACAGGGATGAGGTGCTTAAACTGGAAGTTGCACAGGGATGATTTGTGAAATGATGAGGCTTCCAAGGGTTTTGTTCAGATTCAGGTTCTGTAGCAAAGTATGACTTGACTCCTACGCGTTCATCTCAAGTGTTCCCTGGGTACAGCTTTGACTGTTTCTCCTCCCATTTAATTCTTTATTTCAGTTCCTGTGTGTTTACCTACCTTTCCTGTTTCTGCTTCCAGGCTTTTCATCTATATTTAAATTTTTCTATCAAGCTGAAAACTCAAGTCTGCTTGCTAACATACTTTCCACTAGAAAAAGCCACACAGATGACAAATATCAAAGAACTCTTGTTCAATGAGAAGTTTTATTCCATGAAGTTTTTGTGAGGAGCTTTGATAAAGTTGATAAACTGCTAGTCATGCTTACTGTTCTTTGGTCTCAGTTGCTTTTTCCTTTTTTAGCATGAGCTAAAATATTCTGGGGAATATTTGAAAGCCCAAATGCTGGACAAAATGTCCAGCATTATTGGAAAATGTTGGTATATGGATTTTGTCTGTCTATATCTTTTTGAAGAGCATAGTTCCAAAAACTGAAACAAAGATTTTTCTTGTGACGACCTTTGTCGTGCAGCTGTGTAGACCATTCATCACAAGTTCCAAATACATTAAGGTAAGTATTTCAGGCTAGTTGACAATGTTCCATTAATTTCCACAGCTGAAGGGGATCTGGAACATTTTTAGTGTAGTTATTTTTCCTTCCAAATCATCTATCACAACATCTCTTGTAGTGCTGGTTTTGATCATTTCTCCTCCAATTATAGGAAACACATCACTAGAAATATATTGTCTATGTAGCTAGCTGTGTAAACTGGGGAATCTAGTCTGATCACAATAGTATCTTGCATTATTTCTTTCATTACCCTGTACAGGTCTGTTTTCTTATCAATTTTTCATATGTGATAATTATAGTAACATCCATGGTGTAATATTTATGTAAGATGCCTATGAAGAGTACGTACATAGAAAAAATCCCGTTTGACAGTAACATCTCCTGATGACTGCAAAGAGGAAAGAGGAGAATAGAGTGAGAGGAAAAAAAATGTTTTTATCTTAATTCTGCTTTACCTGAAATTGCTATTCTGGTTCAATATGTTTTTCTTCACTGTAACAGTCTGGTCAACAACCACAGGATTTGCAGATTTGTAGGTTAGGCATTAACATCAGCTCAATGAGTGTAGTGAGAGATGTTGATCCAGATGAGGTAGTATTAAAATAGCTGATCTCCAAAGCAATTAAAATGTGGTGCTGTTGCTGAGGAGGGTATCAATAATATCTATTTGCTCTCAATGACCTTATGTTAGTTGTTGTTATGCAAAGCCTGGCAGATCCCAAGCTGAGGATTCAGGAAGCATCAAGGGAAGGTAATAAAACAAAATATTTGGAACAACTGCTTTTGTTGTTGTTTCTGAGATGCCAGCCAATAGCACAAGTGGTTGGTTGTTCCCTCTACCTAGCCCTGTGAATCGCACCTTACTGGGCACTGGTCACACTGAAGTGAGCTGCAGTCCCTTGCAGAATGCTCTCCTGCTGTCAGAAAGCATGGTAAAAATGGAGCGAAGAAGCATCTCTCAAATAGCAATGTCTTGGAGTTTATTTTGGTCCATGTATCTATATCATATGTGTGTATATATATATTCGTCTATAAAATATCCACTTTGGTAGGCTGCTTGGAAGAAAGTCTATAGTTTTAGTCAACTCTGTCACTGAAGATGAATTATTGCACAGATTCTCTCTATGCATGATGTGAACTACTCAATGCGGTTACGGATCTCTGCAAATTGGGATAACTCTTCCTCTGCTAAGGAAGAAAACTCAAGCTTTCAGTCTCAAATTAGGATTCTCAATCCAAGACATTCCATGACTCTTGAATCATGATGTACTTCCCAGGCCCAAGGCTGCCAGCAGAACAGAGATGAGGTATGTGAGTAAGGCTGTCATGTTAACTTTCTTTAGTGTGTTTGCCATCCAGAAGTTACCTGTTAAATAAAGGTGTCCAGAGGCTGCTATGGAAATGTGTATACGTTCTTTAATGCTGTTTCCAAATACACTGTCATTACACTAGTCTGAAAGTCCAGGCTTATAAAATTGAAGGGACTTCAATCAGATAAACAAATGGAAAAGAGTATTTTACAGCTTATCTGGTAGGCTGTGGGATAAAATGAAGCAAAAATGATTGACGGAACTTTGCTTTTTGTCTAGGACAACAAAACGTGGAGTGACTCAGTCACATTCAGTGGACTAGAATGATGATTTATTCTCCTTTGTACTTAAGTGGCTGGATTTGTTACAATAGCTACTTCAGTTGGCTCGCAAGCTGGGACGGTGCCAGACCTGACATTCAGGGGTAGCAGGAGAGTATCTGAATTCCTAGATTTCTCATCAGGGCTTTTCCTAAAGAGCACTTGAGCTCAAGAACCTGCCTCTACTTCAAGGGCTTTCTGGCAGAAAATTTCTAACTTGCAGCAAAACTTTAATTTATACTTCCACTGGTAAGCTGTGGGTTTAGGTGATCAGCAGTTTCTTTTAAAATTAGCAGGTAGTCCCTGACTTCATCTGTTTGCCTAGCTACTGGTCATCTGAGATGGGCAACTACTGTGAAGGGACTTTCTGTCCCTGCAGTTGAAGACTCGGGTGGTGTATGTGGCTGACAGTTGGGTTGCCAAACACAAATGTCACCTTAGTAGTTTGTGTGAGGACATGGACATGAGCCCTTCTGTCAAAGGACTCACTAGGCATGGGACAACTGGAGTGATAAATGCTTTAACTGTAGAATAAAAGGAATTGGACTAAATTAGAGTGGCAAGGAAAAGGAGGAATATGTGCTGTTCTGGGAGCCTGTCTATTGGCAGGGCAACAGGTATAATGAGAGCACGTGAGGATTAGGGAGCAGTTAGGGGGATGGAAAAAGTTAAATGAGGGAAAAACAAGGAGTTAGATGAGAACATACAGGAGTATGACTGGAAGGAAAAGAACTAGAGGTAGAAAGGAAGTAAAATCAGAAGTTACAAGGTAAAACAGAACCCATTTTCTCCTGAGCAAGACATCCCCTTATGGCAATGCAGATCACTAAACTGATAGCAGAGGAAAGGGAGCAAGGAGAGGCGTAGGTGATCAGCCATCTGCTCCCCCAGGTTGAGGAGGAGACACAGCTAAGAATGCCTGCAACCAAAGAAGGAATTGCAAGACTTAGAATGTGGGCAACTACTTAGTTTCCCAAGCAAAAAGAGGAAGATCATCAAGAAAATAGACCTTTCCCAATTAACTCCATTTGGGGAAAACCAGAACAACCTGCAATGGTGGAACTTCCAAAATATTGTCCAAACCTGAAGGTGCATATGCCTGGGAAGCCACTGACATATCAATTTAACTCCTCGTGGATAATCCCTGACTTTTAAAAACAGCTCAAGTTACCTATCCTCCTTGAGTATCACTTGAATGAGAAAGCTAAATTTGGGTCTGCTGAGGTCTATGGAGTGGGCAGCTACTGATAACAGTAGTGCCAAATTGGTGCATGATGGTGTTTGAGTGGTGGGGGGTGTGTGTGTGTCTTCCCATATAGGGTAACCTGTTTAGCCTCATCCCTTCTTCCCCCTGAGAAAAGTTTTGTCTTCTCTTATTGTGATCCTCAAGATGGGGATTAAGAAAGGGCAATGTCTGTGCTGCTGGGCTGAAGTCTATCATGTGCACATTGAATATGGGGAACTTCTCTATGTGGGCATTTTTGGAAGATTATGTAGGTCTTCAATACCAAAGACAAGTAATGGACTGTGCTGGTATATCACTTTACCTTATTGCCATACTTAATTCTCTTCTGTGCAGTTTTAATACTGATGCATTTAGACAATTCCTTTGGGACACGTTCATCTGTAATGACTACTTGTCTTTAGCCCACTTTTCCTGTACACTTCCATAAATATTAGCAGTCTTCTAACTAACCTAACTAATAATGGCATAGCCCAAATTGCAGAACCCTATCCTTGCCTCTAGACTTTGGGTGTATTTGGAAGCATATCTTGCCTGTCCTAGATTATTGATCTTATACATCATCCAGCTTGAGGCAGTAGTGGATCAGATCTCTGTCCCCTTTATATTTAGGGCAGTAAAGCAGTTAAAGCTTCTGTTGAACACATCCTTGAGTCCTACCCAGAATCTGCTGTTACGTATTAACTTTCACCCCTGCCCCACATACAGAGACATGACTTCAAAATAGATGCACTGGCAAGTGTGTGTGTGTGTGTGTGTGTATACACTGTTTTTTGGCAGAAGAGGGAGGGGAGATGGTAATTCTTGGTGTGCTACCCAAAGAAAGGTGCTAGTTATAGACAGCATGTATGCATAGAAAATATGTTGACCAAGAGTTACACACTGAAAATGTGAGACAACATTGAAATGAATGCAGTTGCTGATTCCCTTCTGGAAGACAATTTAAGCTTGCAAAGGTTCAAAACTCATTACTTGTCCTATTCCTAACACTTAATGTCCTATGACTGTGTTAAGATCAGCAAAGAAGGAATAAGCTGTGTACTATAATGCACATAACATCTTATTCTGATAAAAAAAAATGCATGCGCTTAATTGTGGAGCAGTCTGTATACAAATTCAATCTTATATTTAGGAACATGCATGTATAAATTATTCAGGAGCCCTATTCTGGTTTTGGACTCAGCCTTTTAAGCATAAAACCTTAGTGTTCAGATGATATTTGCTTTATCCTTCCCTTGGTGAAACCTTCTGTGCATACAACCATACTGAAATCCACATTGTAATCACTGTGTCCCTAGATGTTAAGGGTCAGTGCCTGCCTTTGCATTCCTTGGGAATTCAGCCCGTGAATCAGGGAGAAAGCTGGTTTGTCAATGGCTATGTCAAACTGTAAACTGGCTGCTCTGCTCCTGGAGTAAGAAGGCTCCAGCAGAGCTTAACCTGCTACATCATATGAACAAAGGATGGAACAGAGTCCCTCAAGCACATTCCTAAGCATATGTGAAGTCTCTAGGAATAGAGTCAAAACTGCGTTTTGCAGGGGTGCAAGGAAGTGACTGGGTGATGTCATCAGGGTTACCAAAGCAACACACTCTTTTCTCTTGCATTCCTCTTCTTGTGCAGCTGCCTTTATCACACAAATCCTGTAATCACTGTTGGAGCTTGCAAACATCAGATCAAGCCCTCATCCACGAGGCATCAAAGTCGAGAGCAATGTGGCTGTATGCACCCGTGCTGCTGTGCAGTCCCTGCTACGTGATTATGGGCGTACATGCTCTCAGACTAGCTGTTTATCCTGCAGTTGTTCACAAAAGCTGGAGCTTTTGTGGGAGTGTAAACGGAATGATGAGAATAAAAGCATTACTAATTATGGAAAGACAGTGTTAAAAATTTAATTAAATCTTCATACCTGGGATATTACTATCACGTGGGCACTTAGGATGCAGCTTGAATGGATGAAATGAATTCTCTTTCCATTTGAGTCAGTGTCCAAATCTACTTGTTTCAGTGAGAATAGGATTAAACTCTTTGATAACAGAGCTTCCTGAGGAAGGAAAGCAGAGCATGGTCATGGACGAATCTAATAATTTTTTGCTCTAATCATCTTATGTCTGAAAGAGACACTTATGCCCCGGGGGGCTAATATTTACATAATTGTAATTTATTGGGTAAAGATTTTCTTAATGGAAAGGAGAAACATCAAAGTGTTTGTCTTCATCACGTTCCAGAATACCTTCCATTTCTATATGAAGCTCAAAATTAAAGGAAAGGAAAATATTTCTGCAGACCAATTAGAGAGAAATAGCACACACAATCTTTGAAATCATATAGGCTTTTTGAGTATTTTTAATAGAATGCAATTAAAGTTTTGTGAGGAGCACTTATCAGCACTGGTGCTGGACACAATGTGCGTGGCTTTGGGGGCTTTATTTGAACCAGATTTATCTGATTAAAATAATTGGTTACATATTTGAACAAATTGTTTGCACTAACTTTACAGGCAAAAAAGTGCTTATGTAAAACAGCTTTCTGTAGTATTTAAATTTTCTCTGATGAGTAATGTTGCCTATTGTAGTTATAGTAATTATACCACAGAAAATATGTTCAGAAGAAATATACATTGTTTATCAGTTACCTTAGGCTGTAATAACTTTTAACAGTAGGTCTTCTAAATATTTAATTACAGGCCTGTTTTTTTTTTAATACTTGTACACATTTGCTATTCAAATTTTTTATATCCTTTCAGGTAATTTCAGGTAAATTCAACTAAGTTACTATTGGAGCTGTATATTGCTTGTTGTATACTAATCTCAAAGCACCATAAAAACGTGAATTAAGCCTTGTCACATCTATGGGCAGTACCATGCTATTTTTGCAAGCAAGAAAAGCAGACATTGATGCCCAAACTTAGGAAATGAGGAAGAAAAATCTTAAAACTAAGCTGCAGTGCCTCTCATTCACTTTTGGTTATAGCCATTGGATCACAGTTTTTCAAAAATTTTTCTAAGAATATAGGAAAAATATTGAGAATGTTACAAGGATTTCATATTTTGTTTTATTCCTGGGAAAAGGCACCTTTTATTAGGTTAGCTGGAATAGTTAAAGGGCATTTAGCTGACAAAAGGAACAGAAGAGCTGTGGAGGAGAAGCAGCTTCCTGGACACTCTCTCAATCTGAAGTTGTTTTGCCTCCTGGTAAGATTTTGAAGCACATGTCCCTGCTCTTAGATGATCTTAATCTTCCTACTGTTTCACATGTGAGTTCAAGCCTCGGTTTTGTATGGATATGGTACATAATATAAAGGCTGCCTAGCAGGCTTTAAATTTATGATGCAATTGCAAGTCGAAAAGAAGAACACCTATAACCCACTGTGTTTCTTTCAAACAAAATCAAATTGCTTGAAATTTTATATTGATTTTAACAAAGTTCATGATTTTTTTTTAAGATCTAAGCTCATTGAGTTCTTCAATCCCAGAAAATCTCATGGAAAATGATCCTTTTGGCTTGTGCTTTCAAATCTTGCAAAACATTTTTTAAAAATGATTTAAACCGCCAGGCTTAATTATTGAACTTCTTATTTTCTATTTTGCTATTTCATGCAACACATTCATTTTTCACTTGCATTTCCTGGGAGAACAGCCTTTGAGTTCAGAGACCAACTTGAAACCTTAGAGAAGGACAATTTGGAAAGGTAAATTGTGTGAGTTGGGTTATGAGATAGAGCACGTTGCTCTGGTTTACCTGGCGAGGACTGCTTGTGCAAGTGGAGGGATGCTCTCTGCATCCCTCTGTTTCGGCTGCACACGTCCGCAGCCTCCTAGCCTGCTCATGGTCCTAAACAACAACTCAAATTTCTGAGGCTTGACGTTCGCTGCTTTTCTGTGGCGGCAGAGTGCATTTCATTCCTGTGCTACCTAGCACCCCAGCATCACTGCTAGCAGAGTCGCTGGATTTTAAATATTTTTCTTCCTTTGCAGAAGAATTAGTGGGACTTGAAATATTAGTTACGTCTATGCTCTGACCTATTTCAGTTTCCGCCATCTCTCGTTAATACACATTTTCTAACTGAATGCAGAATCAGCCACGGTCCTGTGTTCCCCTCTGCCTGCTGCACCTCCCGGCTCTGTGCCCGCCCGGGCAGGGAGATTTCCGCAGGCCACTGTGTCGTGTGCGGCTGCCATGGAGACCTGCAACAGAAGCTGGGAAGAAAACTGTCAGCCCGTGGAAGCGACAGAAATGCCGAGTGAATGTCCTGTTCCATACAAGCACTGCCTGCAGTCCTTCACTCAGTTGCGTGTGTATCAGCAATTAATTCCAGCCTCTTGCAGGTTCGTGGGCATATTTATGCACCTTTGAATAAGCTCGTTTATACTGGTAGAGAGTACAGATGTTTCTTATGATTTCCTTTGATATTAGGTTGTTTTACAAACTAACAGCTGCAGTGGCTCCAGAGGTGTAAGCCACTCAATCAGTAGAGGAACCCCTTAGTGTATGTGCTTGTGAGGGTTTAGCTTTGATCAGGTGTACGGACCTGGGATTCAGAGGATTTCCTCTTTTTCCTCTTCTTTTTTTTTCCTCTTGTGCATGGTCGATTAAAATGGTATGCTCTTGGGGCACGATTCTGGCTATAAACACATAGTGTCTAGCCCGGTGTGACCTCTGCCTTGGGGTGGGGGCTCTCGTTACTGTTGTAAAGTGGATTGCATTAACAACAGCATAATCTGAGGTTTTTTGTTGGCTTTTTTTTTCTGTTTTTTTTTTTTTTTTTGTTCCTTGCAAAACACTTACTATTGCTTAAGCTAGGCCTAAGTATGCATGAGAGACTCTTATGCACAGTAACGCTTGCGTCACTGGAAGGATTTTATATCTTGCTGAATGGCTGTAAGGATGCTTTCAGAGGCAATAAAACTTAGCGAATGGCAGCATACTCTAAAGCAGGAGGAAAACATTTCAAGTACTCTCTCGTACATTCTTCATTGAATTTGCTGTAATTAGGTCCACTATAAATATAGTGGTACTCATCTGTATTCCTTCTTATCCAGTTACACATCTTTCATGTAGAGATTTGTAAGGGGGCAAGAGGGCAGATGCAGTCACTGGTATGATTCTGGCAGCAAGATAGTCTCAGATGGGGGGAGCACAYTTTTAAAAATGTGCGTGCAATTTTTGTAGCTGGTAGGTGAGCAAAATTTTGCTTTGTGTCAGTCACAGCATTTATGCATGCAGCTTGCAGTTAGCCTTGGGTATCATTAGCGTGTGCAATTGAGTTAACATTTGGTAATGTGATCTCCTGAGATGGCCATGTACGCAAGCAACTATTTAGCAAATTATTTTTTATTGACCAGTACAAATTAAACAGGGTGACACTGATTTCCTAAAGATTTAATTAAATCATTTTGTGCTATTACTTTGCTGTGTGCAAAGTAATGCATGGTGCAGTGGGACACAGGTATGGCAGCATTAGTTTACAGAGCATCACAAATTGACAGACAAGTTTATTAAAGCACCAATTGTTATACTTTGATACTTTCTCATCAGTCTTGAGCATTAAATAAAGCAAAAAATTACCTAGTGGGTACTGACGGGGGGCCGAGGGGGACAAGGAGCTTACAAGGAAGTTGTATGAACTGGTTTATATAATATGATTGCCTGTGATAGCAGAGAATTAATCTTGATGACCCAGCCAATGTTTCTGTTCACCTAATGATGTTAGTCGAGATGCTTCAAGTATATGAGAAAGCTCCAGACTCCCTACAATTGCTGTTGACAAAGGGGAGCACGTTAACTGCTCCAGATCTCAGCATCAGTCATYGTGCTTTGCCTGACAGCTTTCAATTTCAGGATTTACACCGTTTKAAGATTTGTTTTAAAGGAAAGAACAGCTTTTTCCCCAAAGAGTATTGTTTTAATATTGAGATAAAATGGACTTTGCTCTTACAACGCTCACTAAATCTTTAGTGTGATGGCTTTCAAGTTTGCTATATCTGTAAAGAATGTTTTGGTCATCTATAGACAGGGCTAAACCATGAAGCAGATCCTCACCGGGTATAACTCAGAATAGCTCAAGGAAAGTCAGGAGAGGAATAATTTGTCATAGCTGGTAATTTATTTAGTCAAACATGTGGTCTGCTTCTTCGTTTTACRTACAAGATCAGATTAACTCATCTGTTCGCTCTGTACTTCAGCCAGGATTCTCTCAGTTTGGGGAATTCTTCATTTTTGTGTAACATTTTCATCAGTTCCAATGCAATCAGATGTGGTATTGTGGATATACTGAGGATTAGACTATAAAGTGAGGAGCAAACAGCTGGCATAGAAGAATTTGTAGCAATTATACTGCTATTTTACCACCTTTCATCTTAGTTCTAACTTTAGTTGTACCATGTATGGAGTATGGGCAGGTAGATGCTGCCAATGCTGTAACTGTCCTTGCTCAGTATGACTGATCTCCTAAATGCAGCACAAGTCCTATTTTTGTTTTAAGCGAAGAGTCATAGAGAATTTCCCTAAGGTATCAGCTGAGTTATACGTGAATTAATTATTTTTGAGTTACAGCGTGATTTAAAAAAAAAAAAAAAAAAAAAGAAATATATTCCCAACAAATATCTCTGGGTGCTAGTTACTGTGGGATAAAACCTCTTGCCATAATAACTGCTGAATGAAGAAAACGCTGATGAAGTCCCTTTGCAGAGAAGCACTTTGAGGGCAGCTACTAGAACAGTCATAAAGATAAAACAGCTACTCCCAAACCTTTTAACATAATACAGTTAATTACAGACATTTTTTCCTCCGAGAAAACATTTTAGACCTCAGTACTCTGATGTCAGACTAGATTAGTAACATTTGATCTGCTGCAAACATCCAAGCTCTGTTGTGACTAATGCAACACATACTTCATGTCATCAATAGTTAAAAAAAAAAAAAAAAAAAAAGTATCGGCTTTTAGAAATTCCTGAAAATATCATGCAAAGATTTATGTTTTGTAAGCAGAATAGTAGAGAGATTTGGAAGTAATAGTGGCAGGGCAGAGCTTTTAATAGCGTGGAACAGCATCTCTTGGGGGCCATGATTAGACCCAGGGGATTATTCTGGGCAAATAGTTCATTAATGCAAAGATACTTAGGTCATTATGTAAAGATTATTTTTTATCAAACCTATACAATTGACATAYGTTGGGCAAATGTGTGTAATTGTTCACTTTGGAGCTGTTCTTTGTTATTTCACTGCTGAATTTCTTATTTGCAAGTGGAAGAGCTGTTAACAAATTGTAATAAAATGTAATTTGGGGGTCAGGTACCACATTACATCTGAAAAAGCAGTTTCTGTGCTGAGTCCTAGGTTGACATTTTCCCACTGTTTTGTCTTTGGCCAAAGAGCTAGGAAAGCCCTCATTTTTGCAAAACTTGGCACCTGTTTGCTCATTGTAGCCATGCTAGAAGAACTGTGAGGTGTTAACCAGGTCCTATGGCTGCTCCTCTCCTCTTCCCTCTCCTTCCCCTCTGCCCCATTGCCACGTCTGCTGCTGCTGCTTCCCCTGGCCCAGTGCCACTGGGGAACACAGGGACAGTGACAGCAGCTGCAATGGCAGCATGCTGATGGCAGGAGGTGGCAGCTCYGGTGTTTCAGATGGCAGCACGTTGCTTCCCATAGGTTTAATCGTCTACATCCTTTTATTCGTTGCTAAATTATTCTGGAGCGTTTTGTAAGAGCAGTAACGGTTTAAGGACTTTGCCTTTAGTGATGGGAAAAACATTAAAAGTGAAACATAAAATATCTAATTTGTAATATATAAAATATCTGGTTTGTAAGTGAAGTTAACATCTCTTTACCTACTGAGATTAAATCTGTCAATTGTATTCAGTAACTGTATTGCAAAGCTAATAATTTGCAATGAAATGTGATTTTCTTCAGGCATGAAATGAGCAATGCCAAAATGAAATTACATTTTGGAGTAATTTTTACTGCTGTTCTCCATCTTGACACCATGGGTACTGTGAGTTCTGCCTAAAGTGCTTATCTGCCCCTGGGGCTGCTCTTGTTTGTGCTCTGTAAACCCTGATGCGSTGCTTTTGTTCCCCATGGAGGTTGATTGTGTTATCTAAAGGAAGTGATGGCTGCTCCAGCTGAGAGGAAGCTGGGTTTCAACAGGCCTCTATGCATTGGCCATACAATAATAGCTCCTGATTTCATGAAAGCAAGCAAGGATCTATCTCARATGGAATCAGACACCCATGCATGTGGCTGTTTGAGCAGGGTTTGTGTTTGCCAGTGACATGAAATGGAGGACTTTGTTTCTGTGTAAGAAGGAGACAAACCACAACAACATCATAGGTTGCTGTGGTGTCCGAGAAAGCTGTTGTGAAGTGTCTGCTGCATGCAGAGGGTGCCAGAGTTAGCATTTGGGAAATGAGCGGGGTGATTCTCATCCCACAGTGGGGTGATTCTCATCCCTGTGCTGACAGTGATGGCTCAAGTTCCTTCACAAAACAAGCATCGCATGTTGCAAATGTTGAATTAGCTTTCAGCAGAAAAATTGCCTTTTGACTAATTTTTTTTTTTTAATGCTTGGCTTTCCAACGTCAAGAGTTTGAACTTTTCTTTCCGCTTTTGCCAACAAAGGAAATTACAATGAAATAAATCATTTGCTGATGAACATTAATTCCTTTGAATGGTCTGGAAAGCAGTATAAAATTTGAGATGACAGATGACAAAAGATATATCCAGATAACACTGAATTGTCCACAGAATTGCATCCCCTCCTGTTAGGAGCAACATTAATAGCAGTGTGCCTTTGAAGAGCACTACTAAAAGTGCTCTTCATGTAAAGTTGATCAACCCGGGTTTAAAAAAAAAAAAAAAAAAAAAATGAAGCTGAAAAAGTAGGATTTAGCAGCCCCCTTTGCTCTGTGCAGCTTTCTGGTGAGCGAGGAGCGAGCATGGGCTCCGTGGCGCCGGATTTCCCACTGACTGATACGCTTCTAGTCGCTGCTAGCTGTTAGTCCTGTCTCCTTTTGTGCAAACCCTGGTCCCTCTGCCCTCAGGCCAGGACCTGATGGTCGGGTGGGCACATCTGGAGAGCTTTTCTCTTCACTTGACTCCCTCCAGGCACCTGCTGCTGCGAGGACAACAGGGCTCTTTCCTTTACTCATCAGGCTCACCACATCCTGGCATGGCTTGGCTTTTCTCTCTGGTAAGACTCTCCAGTAAGAACCATCTGCTCTTGCAGGAAGCACAGCTATCCCTGCACGTGATCTGTGCTCCCTGTTTGTGTGAAGTGCTGGTGAGGACTGCTTGTGCCATTGACTTGGACTTGAGTGAGATACCTGAACAGTTAAGAGACCAAATATCTTGGTGTGGTGCTTATATCAGGCGTGAGTGAGCTGTTTTCTTGTTAGCTGTAATACTACTTTTTCCCATACTTAAGGTACGTATATTCCTATTAAAATGTAAGTAATTTAATGGATTCATAAATAACTGCAAAATTAGATAAAATAAAAATCCAGAGTACCTCRAAGTGTTATGGCAACTTAACTTTGACACTTAACTTTTTCTTGTACAAGCCAGAGGCCAGATTTAGGGCTTGGACTTTTAAGTCTATTTCCATGGAATGGCATTGAAATCATATTCCTGAAAACAGAGGTGTGGGAATGCCTTATGTCAAGACAAAGTTAAAAGAGAGCAAGAGGAAAAAATATRCCTCATAGTGTATTGCCTTACAGTATCCTTCAGGCCTGAGGAATTCCTGTATTCCCAAGTAAATTGTACTTCACATTTTTAAAAACCTGTGTTAGTCTTTGGCTCTGAATCTAAAAATCCTCGAACAAGTTCATCTTTTAAAAATCTGTTGTAAGCAAAAATGAAAAAAAATCATTATTACCTATGCAAACTTGGTGCTGATAAGCTTTTAGAATCAAATGATAAACCCTCTGAGTTTAAGGCATTACAATAAAAATGCTGAGTTCATCTTTATCTACAGTAAAATTAAAATTATCACTTGTAATGACTAATTTTTGTAGCATACCTGATTCTGTCCCTTRAAGAGTATTTGATTTCTTGCAGCCTCTTCAGAATTTCTAGTAGAAAGAGGTGATATGGTCACTAATTAATATCTACACTAGAATCTCTTTTAAATTACTTACTGATTTTTTTAATGAGTCCCTTTATTAGAGATTATTTTTTTTCTCACAGGGAACTTCATAGAAGAGAAATTGATTGAAGAGATTACAATTACAAATCTACACAGGGAGTTATAGACTTTTCATAACACTGAAGTTCTTTTTTAAATGTTTATTTTCTTTAAACTCATTTTCTTATAGTACCTCTGTGATTCAGATTATAAAGAAAGATTATAACACAGGGATTGAATTAATCAGAACTTCTAATTCTCAATACTTTCAGTAATATAGAAAATATTCCAAGTTTAAAATCTTAGATCTTATCAAGAAGGACTTTTTTTTTTCCAGTAATAGGYTGTCAGAGTTTGATGTCTCAGGAGGTATATACTGAAAGTAATCAACTAAACTGGCTTTGCCTTGCTAGGCCAACCTGTCTTTGAAATGGATTTCAAAATATATAGAGATGTTTTGCAAATGTGGCATGCAACATTGTATGTACTGATAGGTTCTGAAATCCTTCTGTTGAATAATAGCAAATATATCCAGATTTGCTACTCTGGAAAAATACTAACAATTTGAGTATTTTTAAGCGAGAAACTGAAGGAAGGACAAAATTGGTTAGGTGAGAGGATTCAGCTCTAGAGATGGTGTCACCACCAAGGCTGGGTGTGGTGGGAGAAAGCGCTTGAGATGTTCTCCACTCCCCCAGGTTGCTTCGTGTTCTCTGTCAGAGGGTCAGGGCAGCCCTTGGTAGKTTTACAAGAAGACTTTTCTTCTAGTATTTTTTCTTGAAACTAATCTGACTTAGACAAAAGAACTATTCACAAGAAGAAGGTTCTCATTTTAACACACTTTCTCTGAGGCTCAAAAACTCCCATTTTCTGCAAGGGTCTGAAATTTGGTTCTTTTAAAATGAGTCTAATGAATTTCCAGATGTTATTTGTTGCAATGAGCCTAAAGGCACAAGGCTGTGTCTCTCAAACAGGGGATTATATATGGGATTGCTCTTGTAATATCTAGCTAAGTATCTCTAGTTTTTCCTCATGTTGCCATCAGGCAGATAATTTATATGAATGTAGTTCTTTGATACAATTTGTGCAATATATGGAGATGTGTGCTTTTCAAAGAATTTAATACAATGTGAATGGCAGAGCTTCTATTTGCTGAATTACGGACCTGTGATTTCTCATTGATATTATCCTTCCTGAAACCTAAAACAAGCCTTTTGTAAAGGGCAGAAAATGTATTTTGTAACTTAGTTTTCCTTAACTTTAGCTCAATTGTAGAAGATAACTATTTCAAAAAGTTTTTAGTTCGTTCCTTGTCTTTCCCCACTACCTCCTGCATAATCTCRTATGTGTCAGGTGTAACTTAAGGGCATCAGATGGTGGATTCCTCCTCTGAGAGTGAATAGTAAGGATGCTTAGGGGAAGAAGAGAAAATAATCTTTTCTCCTGTATTAACAAGAAATGTCCTATGTAGCCGGTACTGGATCATAGCTGGGCAGGTTTCTTCACTGTCTTGCCAGGTGTATCTTTCCCTTCCAGAAACAGGAGCATCTGCTGAGCAGCTGAGCATATTTGTCCTCATCATGTCTCTCTCTCTCCCTTCCCCCGCTTGAGCACATGTGCAGATACAGCTTCTGCAGGAGCAGCCTCTATGCCTTGCAGGAGCTGCTGCTTTTAAACCTCTTCTGTAGCCCTATCTCAGCCCTTCTGGGACCAACACTCACAGCGAAGGTGAGGAAGTAGCTTTTTTTTTTTTTTTTTTTTCCTTGTAAAGTGGCTTCTGGGTTAATTGCAAGAGCTGGAGCCAAAGGAAATGGCATCTTCCTGTCATCTGCTGAAAACAACAACCCACTTTTGCTTGATGATGGGTATAATTTATGCTGCTGTCTTGCGCAGACCAGTGTAGTGCTAATGGGTCATGGTATTATAGATTTGATAGTATTGCTGCAGAGGAGCTCAAGAGCCCACTAATGCTATGATTATGGCTATATTAAGGGTTTAGTTGATGCAAGGAAGTTCCTTGATCAGATTAAAATACATTTGCAGTGTAGGAGGAGCCCTTGGTAAAGCCCAGCCCATTTTTTGGAGGTAAAATATCTGTGTAATATGCTGTATTTACACTTCAGGGTCAATTATACAAGGGGTCCCGATCACAGCGATTGATAAGGGGAAGACAGCCTCCGTTACAAAATCTGCCATAAAGCAATACTTTGCTCATGACAAAAAGCACACTGAGACAGACATTTGTTTAAACATAAAAGAAAATTATGTTGCAAGTGTTAAAGTTGCTAGTAGACACTGGGTAAGAGGAATTGCCGGATTACCCATAGGACGTCAAGCTGGGGAGGGGAATGGATGGAGGCTGGTGTGGGAAGCAAATAATCTCCTGAGATGCAGAGCGAGCGGCGTGGGCTCTGCTCCATCTGTTATGGCTGTTGCTCGTGCCTCGGCGACCGCCCGCTGTGCCCGGCAGCGGCGGCAGGAGCGCCAGCAGCCGCCCCCAGGTAGAGCCCGCGTCCCAGGCGAGCCAAGACATAATGCACCGAGCGCCATAAAGAGCAGTGCCATGAAGGAGCATTTCAGGAGATCATTTTGTACCTGTGGTAATAAAATTGGGTTTATTTCACCGAACAGCACAGCCAAATTTAAGGTCAGAACATACGCTGAGAACTCTTACAACTACAAGTAATAATGTGTAGAGTCTTAGAACAACTGAACTTGCTCTACAAATGCCAGATTTTGATCAAAGTGTATCTCTATGTAGTTGGAGTATGAGGAAGTTTTAAGAAGATTTGAACAGAAGGTTTCATTATTTTTACTTGAATGTAAGTACACGGATTATTGCCTTTAAGAAGGACAGAATGTTGTTGGTTTTTATTTTTTTTTCCATCTCTGTGCTGCTAGACAGTAAATTACATAAAAATTGGTTGAAGCAAGCCTTTTTTGATCTCCGCACTCCCTTCAAATGCTAGATCTTATTCCTATAAATAAAACCAACTATAAATGCTGTATATTTCTATTTTACATAGCTGCAAAGAAGACCTCCCCTGATAACCCTTCGTTGATAAGTAATTAAAAATTGATTAACTTTCTCCCTCACTCCTCCTTTCTGAAAACATCTTTGTAGCTCGTATCTGAGTTTAATGAGCCTGACTTCAAACTAATTCAAGATTAACAGCTGCCTTTCTGCTGAGAATTGTCAGCAGCAACTGTTGGTTCATTTAGCAGACAGAAACATACCAACTCTTTCACAGCCTGGACAAAACCCTTCCTTCTGCTCAAGGCCAAGGTGATATAAGTGGCTTGGAGTGGTTATTGTTGCTGCTGAGGAGTGTTTAGAATAGGATATTTCTCCTGCATTTTTCTTGCTAGTTGATAAGGGGTTTTGTAATGTTCTTTTGTACTTTGTAATGTTCCTTGTTTCTATGAGGTTTCCTTAAATGGAATGAATTGAAGTAATAAGAAATGATATATAGACCTCAGTGTCACAGTATATGTATCAGTGTGTGCATGGGGATGTGTGCTGGCATTATTTACTCCATTTTCCCTGTCAAAAAATGTATTTATGCATTAGATTGTGGCATTTCAAGATACAGAGTAGGTTTTGGGTGGGCTGCTTGTAGGCTTTTAATTTTACACAGCAACTTGTTTTCAGTTGAATTTTACCTAAGTGCCTCAAAGACTGTAAACTTAGATTAAAATCATTTAACCAAAACCAAGATATATGAGGTGTATATGTGATGTTCTGTGAATCCTGAGACCTTCCAGTTTCATGTCAGTAGAATAAGAGCTTGTGACCCCCCATAGCGCCTCTGTAAACACAGCTTGTTTCTGTTGCTCTCGGCACAGCACCCTTTCCTAGTACAGACTGTAGAATTGCTGTAGCTGCTGTGTAGTAGTGCCGTAGAATTACTGACAAGAGTCAAATCTTTCTCTGAAGTAAATTATTAAAGTTGGCTAACTGAAGGATTTCTTCCAAGCAATTAGCTTCTACTGTATAGAAGAACTACACATTAACTTTTATTTTTATATAAAGATGTAGACTTGCAGCAGTCAAACCATTTGCAATAAGATTCTTTCTTGTATTCAGACTCCTGCTGCTAACCAGTCAGCTGAAAGAACACGTTTATGCAGTGTTTTAGGGCATAAGTCCTCATCCAGCAGAAATATCTTGTCTCTATTTGTTCAAAATACTCTCTGAAGAAAGATGGATTTATTACCTTTACTGAAATCAGTGCCAGACTTGCATCTTGTGCAATATGATGGCACAGGCATGAGTTCACTTCATGAAATAAAAGGTCATATGATTTAGGCGGAGAAGCGAACTTACTCTGGCTGCAAATGCTCTATAGCTGAAGGTGCTGCCGTTTGTCAGGRCAAATGAGGACTGTCCCAGCCAGATTGCCTGTTTTTCTGGCAGCCTTCCCTGCCCTGGTGCATTTGTCAAGGCTTTAGTCATTTAGACTACAGTGGGGTTTGTGCCTGAGCACTATGCTGGGCTAGGGAGTTTCTGAAAAGTGCGTGGAATAGATTCTGTAGGTTATATAGTTTACAGCTAGAAATTGAAATATCGTGACCAGCAGATAACTGCTTGTAGTCCCTGTAAGGTTTTTATGTAGATGAAGCGATAAGGAGAGAAGCGCTGAACTAGAATATCCATGTCTGACATGCCAGGGCATCCTTTGTGTGGCTTTGTGTGGCTCTTACCCACCCAGTCACTGCCTTTTCTTATCAGTGCCCTGGCTGTTTTGGTTTCTTGGTTCTTGCTTCTTTTCTAAATCCTGTGCCTCTCTCAAAAGCATCCTACTGGTTTTATTTTCTTTGCTTTTAACTTTAATGTCTGTCATATTGTAAACAGTCATCCGAGAAATTCACTGTGCTTGGTGGGTAAACAGTGGGAATTAAAAATGTACTTCCTGTCACTTCAGTATTTCTACTTTTGTAGATAAGTGTAGAATATCTGACCTGAGAATATAGTTCAATTGTAGATGTGGTATTAAGAGGTAAGAAAGGAGAGAACTGGAGACATAGGTAGCATATTTTATTATACCATCTGGTATATCTGGAACATATATTGAAACTGGAGATTAGTCTCTCTTTTTATCAGGTCTAGGAGGCCATCTCCCAAAGAGATTGGCACCTAAGCAGCAGAATAGCACAGAAAAACTAAGAGGCAGAAAAAGGATCAGATATTTAGTGTGTGTTTGGCCAGACTGGTAGATTAGAGATATGGATAGTGTCTGATCTCTACAARTAGTGAGTCAAGTTTTGTTGTTGCTGTAGTGGGGGTTGTTCCTGGAGACACGAACTGTGCTGGCTGAGAAGTAGTGTGTATGGAGCAGTCCCCTCTCCTGGGAAGAAAACTCCCTTTTAGGAACATACATTTCAAGTATGGTTTCTATGAATCTAGTCTTTGACTTTTCAGAGGCAAGTACTCTGATTGTGTGTGATAGGCTTGCAAGAGGCTCTTTTCACTTATGACTTTGGAAGAAACTTGTTCCTAAAATAGAAAATGAAGGATATGGTTGCACAATTTTTCTTGGAGAAAAATGTGACAGAGAAGGGCTTTTGTGTCTAGCTTTTGACGTGAAGGATGGGAAAGACTCCCTTAGATTCATCACTGAAACTCCCTCTTGACTTCCATGTGTATTAAAGGGTTTGGTCAGCCTGCTGATGTGATGCAGTAACTTCTCCTTTGGCTTCTGTTTTAAGTTTGATTACTTGAGTTTTGAGCCCTTGGAATGATATAGATTTTTTTGTTCCAAAGTAAGAAATTCCTGAGAGTAAAATACCCTCTGGTCAGAAAGCCGTCGCTGGATCTATGTACCTTCTTAGCCTACTTAATCCCCCTACACAGTCGTGAAGTGGGGCTCAAGAAGTGCATGGCCCTGCTGCAAGGGAAGAATTTAATGCTGAACTGGCCGCAGTTATTGGATGTCTTTCTGTAAGATGAGTGACATGAATTCCCTGGCTTTCTTTTTAATCTTTTTTTTTAATGTTGGGTTTTATTCTCTGTGGAATTACAGACATTTATTTGTGCAGCATATAACATTTCAAACATCAAGAACAAAACACTCCATTCATAAAATAGATGGCGAGGTCTATGCCTCTAGATCAGTATGAAACCAAAGACTCTGAAAGACTAATTATATATGTGTTACATATAACACATTGCTTTATATTAAAAATAGGCTTGTAGTGAACACGCATGTTTTTAACCTAGGGAATATTTTAATAAATTGCTTTCCACAGACTCTGCAGTTTCAGGTCTGCTTAAAATGGTCGGAAGCCCCTGTGCTCATTCTTTCTTGTTAAGGGAGTTGATTTGTGAATCACTGCTTTCTAAAATCAGCTTCTCATTAGCACTGCATGTTGATGAAACTGCTGTTATTTCAGATACAGCTTACCCACTATATTGTCTTATAAATATTAATAATAAATTATATAGAGATTATGGAGAGATTAGATGCATTTCCACACAGCGGTGTGAATATTGACTCTGGAAAGCTCTTTCCACCAGACAAGAAACATGCAATTTAGTTGTAGTCTCAGAGGTAAACACTGGTATTTGAGCAGTGCTCAGAAGGCATAATTAAGTGTTTCAGTGGCTCTGTGCTTCACTGATGGAGCTTCAGCAATTACTGTTGAGTTCTTCTGGTGAAAATGAGAGCTTTTTCTCCTTCAGAAATATTTAGCACTTAAAATGTGAGAATCATATTGCTCTAAAGGCTGATGTGGTAGGCTTCAGTAGATGTGGTATCCTTTTGCATACAGAAGTTTAAATTACAATGTAGCTTTGATTGAGGTAATTTTGACCGACTCAAGTATCTGTCAAAACATGGCAGGCAATATTATGCAGGTGGAAATCTGCATGTCCTGCAGGGAGAGAATAATACAGTTTCCTTCCTCCACCTAGAGGGAACACAGAGTATGAATCAAAGCAGGAAGAAATAGTGAATAAGAGAGACATAAGTGTCAGAGATAAGAGTTTTATTGCTATAGGTCATTAAACATGTGTAGAATATATTATTGTATATGTAACTAACTGGCACAGGAACATATACTTGGYATCTCTCAAGACAAAGAGAGATTTTCCTTGTTTCCAATTTCCTTGCTCCTTATGTGGGACCTTTTACCTTTGCCATTCCCCACAGCTCTGGATCTAACTGGATTGTGCACAAAGGATGGCTAATAGAATAGAGAATAGTCAAAGGCAAGAACAGATTAAATGTAAGGGCAGCAAAAGAGAGGAATCCAGTGACAGGCTGGCTAGATAGATACAGCAGGCAGACAGACTTGTGCCAGAGGACCAGGAACTTGCTCTGAGTTAGTCTGGGATCTGTGACAGATCACTTTGCTTTGCACTTGTAGCTTCAGCTGTGCTGGGCATTTCAGAACATAAATTATTTGATGCTGTGCAAATCTGTCACGCTGCTGGTATGATCTGAAGGTGAGGCCCTGATTTATCCCAACTATCCTCACGTGCCTCATTCAGGAGAGCTCTGTGTGCTGAACAGAAAAATTCGGATCATGCCACAGCGGTTCCTGCCTTTCTTCAGTGAAAATTCCAAGAAGCTATGACTTTAACACAGGTAACTTCTGGTGGGGGGCGGATAGGTGGCAGGAATCTGGGGATGAATGTTTAGTACTTCTAACAACCAGAGATAAGGAGTCAGCCTCCAAAAATCTGGTAAATGCTACAAGTGAGGCTGTTGGTTCTGTAGCAGAGAATGTATTTCCACGCTTGCTTTCTCAGTTTGGCAGGATAGATATTCCATCATTTACTTGGTGTGATGAAAGCTGGCTYGTTTTATTTCAGTCTTTTGAAACTGATGTCTGCTCCACACAGCAAAGGCTGGTGCAGGGCTTGAAATTCAAGGAGGATATGGGCTTGATGTAGTGGGATTATCCTCAAGCATGTAACTGTAACCGTCTATGTGGTCCCCAGCAGAGCTCGGTTTGACTGGCAGCCAGGCTGGAGAGCACCAGCGTGGTGTTCCCTACCTGCGTCCAGCCTCCGGAGCAGCTAGGCACATCCTGACGCTCATCTTATTTATGACAGACTGAGGAAACGAGAATTTACTGCGTCTCAGTAATAACAATGGAATCCCAAATCCCTGGCTGTCTGAAATTGTACCTCATTATTACTAGGGGTGGGGAGCTTAATGAAATTGTTGAGCAGATGAAGCATTAGAGAGATCCCTTTAGCTAAAATGAATAGCTTTAATACTGTTCTTTTGAGATGGAAGGGAGCAAGGATACTGAAAGGGGATCATGTTGAATTGCATCGTTTTCATGTACTAAATGCTTTCATGAGTTATTAGGTGAAGCTATTTGAATTGAAATATGTACATAACAGGTGAGTGTTTCAGTCAATTGTAAATTCAGTCATTTTTCAAGTGTGTTATTTGGTTGTTTAGAGTGCACTGATACGTATGGTCCTGACCAGAATGATAGATGCTCTCAAAAGGGTTAAGCTGAAATTATTATATGAATTACATTCACTCATCAAAATCAAATTGTATTTGAAACAATTGAAATGGATAGAAGGATAGAACTATTTTGCACATAAATACACAGAACTAATCTTGCAGCATGCTTTTCACTAGCACTACAAGAGCCTTTTGTATGTTAGAAAGTACAACTTCAACCATTCAGAGTACTTCAGCATCCTTTGAAAGCTACAGATTCCACTTTTTGGACCTAGCAAATGTCAGCAATCGCTTTTGCATGACATCTGTCAGGTCAGCATGTTGGTCTAGCACTGCCCGCACCTGTGTCTCCCGTCGATGCTAAGTGTGAGGTGTTGACTACAGTGGCAACGGGAATAAATCCCTGGAGCAGGGGGGTATGAACATACCCAGAGCCAGGCTCAGCTCATCAACCCATCTGCCTTGATGGGTTAAAGGGATCTGTGGAACAGGGTGACAAATAGCTCAGGAGAGCAAGAGAGCCTCTCCGAGGAGAAAGGGGACCAGAATGCATGTAAGGAACTGTGGCTCTGCTTCTGCTGCATTTGTCGTTTTGATCTGTTCTTATACTGATACAAATAGAAATTTAGCAGGTTTATATAATTTCTTTAGTGTTACCCATCCCTTTCCTGCTTTGTAGCAGCTTACTGCTTTGCAATAGTATTTACTTTTACTATGGTCAATGAAAGGCAAAGTAGATTGACCCACCTCCGCACAGATATGCCACAAGTTGTTTGCATAGAAGCAGGTTTTAATCTAGTGTTTAGAGCATCGGAAGAATACCTTACTTATGACATCTTATTGTGGTCTTTTATCAGAAAGAACTATATGCTTTTTATTCTTATGCTTTTTATTCTTATGCTTTTTATTCTTATGCTTTTTATTCTGTGCTTCCTAACTCTCAGTTTTAAGACTTTCTTGTCCCCTTAATGGTGTTCTTGTAGGAAAACAAGTCTCCTTTCTGCCTACTCTTTTTTTCACAGGAGCGTAAATCATATTTCTATTTTTAAAGCACTTAAGCTTTGCACTTAAACCTGTGTTGCATCTGAACAATTCTGGATTGTTTGTCCTTGTTTAAATCCCTTTCACCTCTGGTGACATCGTGGTGTGTGGGAACATGGTTAGACAATATTGATTTTCTTTCGTTGGTGACAACATGCACCATATTCCTCACTCACAGCAGTTTGATTATTGCGTGGCATCACTCCAGGGCAGCTTTAAAATAGTCCCTAACCTAGATTTAGTCGTGTGTTAGGGGTGCTCAGTCACACCTGAGTTAGTCTGAGTTAGCACAAAATGTGTCTATTAGTTTGGGACCRTGACTTGGCTAAAAGAAAAACGTCTCCATTGCTTCTTTGCACAGCCTTATGCCTCACAAGTATTTCCTGTGATAAATGATTTTCTCTTTAATTATATTTCCCGTGCAACACTTTCCTTTTGGAGTGATTAATTTTGTAGTATTTTACCCTGATATTATTAATATGCTTTCACAGTTTAACATGATTGTCTGTAATATATGCGAGGCCAGCTTGTAGCTTGAACAGAGCTGGCAGGAGAGAGAGACTGAAAGTGCAGACAGATGCAGACTGGGCAGGGCAGGGTGAGGTTGGGTCTCGGAGGCAGCCAGAGAGCTCCAGTTCTCTGAGGAAATACAGAGATGCTTGGAAGAGAAAGCAGCGCTCCAAGTGAAATACTAACACGTCCAGACGCTGAGAGCTTCCAACCGACAGGACTGCAAAATGGGTCACTTACATAATTGCTGCTTAATATCAGATATACAAACAAGTGGCCCTTTTGTGCTTTCTTATTCTGCTTTATTCTGAGGGGGAAAATAGCAGGTTGTTCCAGAAATTACAGTGTGCAACATTTGCAATAAAATATCCTGGGAAAAATATACAAAMTAAGAGTTAAAATGTCTACCTTATCTCTGAGGGAAAAAAAAAGGCAAACAGAGCCAGCCACCACCATGGTGTGCAAATGTACTCCAGCAGTTAAACGTGGGCAAATGGCCTCCCTAGGTACGTCCTCAAAAGATCCTTCTGAGCTTGAAATCCATACAGACTTACCATTGCAAGGTGTTCGTTATTCCTAAGGGGCTGCCATTATCGTAATAAACTATTACAGAAATGCAACCAGATCTTTAATGTTCATGCAGCATAGGTGGGAGCCTAATTTAGCAAGAAATTATTATAATATAAGCATAATGCTTATGGATCTGAGGGGTTCTGCATGAACCTGTCTACATATGACACAAGACGAATGCTGAGCATTAGCTTTTAAGCTGTAACAAAGCCAGGTAGTGTTGGGAACACCTGCAATGCCAACAACCACCCTTGGGGTAGGAAGYGGAGCAAAGGAGCCCTTCTGGTGTTTGTGTCGACTGTTGTGGGCACATGAGCTCTGCAGCTGCCTCTGGCCACTGCTTGCTGAGGGATTTCCAGATGCGTGTTGACTGTATTTCAGCAGTAACTCAGAAGCAATGTTTACAACAAAAATCTGTGCAACTGCCCTTTTTTCCCCCTCTATTTCTTCTTTCTATCCACTAAAGCTATTCACAACATAGGGACAGATTGTAGGGCATTATATTGTTGCCTTATTGCTGCCTTTGGTGTTGACCTTTCTCGAGGCCAAGAAGCCCAGCTACTTTTGAGGTTTTGGTTTTGCATGTGAAATAAAACTATCATTATATAAACTCTGTGCCCCATGTAACAAAACAGAGCATCTCCAGAAAAAATGTCAAATCTGTAAATAACAACTCTGTCTTTAAAGGTTTTGCAAATATATGAGTCTTTTTTTTAATCTATCACATTACTGGCACATGCAGAATGTGGATGGTCATATTTATTATGCATTTGCTCTGTTTTCTCCAACTGTTTAAATTGTTTTGTCACTTCTTTGGCCTTTGTCACGTGTTAYGGCTCTTATTGTTTGCTTCCAACTTTATAGCCTAACAAAAGAGGAGAATACTCTTGCAGAGAGCCAGCRCAGATGGTTCAGATGCAGGGCTCGGCACATGGCTTCAAGACATGTTCAAAGGGCCGAGAGGAGGAAATGTCACTCTCACGCTCTCGAGCATTTGCTCGGCCTCTCCTTGAAGGCTTCCTCCTCCTCCATCTGGCCTTGTGCAGTGCAGGGCTGCGAGCCCTGCCTTGCCTTTCCTCTCCTTGCACTCGCTGCCAGCTCCTTCGCGCCAGGACRACGTCCATCCCAACCTTTGCAAGGACTTGCAAATGGGTCTGGTGAGAAGCAGCCTGTTAACTGCAGGCTGGGGGTGCATCTTGMTGTGGGGTTTCCTCCCGAGTGCTTGTGGATAATGTTAGTGGATTTGGCCTTCTGGCAGACAAAGCTGACTAGACATTCAGGTGCTGCTTTTTTAAAAACATAGAACAAATTCCGTGTGAGMCTGTAAGGAGAAGGGTTTTGCACAGGGCACAAGTATTTCATCAAAAAACATGTGTGTTTTATGATGTGGATTTGGAAAGAAAACTCACATTCCTTAATTGAGAATCACGGAATTTCTACTGCTTTGTTACTGGAAAATTGTTTTGTGAAATAAGCCACTTTTCTGTGGAATAGGAGTGGGGGAAGTGAGAGGGAGTCTGTGGATATGTTGTATTTTTCCAGTTCTGAACAATAGAGCCTTTTAGCTTAAAGGCTTTTATTGAGGGCAGGGCAGGTGTGAGTGATTCTGCTCCCGGTAGAAGGGAGCTAGCCCTACTCTTCCACAACCACTCAGTGGCACCGTCTTTGCCTGTAAACTCTTAGGAGAAAATTTGTTAGGAAAGACAAATATAGCAAAATCCAGTAGTGCATAATCCTATAATGCCTCAGAACTTACATAGGAGAACAAAATTCTGTTTTTTCCTGCCTATGTGTTGCTCAAATGCTGTTGTTGCTACAGGTGCTGGAGTAGGTGAGTTATATGACTGTATGTGCATGTTAATGCGAAGCTATATGTGACGTGTGACTGTTGTTCTGCCTGCTGAGTGCTCTTTACCTTACGTTTCTTGAAGCCAGCACTTTACAACACAGTGTCCTGTGAGAACCTCATTTTAAAACTGCTCCTACTGCACTCGCTTTTGTTTCTGTCCGTGTGCATAGCAGGTGGTTTCTCACTTATTGCCCTTGTTTCAGGTCAGGGCCGTGCTCTGAGCAGAGTCCCCCCGGTGAGCTGGGGTAGGTCAGTGCTCAGGCCAACACGAGCRGTGTGAGACACTGCTTTGAGGTCCCCAAGCTTTGGCTGATACCTAGCTTCCATAACAGGCAACCACAACCTGAAGGAACCCTCTTAACGACTAATTATATTAATCATTAATGATGTTCACAGTTGCATTTCATGCAAAGTGAAGCCCATATCATATATAAATCCCATCTGAAGGGCTGACAGATTTGAGCAGTTATGAGCCTTCTGCCTCCAGAGCATATTCAACGCTGCAAGTAGCCAGAAGCCAAAGGAGGCAGTTCATATGCAGCAATAAATCAGCCAGCAATGATTCAGTCAAGAGTGTTTCGAGAAGATAAAATGAGATAAAATATATAGTTTTGTTAAATGGCATCACACAAGGATCCACTGTCCGTAAATCTCACAGGTTTGCAGCCAGTACTTCAAGACCTGCGGCCTGCTGTTTCCTGGCCCTTGGGCAGCAAACTCTGTTCTTCTAGAGGGTCATAATAATAATATGATACTATATGTTTTTTAATATAAAGCATATGTTCAGAGAGATGTATGTAAAACTGTTGTATATGTCCAGAAACCATTAAACCAGAACTTCTCCCAGGGCTTATGATGGCCCAAGAGTGGGTCAGAAATGCAAACTTCTAGCCACTTTCCCCTTAAATAAAGTTAGAGGGAAAAAAAGATATTTTTTTTCCCTCTTTTTCTCTTAACAATGTAAATGCTTCCATGAATTTCTGATGAAATCTGCTTAAGCGGTGGATAGTTCTAACTTAGCAGGGGACAAATTGGGAATAGCACAGCCATTAATCACAAAGCAAGAGCCCTGGGCATGGAGACAAAGTGCAGCGTCTGCCAAAGAGTTTTCTGCAGATTACTTGATAATGATATTAAGATTGATCACGCAGTACTTTAAGGTGACGTGAGCTGACCTACTTTTAAAGGGGGTTAATGTGTAATTTCACTGTAGCAAATAGAGATATTGGCCTGTGTAATGTAATTTGCTAATGGGATTCAAAATGTCCACAATCCTGCCTCTCTTTGGGGAAGAAAGTGTCATCTATTCACTTTGTCAGTCCTCTCCTCTTTTTTCTATGGAGAAGAGTCATTTTTTGCAGGGGCCAGTTGTCAGATGTTATTGTACATGGAAGAAGTATCTGTTGTATGGGAAAATTTGATGACCCATAGCACTATGGGGCATAGTGTGAAATAGTGTGTGAGCCTCCTCTCCCTGGGCTGTGCCTTCCCTCCCTACATCTAAGTAGGCAAGCGAGGCAGAGGTGAAAATAGTAGCAGCAACATGAAGGCAGAGGGAGCGTCTCTGAGGCCACCCTATGTTTAGTCTTGTCTCTTCTTTAAGGGCATATGGGGCATCAAAGAGGAGGGCTGGGAAAGGCTGGCTCCCTAGGGAGCAGGGGAGGCCCAGGTGGAGCTCGGTCTACATAGGGAATTAAACCAGTAGATCCGTGGGGGCAGTACTGTAGGACCGTGAGTCCTAACAGAATTTTGGAGCTGCTGCTGGGTGGTCTCCTGGCGCCCGTGCTTGAGCATGAGGCCCTTTTAAGCCTTTACGTGCATGAAAGTGCTTAACGGAGCAGTCGAGCAGAAGCAGGATGAATATTTGAAATGCGGGCTCATCCTCTCCTTGAAGAATGGCTTGATTGCTCTGTCACCAGCACAGCCCTGACTTGAATTCCCAGAAATGGATGCTACGCTAAGCTGTAGCTGACCTAGATTCGTTGGACTTATTTATGCTTGTCTACAGCTAAAAAAGAACTGACAGTTGTAATTTTTTAAAAATTCTTTTCTTTCTACTAAAGGTTTAGATGACAGTTTGTTTTTACAAATACTGTATTAATCTGGGATGGTTTAATTTTTAACCCAATGTAATCATATTTTTTTTTGTACGCACAAGGTTTTAAGTATAAAATACATTTGACTGGTTCTCCGGAAGGCAGGTGTGAACCAGCTGCTGAACCAAGCCCTGGCTGTCTTTTGGAAGTCAGGATAGGGTCAGGACACCTATAACTTAAGGTGTTCATTGGGATGTAGCTCTTCAGATTTGATCCTATGCTCAGATTTGGTTATGTCATCTATAGGACATTCCGCAAGAGGACATTCCTCCGCGCTGTTCTGGAGACCCCGAGTCCCTGGATCGTGGTGAAAGCTGCGTGCTCTAGGCCGGGAACATAAAAGGTACAGTTCTTCTCGTTACATGGCTGCCTTTGCTTTGGACCTGGGACAGCATAATTTTGCTGCACAGTATTACTTATTTAAATGAGAAGCCTAACTCTAAAGAGTTGGTGATAATTTCTGAGGCCCATAAGGAGCCTGGCCAGATTTCGGTTGGTGCCTGAAGGGAGGCCTGCGCTGGCTTCCTAGGCCCCATCAGGCCGTCGTGTAGAGACCCCCACGGACTCGTTCGTTGTCTTGGCACTTGGCATTTTTGTGCTGGTGCTTGTGCACTGGGTGGCCTCTGGCAGCACACGGTGCCTCATAGCTTCCCGAGAGGCAGCGGCTCTGCAAGGACCTCRGAGCGCTCCTGCCCAGCGCCCAGCTCCCCCAGACTGACCCTCCTGCTGGAGCTCTCCACACAGAAGTCAAAAGCCAATTGCATGGCTTGCAGAGGAAAGAGGGTACCCTGGCTGGAAGCTGGTCATAGGCTCCCCCCTGCAGCCCCGCGGCCTGCCTTGCCGCAGGGCTGGGATCTGCGCCATTCCTGGCTTGCTTTGCCATGGGGCCGGGATCCGCGTGGTTCCCGGCTTACCTTGCCGCACGTTCCTCCCTTGGTGTGCAGCCCCGGGCGCAGAGGCAGCGGGCAGCTCTGCCAGGCGCCGCAGTGTGCAAGGGCACCGGGGACACCGCYGAGGCGGCCGTCAGCGTCACCCGTCGTGCTCATCATGATGAAGATGGTTTATTTGTGATGAGAAAAATTCTTGGCGCCAGATCGCAGCCTCGCTCAGGGTACAAATGTGCCTTCTTCTGACTCGAGGAGCTCATTAATGGGGTTTATGGCCTGTGCGTGGCTCTAGCTTCATATATGAGGGTGGCACCTGATTTTGACTACCATAGAAATGCAGAGCTCTGTAATACTCATCTGTCTGGGAGCAAACATTTCAAGAGGGCAAACTATTATTTATGTATATATCTAAAGACAGGATTAAATAGACTCATAGAAGATAGACATTCCAAGCTCCAGGCTATTTCTTTTTTTTACCTTACTTTATATTAAACAAGGTGCTAAGGCTTATAGCTATACACACACACACATATATATATAAAAAAAATACGTAAAGAATAAATCTATATTCTTGACATAGCCTGTGTTATGCCCAGTTGGTGGCATGAGCTTGTATTTTCATCAGTYGTTTCAGGAATGGCTAAAAACAATTTGAATCTGGTCTTAAAGCACAGCAAATGTAAAATTTAAAAATAATCCCTTTTAGATGAGCCAACATATAGCCTAATGCAGTCTGATTTGGATCAAAAATGAGAAGCCCTACAAGCACTGTTCCGTTTGTCCATTTGCCCTTATGTTGCTGCCTGGTTGCATTTAAGCTTCTCATTTTGCCGCCGTGCCTTGGCATAAACAAGGGCTGCCGTGCAATATGTGAGTGTCCGGCCGTGCCTTGTCTTAGCTTGGTAGATGCGGCTCCACGTTGCTCACGTGGCGCCTGGGGGCTGGGTAACGAATGAGAAAAACCATATTCTGGAGCCATCTGTGCGAGCGTGGAGCGGCCCGCGGCGCTAYGGGGGCCACGCAGGCTCCTGTGGCCTCGTGCCCAGGGCTGCCCTGTGGGGCGGCGTTCCCAGCCGTGGCCTGCCGTGGGGCAGCAGCTCTCCCAACGCAGGGCTCAGGGCAGAGGAGGCCGCGTGCTCTGCGCCGCTCGCTCGCCTGCACACTCGCAGCCGTGCAGGCGCCGCTCGCGCGCCTTGCTGCCACTGCCATCTGGTGGCTCTGCGCTTGGGCTTGGGCAGCTGMTCTCCGAGGGGTTTCAATAAAGACRTTAGAGGCCTGTGTATTTATACGCCAAGGTTTCAGTATGGCTTTCTGCACCCTGGTCTGACCTTTGGGGATAATTTGTTTGCACCATACTGTAAGCTCCAGTCTGAAGTGCACTACAGCTAGTATAAGTAATGAGCAGGTCTGTACACAGAGAATAGCCCATGTGCTGCCTGTCTGTTCCTATCCTGTCTGTGCTAGACAGACGTTTCTAACCATTGTAACTTGCACAGGAGCTTGTTGGAGCCGGGCAGCACCAGGTGCTGCAGCCTGTTTCCCCTGTGCCTTCCCTGGGTAAATGGGGAGGGGAAATGGGGTCACCTGTTCAGTGAATTTTGTCAGCTCTTGTTGGAGAGACCATTGTGACACATTTTAAAATGCTAACCTAGTGTGTATATATATATATATATATATATTTTAATGTTCTAGACCTCTGCTGGTTTCTTCACCGCTCAAGGATGCGGTAAGTAGAAAACACCCTGCTGGTGGTGTGCTTAACTCCTGATATATGTTGTTAATTTGCTGGGGGCAAATACCATTGTAGGAAGGGAAGGTCTGTGTGTGATGCGTGGGCTCTGCTCTCCGAGGGCAGCTCAACTTTTTGCTGCTCTCAGCCCCAGGAGCACCCAGTTGGTTGGGCGCACAGGAGCGCTGCAGAGCCGGCTGAGCCGAGCCCCTGCCACAGAGTGCAGGGAGGGACAACCCAAACTGACCTGTGAGGGGCACCAGCAGCAGCCCCGTGCTTGCATCAGCAAAATCCTTCAGGCAAGTAATTTCCAAGGGGAAATAAAGACTGGCTTTAGGAAAAATCCATCTCGTTCCAGACACCCCATTAGCTAGAACAGGGCTAAACTAGGAATAAGAGTGTGGCTTAACACCTTATATGGTACATGGTATGGGGTTTGATGTACATAATCATAATAATTGAACAGACACTCATGCAACAAGTATAGTAAAGATGTCTTTATTCCAAAATAATAATGTGTTAGCTGGACATCTACAAAACATCTACACGAGACTTTGGTAAGAAATATTCATGGTAGCTTTTTTCATACTTCCACAGCAAATAAAAACAATGAAGGAAATCTAAAAATGCAATCAATATTTTGTTTTAAAGTGTACGCTGCAAAAACAGACTCCTACTGTACATCTGTTAGGCCCATAGCTTTTTTATTATGTGTGGAGTCTCTACAGTTTGTATGTTAGAAAAAAAATAACATACCCATAATGCTAAGATCTGGTATTTGAGGTCTACAAAATTGGAGTGCTACCTGTGCTTTCAGCTCAGCAGTACTATGTATGAGCTAATAGAGATAACAGTTCTCATTTTTATTGACTCATCGCCAGTGGTTATTACACTAGAAAGTTTAAAGCAACAGTGCAATACTTCTACATATTGTGTATCAGAGCTTTTTTTTTTTTTCTGAATAGAAAATCAACCTCTCTTTTCTTCATTTGTTTTTGTTTTTTACAAAATGTAACAAGCTTAAATATTTCTTTTTGTATCAAGTTGGAAGAAAGATAACAGATGACTTAAAATGATTCAACAGAAAACAGTGTAAGAAGCTGAACCCAAGCAGGTTCGAGCACACATTTTTTTGAACAAGTGCAGTCTACTTTGTATCAACAAGGTGGAAAAATAAAACATAACACCAACATTCATTCAGCTTTAATGAGCCAAAGAGAAATGTCTGGAAATCACACTGAACAGCCTCCTACTGAAGAGGAAATGAAGTACAGGAGCATCAACTGGTAAGACTCGGAAAGAAAAGAATACTAGATTTCTAATGGAGGTGTTTGTGGGCATGTTCAAAAAAATGTTATGTATTTCATCCATACCTAAAGTACTTATTTGGACTATGCAGACTTTGGCAAAGGGAATAAATAAAAAGACAAAAAAAGTTGATGAACTGAACACACATGAAAAAAACAGAGCCTCCTTAGTATTATAGTTGATTATGTAGAGAAGCAGGCATGCTGTGACGGTATTAGTGCAAGCAGTATGGCTTGAGGAGATAGAATACAGTCCCTAAAGACAGAATTTATTTTTCCCTCCCTCAAGGTACACTCGCTGCTTCCACTCCCTCTGCCCGCTCTGAGCCATCCCGTGGGTGGCAGATCTGCAGCCTCAGGGTTTATTTCACGACAATGGACCCAGGGCCCTTGAAGTGTGTGCATAGCCCGGCCCTGCTCTCTGGAGCTGCCTCTTCAGCCAAGTCGGGCACCTCACCCCCAGCCTCAGCACCTCCAGCAGCTGCAGTATTCCAACAGTCTGGCTTGGATGSGTCCACAAAATAGAACGTGCAAGGTAAGCTCATGAACATATTGGTTAAGGACAGTCTAGTGGGTAGACTATACGCAGTACAGTACCCACTGTACTACTGGGTACACACACGCACGCACGCACAGAGGGCAATCTAAGTCTAGTAAGTGCACTGTAGTGTGAGTGCTACACACACACACACACACACACACACACACACACACACATGCACTCACACACACTCCCACAGAGGACAGTGTAGTGTGTACATTGATGTCAGTGCTATAGGCACACACACACACACAGAGGACAATCTAAGTATAGCTGGTGCACTACGATGTCAGTACTACACACACCCACCCACCTAGGGGAGTCTAGCAAGTGCCCTGTAGTGTCAGTGCTACACCCACACACAGAATCTAGGGGGTTCAGTGTAGTTTCAGTACTACACACACACACACACACACACACACACACACACACACACACACACACACACACACTCACACAGAGGACAGTCTAGTGTGTGCACTCATGTCAGTGCTACAGACATACACACACACACACACAGATGACACTCTATGGGTGCACTGTAATGTGAGTGCTAAACACAAACATACATAGGTGAGTCTAGTGAGTGCCCTGTGGTGTTAGTGGTAAACACACACACAAAACCACTCGCTCAGACACAGAGAGAAGAGTATGTCTTGTTGTTGCACTGTGATGTCAGTGCTACACACAGACTCACGCACACACACAAACAGGCGACAGTGTAGTGTGTGCACTGATCTCAGTGCTGCAGACACACGCGTGCACACACGGACGCACAGAAGACAGTCTAGGGGTGCGTTGCAATGTCAGTGACACACACACACACACACACACACACACACACACACACAGCAGGCTAGGGCTACACTGTAGTGTCAGTGCTACACACATACACAGAGGGCAGTGTAAGTCTAGGGAGTGCCCTGTAGTGGCAGTGCTACACACACACACACGACAGTCTAGGGGTGCACTGCCTGTAATGGCAGTGCTACACACACACACAAACATATCCAGGAGAGTCTAGTGAGTGCCCTGTAGTGTCAGTGGTAAACACACACACACGACAGTCTAAGTCTAGATGCTGTACTGCAGTGTCAGTGCTACACACACACATGCACTCACACATACACTCACACAGAGGACAGTGTCGTGTGTGCTATAGACACACGCGCACACATATAGAGGACAATGTAAGTATAGCTGGTGCACTACAGTATCAGTGCTACACACACAAACACACATACTGCCAAGGAGAGTCTAGCAAGCGCCCTGTAGTGTCAGTACTAAACAYACACAGTCACGCACTCARACATACAGAGTCTAAGTCTTGTTGGTGCACTGTGCTATCAGTGCTACACACACACTCATGCACTCACACACAGAGGAGAGTGTAGTGAGTGCACAGATCTCAGTGCTACATACATGTGCTAACACACAAACACACGCGTTCACATGGACACACACACACACACACGCATGCTCACACACAGAGGACAGTCTAGGGGTTCAATGTAGTCAGTGCTACACACGCACACAAACACACTCAAGAGGACAGTGTGTGCACTCATGTCCTAAAGACAAACACGTGCACACACACAGAGGACAGTCTAGGGGTGCACTGTTATGTCAGTGCTACACACACACATACAGACACATACATACACACACCCGGGGCAGTCTACGGGTTTACTGTAATSTCAGTGTTACACACACACACGAGAGTATACAGAGTGTACTGTACTGTCAGTACTACACACACTGACACACACAGAGGGTAGCCTAGAGGGTGCCAAGACTTAGACTCTGTATGTCTGAGTGCRTGACTGTGTGTGTTTAGCACTGACACTACAGGGCACTTGCTAGACTCTCCTTGGCAGTATGTGTGTTTGTGTGTGTAGCACTGATACTGTAGTGCACCAACTAAGCCTAGAGGGTGCACTGTGATGTCAGTGCCACACAAACACACAGAGCAGTCTAGGGCTACACTGTAGAGTCAGCGCTACACACACAGAGGGCAGTCTGAGTCTAGTGAGTGCCCTGTAGTGTTATTGCTACACACACACACAGAGAGGACAGTCTAGGGGTTGTGTAGTTTCAGTGTTATACACACACATACACTCACACAGAGGACAGCCTAGTGTGTGCACTCATGTCAGTGCTACAGACACACACACACAACAGTCTAGGGGTGCACTGTAATGTCAGTGCTACACACAAACATACACAGGCGAGTCTAGTGAGTGCCCTGTGGTGTTAATAGTACACACACACACACACACACAGAGCAGTCTAGGGCTACGCTGCAGGGTCAGTGTTACACACACACATAGAAGGCAGTCTTAAGTCTAGGGAGTGCCTTGTTGTGTCAGTTACACACACACACACACACACACACACACACACACACACACAAAATCACTCAGACACACAGAGAAGAGTCTAAGTCTTGTTGGTGTACTGTGATGTCAGTGCTGCACACATATACACACACACACACAGAGGACAGTCTAGGAGTGCATTGTGATGTCAGTGCTACACACACGGATATCCAGTTACTGCCCGATAGTGTCAGTGCTACACACACACAGATGCACAGGACAGTCGAAGTCTTGTTGGTGCACTGTGATATCAGTGCTACACACACACACACACACACACGCACACTCTGACAGAGGACAGTCTAGGGGCGCATTATAATGTCAGTGCTACACACACACAGGAACATCATGTTAGTGCCCTGTAGTGACAGTGCTGCACACACACACACACACAGAGCAGTGCCCTATAGTGTCAGTGCTGCACATACACACAAAACACACAGGACAGTCTTGTGTGTGCACTTATGTCAGTGCTACAGACACACACACACACACAGAGGACAGTCTAGGTGTACCCTGTAATTTCAGTGGTACACACACACACACACATAGAGACACATACATACACCCAGGGCAGTCTAAGTCTAGAGGGTGCACTGTGATGTGAGTGCTACAGACACAATCATGCACACGCACACAGAGGACAGTCTAGGGGGTGCACTGTAATTTCAGTGCTACACACCCAGGAAAGTCTACTGAGTGCCCTGTAGAGTCAGTGCTGAACACACAGACACACACACAGAGGACAGTCTAAGTTTACCTGGTGCCCTGTAGTGTCAGTGCWATACAGATACACACACGCACACACAAGACAGTCTAAGACTAGTTGGTGCACTGTAATGTTAGTGCTTTTCACACACTCTCACACCCACAGGACAGTCTACCCTGTGCCCTCTAGGGTCTGTGCTACACACACTCAAGAGAGGACAGTCTAGTTGGGTGCACTGTGATGTCATTACAACACATGTGTGCACACGCACACAGACACACACACACACACACACACTGAAGAGAGTGTAATTTATGCACTGATGACAGTGCTACAAAAACACGTACACACACAGACGGCAGTCTAGAGGTGCAGTGTGATGTCAGTGCTACACACACACTGTAGTGTCCAGTTATTGCCCTGTAGTGTCAGTGYTATACATACACACACGCCCTCACACCCAACCCCTCATACACACAGAGGACAGTCTAGGGCTGCAATGTTATGCCAGTGCTAAACACACACAAATGCACACATCAGTCTAAGTGTAGTGAGTGCCCTATAGTGTCAATCCTACACATACACACACAACACACAGGACAGTCTGGTGTGTGCACTGACACACTACAGGCAGACAGACACACACACCGAGGGCAGTCTAGTGAGTGCACTGTAGTGTCAGTGCTACACACAAACACACTCAGGACAGTCTAGTGTGTGCTCTCGTGCTACAGACACACGTGCACACACCAAATGTATAGGACAGTCTAGGAGTGTCTACACAATAGTCTACACACGAGAGTCTAGTGAGTGCCCTCTAGTGTCAGTGCTAAACACATACGTACACACACGAGAGTGTAGTGTGTGTACTGATGCCAGTGCTACACACACTACATSCACACACAGTGTGTGTCTAGGGATGCATTGCAATGTCAGTGCTACACACATACACACACACACTCACTCACACACAGAAGGCAGTCTACGTCTAGTGAGTGCCCTATAGTGTTARTACTACACATACACACAGGACAGTCTCGTGTGTGCACTGATCTCAGCGCTACACAGATACACACAGACACGCCCGCTCACACACAGAGGACAGTCTGAGGGGGGGGGGGGTTCAATGTAGTGTCAGAGCTACACACAAGCACACTCAGAGGACAGTCTAGTGCGTGCACTCGTGTCCTAAAGACAAACGCGTGCACACACACAGAGGACAGTCTAGGGGTGCACTGTTATGTCAGTGCTACACACACACATACAGACACATACATACACACACCCAGGGCAGTCTACGGGTTTACTGTAATGTCAGTGTTACACACACACACGAGAGTATACAGAGTGTACTGTACTGTCAGTACTACACACACTGACACACACAGAGGGTAGTCTAAGCCTAGAGGGTGCACTGTGATGTCAGTGCCACACAAACACACAGAGCAGTCTAGGGCTACACTGTAGAGTCAGCACTACACACACAGAGGGCAGTCTGAGTCTAGTGAGTTCCCTGTAGTGTCATTGCTACACACACACACACACACACACACACACACACACACACACACACACACACACACACACACACACACACACACACAGGACAGGCTAGTGCGTGCACTCAGTGCTACAGACACACACGCGTGTGCACACAGAGCGCAGTCTAAGTTTAGTGGGTGCACTGTGATGTCAGTGGTGCACACACAGAGTACAGTGTAGTATGTGCACTGATGTCAGTGCTTACAGACACACACACACACACACACACACACACACACACACACACACACAGCAGGCAGTCTCAGTCTAGTGAGCGCACCGCAATGTCAGTGCTACACACACAGAGGAGAGTCTAGTGAGTGCCCTGTTGTGTCAGTGCTCTGCTCTACACACACACACAGCAGACAGTCTAGGGCTGCACTCTAATATTAGTGCTATACACACGATAGTGTACTAGACTGCACTGTAATGTCAGTACTACACACAGCCACACCTGACTGCGGAGTTTCTGAGCATGTACAAGGAGGCACTCTAGCCTATTACTAATATTAATGTGAGCCAGGCTGTGCAAAATGCAATGTGTTTGGTTTTAACATTAGTCCTTTCCTTTTATTTTTTTTTTTAMCCCCCCTCCCCCGTCCTGGTTTGSTTCAGTCTGGGTTTGCACCCATTTCCCATAGCAGCACKGGGGGGTGCTGAGCACTGCACTTCATTTCACCAGGCTCCTCTCAGGGTGGGTCTAATAAAGGCTGTTCAGTTCTTCACAYGGGGTTGGGATGTGCCAGCCATGGGAGTCCTGAGTCCCGAGCCCACCTTGGTGCATCCAGCGAGGCTGCCCAGGGCGCAGCACAGCCCGTGCTGCCACACGCTGCAGGGACGGAGTGGGAAGAGTCRAGGTGGCTTGGGGCTCAAATGGAGTGTGTGGGGGGGGGGAATGCTGAAAACCTGGCTGCCCACGTATGAGGACTGCCATCACATGTGGATTAGTTAAGGCTGCTCTAAAGAGACTACAAAATACTTTTTCATTCATTTTCCTCAAGCTTGTTTTACGTGTGCTCAGCAATAGCCATTGTTCTCAATGCATTGTTATCTATGTGGAGTCAGGGGTGAATGCTGCCTTACCTGCACAGAGAGCTAATGCTCCGCCTTATCAGCCATCTTAGATGGTCACCGGTTAAACTGACGCGACAGCTTAATAGCTCAGTAGCAAGTGAGGCCCAAGCTCTCTAGTCTTTTACCTGCTCACCAGTTCAGCTGAGAACTGAATTCTGCAGAGGCAGGTCTAAAATAGCAGAAGCAGCTGAAACTGTTCAGAAGCCATTTGCTGCTCTTAGGCAGGGTGGTAGGAGCCAGTCTGTTCAGGGCACACATTTAACCTGGCTACTGTAGCTGCAGATTACAGCCCTGCAATTGTCATAAATTTAGTAAGTTTTGATTCCCCCCCCCCAAACTCCCAAGTAGAAAGGCAAACGTACCATCCACTGCTGTAAATAGCTTTCTGTGGCAGCCTGTAATTCGTATTTTAAGAAGTGTTTGTCCTGGTTTCTCTTCAGCAATTCCCTGCCCTTTGCTGGTAGGGATATATGAAAACTTGGCTCATCTGTCTGTATTATTTTTTAATGCGCTTGCCTTACCTTCTTGTTCCAGTAGGGCTTTCCATGACACGATTATTGAGGCTGACTGCATTTGGACCAATTTCAGTAGTTCTAGATCCCTTCTGAGAGGCCATGGATGGASCCAATAGAAGAGTATGGCATTTAAATACATGATGGTATTCACATGTTTTCTTTGTGTGCTATTTTGACTATGTACAGTGGGCAGAAATAATTTCTACGCTGCACAGATTATTTCCTATTTAATTTTTAAAAAAACAAAGGTTATTTTGCAAGGTACCATAACATCTATTGGAAGAAAAGAATATAGGGTAGTTATAGCATCAGTTCAAGCCAATAGTGTGAAAAATATAAATATGCACCTTTAAATTACTGAAATTATTCCTTGGCATAGTTACATACTCACATAGGCACTGCTTTGGATTTTGAAATCAGCTCGAGAGCAATCCTTCCACATATGGAACATGTCACTTYAACCTAGTTATGTTAATATGCATGCATCCCATCTCTTTACAAGTAGTCTTTGTATATGGCTGTTCCATGGCCACAGATACATTTGTATTTCAGTTAAATGATTCACAATGACTTACCAGTTTTATGCATTAAGGGCCAGCTGGAGTATCAAAGATTTACTCTCAGCATAAATCTGTGAGGAAATATTTATAAAATACATTTCTTGCTCCGGCAAGACTAAAAAGCAAACCACACTGCAAAAATGAAAACTAATATACACTTTATATATGTTTGTTTTAAAAAAACCAAACCAAGGTTGACTTTCCATTTAGCTCACAGCGCATCACTCGGCTGCTCTGCTAACAGGGGTGAACGTTACATGCCCTTAGCTCCTTTTTGTCTTTGCAGCTGGTGAACTGAGTGGTTTTGGCCCTCCTCTTCACGATCATGTAGCGCTCCTGAATGCCGCCGCCACACAGCGCCGAGCACTCTGTCCAAGCAGTCCACGGCTTCAGTCTGCAAACTGAACAAAACACCRTTTGCTTCAGAGTTCCCAATCTGCTAGGCTAACCTGCACATGTTGGTAGGGAGCCCCTAGATAGGTACTGAGTACGAGTTATTGGCTAGCCTATAGTTTAACTGCTACTGTAATAGAGACCTGCTATTAYAATCAAGTATAATCACAGCACATTTGACAAATAGTGAAAAAATACACTGAAAGAACAATTTACATTATAATCTAATATTATAATGTAATTATAATTACACTATAAAGCAGATAAAAATTAATGAACTGTTAAAGGTAGGACAAACATGCACCATAAATTAACAGTAATTCACATCTGAATAATGTGAGCTGTATCATAAAATACTGAAGTTTGGCGATTTGAGGCAACAGGTTTTGATACTACTGTGCCTTGTGGACAAAAAGAGTTTGAGCAGAGCTGACTGAAATTACTGTGATGGGAATTTGCTCTGTTCGGAGGTTCCCTACTGGACTTAGGAGTAAATACTTTTAAATAAAACTAATAAAAGCCTTTCCATATCAGGCGTGGAGCTTCTGTGTCACTTCTTTGATGACAGCTGAACACTGCAAGCAGTTGTACTTTACTGCTAAAATGTACCTTCCCCCCCCCCCGCCCCGCCGACTGTGCTGCCACCAGGCGCTATCATGGTGTGAGCTGGAGCTGCTCAGAGAGCCCTTTCTGCTACGCAGGACGGCTGTGCGCGCGAGGCGAGGGCGTCGCACTCACCTGGGTACTGCTCACTGTCCGCGTTCTTCTTCGCTTGCTCGCTCCGCCTCTTCTCCCGCGCCTCCTTCCATCGCCGCTTCTCCAGGCCGGGGCCGCGCAGGCATTTCCGTACTCGACACTTGGTGCGCTGGACAGTTTCTGGGCAGGCTGTTCCCCCGAACTGCGGCTCCATTTTGATCATTCTCGTCCTGATCATGTGGCCCTTTCCGCATGACGTGTTGCACTCGGACCACTGGGACCACTCGGTTAGTTCACAGTCAATAGCTGCAAAGGGGGAGAAGGGCACGCGAAAGCAGGAAGCTGCAGAGTTGTTCCGGCTCCCCTGACACCCGATAGCCACCTAAGTCCCTGGGCCTCCCAGCAAAACTTGTGACATTGTCACTGTTTCCCAAGGAGCTGGTCACTAACAGAAATTATGTGCTGGCCGGGCACAAAGCAAACATAAGGGGTGGGCTGGAGTATGTAGAGATCCTGAATAGAACAGGGAGAAAATGAACTGACTCCAAAGGGAATGTAGAAACATTCCCAGAAACAACAGTGCCTGCCTCACATAACAGGAGTACATGGAGTAATAAAAGCTCCTAACAGCCTTAGCCTTCATTTTCCCAGCGCTTCCCACACTTACGGCACTCGGGTAACATGCATTTTTCCACTTGCTCCAGCTCCTCGTTGCAGTCCCCGAGCTCCGCGGCGGACTTCAGCATTCTTTGCCGGGTTCGCATTCCCTTCCCACAGGTTACGCTGCAGTCACTCCACTCCGACCAAGGAGACAGCAAGCAGGGAATCGTATCTAAGATGAAAAGGTCATTTGAAAATAAATTCAGGTAGAAAACTATTTATTGCTTATATAGGATATCATTATATTACTATAACTGCAACTACTAATTACTACAATGTATTACATGATATTTAAACTATATAATGTATATAATAAAAATGAATATACAATATAAAATATAACAATTATAAAATTAATTATATACTTAACATAAATGTATATTTACATTGTAAAATACTCATACACAAATAAAATGCTCAAATATATGTAATTGTACATAAAAGAGAAGAAATAGTTAGAGAAATTATGTTGGAACCATAAATATTTAAGGGACTTTCAGGTCTGTGCACTGAAACTATTGGTCTCTTTAGAAAAGAGCTCTCCTCTCGAGCATTTGATAGTCTACCAAGATTTTAACTAGTGACAGCAAGAACTCTAGTAGGAAATTATATTTTAGTAGATARAATGTGCTAAGTAAATATATGCCACATTTTAGACTTTAAGTGCTGGGGGGAGCGTGGCTGAAAGGTGCACCACCATTTCTAAAAGGTTAGGGGTACCTTTTATGCTAGTTGTGTCATTAAATATAGCTCATATTCCCCCAAATTGTAATGGCTTACACAGGGAATGCTACTATAGGCATCACCGTATGGCTAACACTCTGACAGCACTCAACCCAGAGCTGTTAGTGGTAGCTGTCTTTCCTGGTGCCAGCGCCACTTAGTGTCTCACTGCCCAGTGGCGCGGCGCGGGTGCTTACGGCATTCGGGCATCATGCACTTCTCGGCCTCCGTGGTCTCCGCCTTGCACATGGACCCGTCAGCAGGAGTCATCTTGATCATTCGGTGGCGCCTCTTGGTTCCCAAGCCGCAGCTGGCGCTGCACTCATCCCACTCGCCCCACTCRGTGACGAGGCAGCTGCTGGGGGCTGTAGGGGACGGCAAGGGACACGGGTCACTCGGCGAGCTCGGCTCGGACACACTCTGCGCAGCGCCCCTGCTCCCGACCGGCTTTGACGCAGCTGAGCGCAATACTTACAACACTCCTCATTTACAACACATTTCTCAGTCTCTTCAGTGGGCACTTTGCACATAGAGCCATCTTCGGGGAATTGCTTTACATATCTCTCTCTAGAGCGCGTTCCCATGCCACAGGAAACACTACAGGGGGACCAGGTAATCCAGTCAGACATCATGCAAGTGGAACCATCTAAAATACAGAGGACCGTTTCAATCGCTAATACTCACACAACCACTACCCGCCGCCCTGGCTCCATGTGCATGTGTGCCCAGCTGGGAAGCGCTGGGAATCGCTTCCTTGCCGCCTCTCTCCTCCCCTTGGCTCTAACCTCACTCCTTTTGTTCCTCATGCTGCTGTGGGCTCCCGGCCCAGTGGAGCTGCCAAGGGGCACAGGCAGCGCTCAGCTCCCGTGCGCTGGCCCCAGCATCTGCTCTTGCTGCCCATAACACGAGTCAGGCAGCAGCCGGCACTTCAAGAACTGCTTTAAAGAGAAGGTTTTCCCTCTCCCAAGAGCCATTCATCTCCTCCACCTTTCCCCCCGGTTACCTTCATCGCTGCAGCCTGGGCCCATGCAGGGCTGGAAATCCTGCGTGTCGGGGCAGGGCACGCTGAGGTCCAGCTGCGCCTTAAGCATCCTCTGCCTCATCCTCTTGCCCTTCTCACACGTGGAGGAGCTGCAGGCTGACCAGGGGGACCAGTTGGAATAGATGCAGGTCTCTGGGGTGTCATCTACAAGWAAGAAAAGGCAGTGGGAATTAACTATACGCTGGCCTCCATTTGCTTCTCTATACTGGTGATTATAGAGGTTACTATAGRTAGAGATTACTATATTAAGTTGCTTCCAATCTACTTTTCCATTTAAACCTGAAAGGCGGGAGGGCAAGGGAGGGGAGGAAGAAACAAACAAAACAGAACACACTATCTCCCTTTTTAATCCTAAAACGTTTCTGTTCTATTACTTTTGCTGTTATTGTTAGCTGTAACATACACAAGCAGGAAAAGCTAAAAGCAGGTACCAAAAAGGCAAAAAATTAAATCAACTCTTTGACATCCTGTGGGACTTCTGCTCCTTAGTGAGTTTGGTACTTTATCTAGAAATGGCACAAGGTATAAATCAGCTCAGCACAAATTAGTTTAAAAAGTACCTTCTTCTTTTTCTTCTGGTGCGAGATCTGCCACAATATCATCTATGTTATCAGGAACAATATTGCATTGCTCCCCCTGAAAGAAATGATTGTGGAAGGATTATGGTTATTTATTTAGGGATGTTTATTTATTTAAATAGCCTTTTCTRAGGAGTTATTAGGGATTATTTGCAGTACTACCTTGCGGGCAATTCTCTCAATTACCACTCTGGCCACCAGCTTGATAGAGCCTCCTTCGGGATCATAAAAGGGACTTTGGGGGTGGTCTAGGCTTGTAAGAGGTCTGATCTTCTCTTGAGGAACTGTAGGTTTGTTGGGAGACTGCAATCAGAAAGACAAAGATGGATTAAAAATAAACTGTCAGTGTATCCCAGGGGAATGTAGTGGAATATTATTCCATTAATAAATCTCAAAGTTAGACACTGCTGCCAGTGTCTAAATTAAATGTTATAAACAATATCTTTAATAAAGTAGTATGAAGACATCCATGACGTGGCCATGGATGGAAGAGCATTCATTTTCACAGTTCTAAGGAAAACCTCACGCTTTCAGCGGATGCCTCGCAGCCCACACACCTCGTAGGTGACGCCGCTGTCCGTGCCGGCGTCCCACGGGATTAAGTCCTGCACGACCTTCTGCACCCAGCCGCAGTCCTTGGTGCACAGGTCTTCCGCCGAGAGGCCCACGTTCCAGTCGGGGCTGGGCCCCAGCATGGTGAGGAAGGACATCAGGTGCCGATGCCGGTCCACAGAAAACTCAGCAGAGGGAGCAGCTCTCCTGCAAATTGCAACACGAGCAGCATTAGCAGCGCTCCYGGAGCCTGTTGTTGAGCAGCAGCGAGACCGTGCTTCCCGCTGGGAGACAGGGAACACGGGAACGATGCTGTAAGGGAGGTCACCAGTGGATACCTGCAAGCACATCAGTCCCTCTCGCTGCCTTTTTGGGTCGCTGCACATACACGTGACACACGCACACACTGCTCTGCTCGCAGAGCTCCCGGGACACAAGCAACCCACAACTGCGTAAGGACAGTGTCCCGGAGAAGGGCTCCGGTGGAACCACATGCAACGCTTATAACTCAGAGCGGTGCCTCACTSCCCTGCAAGAGGAAGGCTGCACAAACGGGCACCTCGTAACCATCGCAGTGTCGCGGCCAGCGCTGCTCTGGACCTCGGGCATTGCTTCTTACCGTGTAAATTGGCCTCTACTGAATTAAAAATGTCAAGTAGAAGTGTTTCCCGCWGTTTGCTGACATTAATCCTGCCTTTCCAAGAGAGGCAAATGACTTTCATTATGATAGGTAGAGCTGTTTTGATTTCAGTGGAACAATTTGTCTAACGTAAATGAATAAAATAACGAAGGCATCCATATTTCRCAATACAATATTCTGATGTATTTGTCAAGTGCATGGCAGCCATTACTCTTTAAAAGCCTGCTAGCTGACGGACTTCAACATCTAAAGGGTTTACTACAATATAAGAAGCACACTCTAAGAATTCCCTATAGGAATTTTATATGTAATACTGAGCAATAAACAACTTGTGCAGGGCTGGCAGGACAAAACAACACAGCTATGTTTATTTAGTGCCACATCTTTAAGGCAGGTTCATAACAGGCACGYTGCAGAAGAGAGACCCCGACCGGCTCTTTTGGCCAAGAGGCSAGGGCCGCGCGGCCTGCGCGGGGCCGCTCCTCACGGCTGCCCCTGTCCCTGAGCTGGGCTCAGCCGGTCAGCACGGCTCGCACAGCCTCAGATTTTGCTCTCAGAAAGCCAGRAGGGGCAGACTTCAGCACAGCACTCCAGGGCAGACAGCTAGAAACCACCTAAAGGCTCCTTCAGACCCGTGCTGGTTGGAATCTGTTGTCATTTGCTATTGCTCTGAGAGGCACAGTAGCAATAAGTCTTTGCATGCTTTGTTAGGAATGTAAATATTAATGTTATTAATATAATTCAAAATTAAATATGTACACTGTATGTCTAACTATATCAATATTGAAACTGAGTGAAGGAAGACTTCAGTAGGAGCTCATCTTTGCCTACAAACTTCTGCTGTTCTGCAGCACATGATCTCGCTCAGCCACCCTTTCCATCTCCAGAGCCCTCTGTAAATGTTACCTACTTTCTACTTCTTATTTAAGCAAGGTAGATTCATAGCTTTCTAGTTTTCTAACCATTCGACAGATGACAGGAGAGAGGAAAAGATTAAATCTCACATCCTTCCCACTTCAGCTTCCTCAGGCCAGCCTTGTTCTCCTGCCTGAACCCCCTCCAGGCGCCCGGTGATCCTGAGGGCGCCCGGCCTCCCCGCGCGCAGCCCCACGGGCGGACGAGGCTCGGAGGCGCTCGGGACTCGCGTACGGTTCCGCTGAGCTCCGCGGCCGGCTCGTGTCCCAGCGCGGCTGCAGGGAGGCGCAGCCGGGCGGCCTCACCGTCACCCGCACGCCGGCCTGGCCGCCCCGGCCTCTTCCTCCCCCGCTCCCGCTCCTGCGCGCGCAGGGCACACGCTCTGCTGCTAGCCAGCACGACACTCCAAGCTGGATACTGTTAACATTTCTGTTACATGAGGCTAAAAAAAGAAATACTTAAAAAATACATTAAAAAATATGTATTACGAATGTTTTTGTTTAGCTTGTTCCCCATCTCCATTAATTTCTCCATGGATACGTGCAATCAGCGTGCATACAGATCTGGCTCACTCTCATGTAATGCTGCCAACAGGCACGCAGCCCCCGTGGGCCGCTGTAGCCAAGCAAGTGACACAGGCTGATCTGGGGCAAACTTCATATATTCACTATCCACGCACCGTGTCAGGCTTATACAGCGCAGAACTGCCATTCCTAATAAGTGGTCATTTTTAGAATGCTTCCATTACGTTAGTAAATAGTGCCATTTTTCAGGYCTTACAATTTTAAGCAAGCTTTCGTTTGTGAGCTTTTGAATTTGTCTAGTAATACCCACAGGAAAAGCCTTGAGTTTGTAACTGATGGATTTTTGCAAGAACCAGATGTGCCCCTGATCCTTTCCTGCACGTGTAAAACCTCCACAGTCTGAGCTGCAAAGCACGCCCCAAACCTCAGGTAAGTCCTAGGTGCCAACCTCGAAGGGTTCCTGCTTGCCCTGGGAGAAGCTCACAGTGTTTTTCCACTGTGACCCTGATCAGCCTGCTGACAATTCCCCTCACATAACACAGAACGAAGCAGAGTCCTAGACAGTGTCCTGCATTCTAATTTTCTTCATTTTCTTTGTTTTTCTTCTTTTTTCTCATTGCCTGATAGGCATGGTTTGAATCACGAGCTATAGGGATGACATAGATGGATCAGGATAAGAAAATGTTCTTTTCCCCTTAACTTTAGGGAAAAGAAATCAAAAAAAAAAAAAAAAAAAAAAAAGGCTAAAAGAGCACAACTTTTCCTTTACAAGGTTTTGCCCTAAATGAAAACTAGTTGCTGATGCTGTCAGTGCTGGGGACGGGGGTGGGTTCTGAAAAGGCCTTTGCCAACCCACCAGGAACCTCTGCTTGCTGCAGGAGCTGTTTCCCAAAGCACTCCTGTGCTTTACTGGTATCAGCATGAAACATAACAGATCACAGACAAGGTAGAAATATCTTGCAGAAATAGTTAAAAAAAAAAAGGCATTTTACACAATTAAAACTTTGAGGTTATTTTTGATTTAATGTTCCATTACTATCCATGAAAAACACTGGAAAAAGGCAGTTTGCCTCTGTGATACCAACTTGCTTAACCAACACAGCTGTGCATGGGTTTGCTGGTAGGCAGCACTGCTCAGTTAGTCAAATTCTGGTTTTGTAATGGGTAAGAAAAATAGAGAAGTAATTAGGCAACCATATATACAGATTATAGGAGTAAAATGTAAAATACTGCCAAATCGAAACAAACTCCTAATTCAGGTAGAGAAGCCTCACGTGGTTTATTTTGGGAGGAAAACAAGGGTTGATCACCCTATTGCTACTTGCTACTTTGCAGCTCTTCTGTGCTCCACATTTTTCCTATGTAAGGGATGTGTCCAGTTGGAAAGGGAGTGCAGACACCCCACCGGATCACGTAGGGAGCATAAGCCTTCTTCTCCAAGCTAAAGAATTCAAGGCTTTGGGGCAGTCAATTAGCACTTGATGAGAAGACACCAGACAGTTTCTCYGCAATTCCTCTGAAGCGCCCACCCCACCAGCGCGAGGAGCTGACTTCAACACACATTTGAAGCAATTAGATGTGCCTCCAGTATTCCTCCAATATAGATCACAATAAATCCCTGTAAATCCTGACATTTAATAGAACAGTACTGTGCAAGTCACAAGGGTATCACTCTTTGTGCTAATTTACCAATGAAGCAGCAATATTTTAGCTCAAAAATTAGCTCAATATAGATCATAAAAGCTCCTATTTTAGCGAGACAGTCTATGAATTACTGTCACACCTGCAGTGAGCAAATCTGACCTGCTTCTGCTCAAAGGTTCACCCGACCTCAGCCAGACACTTTCCAGGACGGAGGATGCATTTATTCAGCTTAGAATGTTTTGCTATCAACACAAAAGGCATGAGGAGCACAAAAACACATTTCACACCCTTGAGCTTCCAACTTCACCCCTGCTGCCTACCAGCAGCACCTACACAACATCTGCTTTATTCACTAAAGCTTAACATGGGACGGAGACATCCTGAAAGGGCACTTGCTTCAGAGAAGTACTAAGGTGAAGGAGATCTAGAACTGAATAAACAAGTTATATCCATTACATCCCTATCAATGAGAAGAAACTACAATGCACATTTTAAAAATTYGCATACAGATTTCTGTTCACTCAAAATATTTTAACCCTGACAAACTGCTCCAATTATTTGGTGATTATTTATATACGAATAGGATTAGTAAGGAGATATCTAATTGTGTGAGAATAACACATGCATCAATACTCACCAAATTATAAAGGGAAATTGTTTTGGCTGAAGAAAAGTCAGCAGATGGCTGGGAAATAATCATAAAATACAAAGTGCCAATGGGAGGAACACACCAGGAAAACGGAGCAAAGACAAAATGGTATGAGTAAGTTTGTTTTAACTGGATGGCCATTAATTTCTATGAACAATCTGTGTAAAGTTCTTTTGGGACTGTTATTAGTTAAGTCTTTTCCATGTTTTAATATCCAACTTTTATTCTTGCCTGGTGGCATTTTAATTTTAAATAGAAAGTAAATGGTAAGTGAGAGAAAATGGAACTGCCATATGCGCTTGCTCTGACAAAGGAAGATGGGTACAATTTCTTTTTCCTTTTCCAACAAACATACTTGTTCTTCCATACTTTTCTGAGATTCAATTACCAATTTCTCTATTTCTTAATGTGGGTGTCCATCCATCTGTCAAACAGTGACGTTTCCCTAATTCTCAGCAATACRCATAGCACTCAAGGCACTAACTCTAATAAGCACGACGGAGCTTTGTGACTAGGGTTTAGTCAACACCTCATCAAAAACAAAGAGGGATGGGGGGGACAGAAGGGAGCCAAAGGCACGAGCTGGGGGCAGGAGCACGCGCGGACACAGGAGCCTGTGACGATGGCACACGCGGGCACGGGCACCTGGCCGGGCACCCGGGCCCTGGCTCTCTCTSACGGCCTCTGGGGGGCTGGTGAACGTGGGCAACGGGGCGCTGCTGAAACCAGCGGTCGGTGCCATGCAGTTTGCTGCTGGTGGTGGTGAAGTTCCCAAAATACTAATCAAATGGAAACTGACACAGCTAAAGCCTTTCTCTCAGTTATCCAAATGTACCTAGGAATTTCGAGTAACTGAATGTTGAAGTCGCCACATGTTGCCCTCAATTTGCAAGAACRGATAAATTACCAGAACTGATAAAACTAACTTAGGGTTTTACTGTATATACCATTATGTCCGGCCCAGTCTGAGACTACAGAGACTAATATAATTAGAGACCAATTAGAGCCACTAATACACCACAGAACTAAAGCAGCCAAACTTTTACACATAGACAGGACGACTTGCAAGTTCAGACAAGCCATACCTTGCACAAAATTATTTTGAAAATATTATCAGAGTGTCTATTTAAGGGAGAATATGATCCATGCAATACAATTTCAGGTCCTGAAATTCTTATACAAGTGCATCTTTACTCAAAAAGAGCCACATAGGGATTTGAAAAATATTTCTAGGCATCGTAAGATTTAAATCAACTCATCTGCCACAAGAAAAGCACATCCTAACTCCTCAGAGAGAGGCTCGCTCCTTTTTGGATAGTAGAGATCCAGGGATACGAAATACATCCGCAACTCACTCGTCCCACTGCATTATAGTGGCAAGTCTCTGAGAATAAATTGGTAACTCAGACAATTTATCAGCGCATTCCTCATTTCAATTCTTCATGCTCCAGCTACTAGCAATTTTATATCCTTTTCTTTCCGTTGTTCATGATGACTTGTTATCAATGAGACAGTCAGGCTGTACAAATCTAATTATTCCTTTGCTAGAAGTTTTATTTTCCTGAATGCAGCTATTACTGCAGTGAAAATCATGTTCTTGTGACTTCAGTGCACTTCAGGTGCAGTAACGTTGCCGCTACAGAGAGAATAACTAGTCTAGCTTTTATGACAGACTTCCTGGTTGTGTTATACAAGTAAGTAACTTGTATAGTAAGTTCCTACTACTGTGCTTAAACATCTGTTGATACCGTAAGCTATTAGTAGCAGTTAATATTATAACCAATTCTTTTTCCCCCCAAGAGTCCCCTAAATGGTTCTTAAGGCACTTGCTTCAGGCAGTAGAACGAAACCATTTCAGCCTGATAGTTACTGAAGTTTCTTTTTGAACCGTTCATGCTCCCCACTTCATTCCTATTTGTCTTACAAGTCACATCCGTGTAACTCTCTGCATGACAGAAGTTACATGTATGAAATCTCATGCACACATGAAATCATTCGGACCCTTCCTTTGCAGCCAATCAATTGACATTAATGGTACTATTGTGTACCCAGGCAGAACGCTCTACCTGTACGATACATGTTTAAGTGGTATTTTTTTTTAAGAAAATAATCCACAATGGAAGGAATATTGAATTTGGCCATTAAAGCTCATGCTGCTGTGGATCCTTACAGTATTCTTGTTTTCATTACTCTTTCTTACTTACATTCTCACTTACTTACACTTGTTCTTGCCAAACAAACTGTTCTGGCACTGTAATTAATTTTGTAACGCGTTACATGCRGTGATCCCATAAGTTATGTGTTCTGGGACTTAAAGGAGAAAGACTCAGACATACTAAATACTGCAGAGACCACACTTCATCTTAAGTAATCACAGCACTGCATCATTATTAAAAGAAAACTATCCAACTGTTTTAACATCCAAGCATTCCTGATGTCCGGCACACACCGATTTCTGACCGGGACCGCGAGCCACTGAAGCTATCCGAGTTTCGGCACTCGCTCCGAAGCGCTGGGTTCGCGCCTGCAGTGGGCAGCTGCCCACGCAACCGACATTATTTTCTCTTTAATCAAAACCATATCCCAGTCTTTCATTTGTCTCCACTCATTCAGAGTTAGTTGCTGTCTGGCTTTAATGCACGCTATTCCCTTTTTATAAAAGASACTCAAAATAAACACTTCACTGTAGGAAACTTATCTGTGATGCATCCAAACTTAGCAGGTGCTTGGAGGGTCAAGTGTGACTGCAGATGTGTTAAACTGTAAAGCAAGCACATASCTGGGACTCACTTTCCAAAAATCACAGAGGCAGCAGAAGATACTTGTAGTGTGCAACTACTTAAGAGAAAAAATGTTATACAAATATGGAAGAAAAGTGAACATTATCAGGAACTAAACATCTGTCAGTGAACACGAGCTTCCTTATCCCTGTATAACCCTCAGCTGACTCTTATTGACACTAGGGCATTTATATATGTGATTTCTCTTTGCCATTAATAGGTGGCACAGTATTTACAAGCAATTTGTACACCAAAATGTTAATGATATACAGTGCATAGATGATTAAAGGGCTCTGATATGCACTTCATTTGGGAGGAAACAACTAAATTGAATCTGCTCGATCTAACTGGCTAATTACAGTTCAAGGTAAGTCTGCATTTCCACATTCAGCGTTCCAGGGAAAACCCAGCGGTGGAGGATGGGCACCCACACATGCACTCAACACTTCCCAACACTGTGTGCTCCAAGCTGGAGGACTCACGGGTGCGAGGCTTCCCGCTCGGCGCTGACTGGCAGAGCATTAGGAGAGAAGCACATTTGACACTGACCTGGGAATCAGAAGCAAGTTGCACGCCATACATCTGCTTTTCCCAGTGGAAAACCATCCTAATGCTTTTAATTGTGTTTTGAGCACCCGTGTTATGGGACGGCTGCTGCAGGGTTTGGTGACTGGGCGCACCCCCGTGACACCGGCTGGTGGCAGCAAGTGGCCGCGACGCGCGGCTKGCCCGGGCACCTGCGCCAGTCAGAAACCTCCTCAGGCAACGTGCTCATTTTGCAGGTGAAATTCTCCTTTTGCACAAAAGGAAATGTCTACCTGAGATCCTCATTCTAAAAATCTACTCCATTTACTGCTAGTGTAATGCAAATTTAAGCAATTTTGTGCCATTCCCAGCAGACAAATGAAACAAACAATGGGAAAATCAATTTCAAGTGGAACCGAGCAACTTATTTGCATTACTATTTGCTTTAAAAATGCAGTCTTGGGTGAACAAGAACTTTAATGAAATTGAATTCAATAAGTAGTCAAGAAAAGCATCCAATCTAAGTGCCTTTTTTTTTTTTTCCTCTCCCAAAATGTAACTAATTCACGTCTTCTATTCTAAGAAATATGGAGATATTAATAAAACGAGAGGGTAAAAACCTGGAAACGGAAGAGAGGATGGTTGTTGGCCAGGAGCAGCCTCCTTGCACGGCGGCAGCCGAGGCGATGGCCCGCGCAGCACCGCCTGCCCCAGCGCTTCCCCACTAGCTCTGCCGGCGCCGAGCTGCACTGCGCAGCAGCAGCGCTCAGTGTCCAGGCGCAGCTCGGCGCCCGGCAGGGGTAGGGAAGRTCTGTGTCTTTTCCTGCAGATAACACGACCCACAGCACATTTAGGGATGTCCATTTTCTGATATCCTCCTTGGAAGCCAGGAAGGGCAGCCCTGATCTTTCCATAGACAGAGAACGGATACCAAGGATATGTAAAACTGGAAATGGAAGAGGATTGTTGGGATAATTGTAGAGGATGAAAAGGTGTTTTACAGTAAGCTAAGGTAGGTGTCACATATATTGGCTGCACTAGATACTTCCCCCAYCTGAATTACACAGCAATAGTCCTCCTTTTCTGCTAAGCTGCTTTCCTGAGTGCTTACCAAAGTATTTTCAGATAATCTCCAAGAAAATGGGGAAGAGCTGCTTAAATGGGAGACAGAGAAACTAAGAGTTGCCCACAGTCCTGCGGCTGCAGGAGGCAACAGGGGCACCGCTGCTCCCTCCAACTGCAGCAAGAGCCAGAGGGAGGGACACAAGAGAGGGGGGGCGACTTTTCCAACCTTGAGACAGTCCAAAATTACAGCCAAGAAAATACACTTAGCCAGGAAAACTCCACTTGATGTGGAGTGGCTGCAACTGAATGTGAGCAGGTAAGGCTGGAAAGCAGCGAGACTACGGAAGGTGACTTGGGAGAATATTTCAGAAAAAAACTAAGCTTCCAGTCAGCTAACCTCACTGTGCTGTCTTCCTAGATCAACCACGCAGCAGAATAGGGCCACCAGTACTAACTACACAGCATGCTCAGTATTAATGGCAACCACGCTGCCAGAGAGCCCTTTCCCAACACGCTCCTCCTTTTACCCGAGGCTGTCGACCGAGAAACCATCGGGAGAGCAACGGGAAGTAGGAAGCTCATTTGCCTGCAGAAATGAGCTCTTCCCAACGGTTTTAATAACCAGCAAGGTTTTCAGAAAAGGTAAAGCCACTTTCTCCCATTAGTGCTTACTTACTCTTTATTTTTTTCAAATCAATATCATCTTTAAATTATCTGTTTTCACAGAGCTGAGATGTGCAGGGTGAATTGTTATTCCTTGTTCTCACATATTATTTTGGCTTGGCAGCCCAGTATTTTTGGAACATCACAGCTCCACCAGAAGCCTGCTCTTTTCTGCTTCCCAATCATCACGACAAGCATGTTGTTACAGTAAAGAAAAATATGTATGACTGAGCCTTTCCCTTACAGTGGGGAATTACAGGGCACTGAGCACAGACTGACCATGAGAAAACAGGCAGTGCAGAAACAGCAAGCGCTGTGACAGCCGCAGGGCCTGGATTCCACCGCGYGCCACTGATCCGGCTGTCACCAGCACGTGGACCTGACAGCGTCCCCAGGGCTTCCCTGGTCAGCAAGGGGGCCACCCTATGCCTAACAYGCCACCAAATGTTTGTCCTCAACACAATCCAATCCTCGCACAATTATACTCGAATTCCAACAGGGATGGATCCATATCAGTGAACAGCACATCTGACACAAGAAGGTAATGGGAAATGAAGAAATTGTCTAACTTGGAAGCTAAAATATTATTTAAAAATAGAATTTCAAAGGACATCATGGCAAAATATGATGAAAAATATTTTAAAGCTAAAAATTTAACAATGTGTACAAACTAAAGGACCATTTGTCAGAGGAACCCTTGCCCAGCATTTTAAAGCACAGCTACTTAGATATATTCCTTTGGTGTTACTGAAGCCCGTGAAAAAAGGAAGAAGCTGCAGGCGCATTATCATACCTGTGTGTGTGAAAGGATATGCCTGGGAAACACCTGAAGTTGACTTCTTTTGTGAAGCTTCTCAGTGATGCACTAAACTAGTTATTACYGCCAGAGGCAGGATACAATAATTAGCTTTGAATTTATTATTGTGTACAGATAGTCTGTGTATTTGAAAGATGATGAATTAACTCTGGAGGAAGAGATCTTCTCTCCAGCTTTCAGGGGGCAAAGTACGAGCCAGCTCTTGTCAGTGCCAAAGCCTTGCAAGTCCCCAGAACAGTCAATGCCTACCAGCAGTGTTCACTTTGATACAAAAGCACCATATGTAAGTGCTGCTTCAGAAAAAGAACATGAAATTGGAGCGTTCACTTGAGCAGGACAGGCCTTGCCGTTGCAGAACAGGCAAGTGGACTAAAGTGGCTGTTTTATAGCACCAATTTGCAGTGAATAAAAAGTAGACAGCAAGCAAAAGAAGAAAACAAGCCACAAAGCCTGGCATTCATGGCTACTGCACAGCAAACACTACCAACTCCAGCAGGGTTCATTATCCACACATCCTTTAAAGAAGAAGGACTCAGTATTCTGGGGAGTAACTCCCTAAACAGGGAATGCCACTGGGGCCACCCCCAGTGACTGCTTGCTGGCGCTGCACCAGCCAAGGGCCCCTGTCTCAGACAGGCTTCCCACGCCCCCAGAGCCTACAGCCCTGCTCCAGAGTTCCAAGTATCTTCAAGGGATGTCAAATCCAACCCCACGTCCAGGTAAGTTGTTCTGAAGGTTAGGTAAAGATTTTCCCCAAACCTTTGGTCTGAATTTCCTTGGCRTCATCTTTCATGATTGCAGGGATTTTGAGCTTTCTTTTTCTAGATCAACTATTAGAAATCTTTTCACTATTTAAGCTGTGATTTAGTCACTACTTAACCTCCTTTTTGGGAGAAGAGGAAGGAAGAAAAGTCCTAAGCCTCTTAAGAGCTTCTAAGCCTCTTACACTCAGGGCTTTTCTAAAAACTGAAATTTCTTGCAGCTTTTTGACTAACCTTCAAATTTTCACATGCTTTCCAAAGGACAGACAACAAAACCTGGCACAGCCTTCCTCTAGTTTTCCCTCATGCTTTTTGCAGAGGGAATGGCATTACCCAGGCCCTACAACACTACAGCAGAACTGCCCTGTTTCTCCAAGAACTTGATTCAACTCTTAACTAATGAGATGAATCCTTAATACTTGTTAAAAAAAAAAAAAGAATTTATAACAACATTTTTCGGATTGTTCCCTTATGCCAGTAAAGGGCAGGGCGAGGCGGGGGCTCGGGGCCGGGCGGGTACTCACACGTTGAGCGGCTGCCAGGCTGGCCACTGCGCCTTCGCCTTGATCACCGTCAGCACCTCGTCGCTCTGCGGGGAGACACAAGGGGACAGTGAGCGGCACCGCCTCGGCGGGACAGCAACAGCACCCACAGCAGCAAACAAAACACACCACAGCACTCCATCAGCTGTGCCTCTAAGAGCCGGCAAGGGCACAACAAAGATATCGCGCAGGCCTAAAGATTCTTTAGGCGAAGCCTATGTGCACATGCTGCAACAACAGAAGAACTGGGAAAATTTTGGTTTAGTGCCTCTGCACGTGTAGGTGATGCCAGTTTGGGGCTACCTGTCAGCTGCTATGGAGACACTCAGGAGGTAAGCTGCTTGCACCTCTACTTGGTTAACTCAGTAGCTTTTCCCAAGGAAAATACTGTCGTCCTTCCAAAAAGTCCCAATAACATGATTTTAAGAAATAATAAGGCCATTCTAATCCATACAACTCTAGTGACATTTTGTAGGTGGTATAAATTAAGAATTTACATCATAACCTTCAAATTAGTAAAATAATTTGTTCGGGCAGTGTACAAACGAAGCTGCATGCTCATATGTGGCTCCAAGCAGCCACGTGTAAGACAATACGTGGCTCCAAGCAGCAGCACATACTGTGAAGCCACCACTAAATTAGATCACTCAGCCATGTGTTATAAAAGATTAAAACGAATTCCTYATTTTGACTCAAATGGCAGCACTGAAGCCAGAGTTTGACACAACTTATTTAAAGAGTAATAACCATTCAAAGATAACAGAAAGCTTTCAGTAAAAGTCATCTGAATACCTTGGGAATAAAAGAGAGTGGAAGGAGCTGGAAAACCATGAAAACTATTTCTCATGTGCCTGCTACTTTTTGATAACCCATGTGATTAGCATCTGTTAAATGCTGAAAGTTATTTTTACGAGCAATTTTTATTATTATTTTTATAATATATCCACTGAGTAACTTTATAAAACATTACGGTGCAGATCACTTAGCACTTTGCAATAGGGATTCAATTCAGTTCAGCTAAACAAGTGACAGTGTTATTACCTGACAGCAAAAGGAGTCAGATTCCATCAACTGTGAGAATTAGAAACACCTGTTTTAAGCCAGAGCTTAATTTCCCTCCTTTGCCACYGCTCTTGGCTGGCATTCACGTGATTGTCTGAGAACAGACAACATTTAATTTCTTCCATAAGCCCCATCTACGTGACGTCTGCATGCCTTTCAATCCACACCAGACAACTTCTCACAGGAAAAGCAGCATTATCCTCAATTCACAGATGATGTCTGAGTTTTAAGACAGCCTCTTTCCTGCAGGATCATCCTTTCCCTTTTAAAAGTACTCTTTTACCCGAACACAAAACAAAGAGCCATTTCTCCTGCACAGTGTTCATGGATGCAAAGTGTGCAGGCAGTTAAGGCCCAAGGTGCTGTGGACTTCTGTGGATGTTTGCTGGAACATGGCATGCCTCCCCCTGCTTCATCAAACCTGTGTCTTGTCTACCTTAGTTTTGCAGAGGCATTTGAATACAAGGAGGCTGCTGATGTAGGCACACTATAGAGAAGTATAAACATTTTTAGAAAGAAGGAATTAGTTGTATGCTCTCTGGCAAAAAAGTAAATGCTTTAAATAAAGTGCTAAAAGTATCTACATCTTTCTTTGCTCTGGAGTTCAATTTTAGGTACCATACTTAACTCTTTAGGAAGAAGTTAGGTTTTTTAGTCACCAATTATTTCATCAGGAAAAAAGAAATCAAGTTATAATTAAAGAGGGTAACTTATTGCTACCAGTGGCTATTTTGTTTAATTCTATGATCTCTTTATTTTCGTGCAGGTACACTTAAATCCTCTAGCAGTAATTTTGGATTATTTTAAACAATGCCAAACATCCCTTTCAATAACAGGGATTTTATGAGGACGAAGTGTGCCCATTTTGCTCTGCCTTCCCCATGTTCAGATGCTGCTTGTTCTCTGAGCCTTCCACACAAGTGGCAGCAGAGGAAGACACATGATGACACCAGATACATAAACACGAGTTCTACTGAGCTCAGTACTTAATCAGGCCTGTGCAGGGCAAGGTGGGTCGAGATTAAGCGTGGCCGCGTTGCTAGTGGCAGCAGCCAAGAGCAGCTGCCTGATCTGCTCCCTTTTGGGGCTGTTACATAATGAGGCTCTCCCAATGAACAGGAATTCACTTCTGCTCAGGATAAAGCTTGGCAGTGTGGATTAATGAGGCCAGGGTACGTCCTGAATGTTTCAGAGATGGTTTTCTCTGGGTAAGCAGGATGCATCCCCTGTGACTCGGCTTCTTGAAGGTGAGCTCCTTCAAGAAGGCTGGACTGGTCCCCACTAAAGTCCTCATTCATGTTAATGTGTTAAGTCACTTTAATAAAAACAACTAAGGTCGTTCCAAATAAAAACAGATTGTTTTCTTTTTGCTCTACAAGGAGATTAGAACTGCTTCGTTACAGCAGGGCCAGCTTCCCCTTCCAGCGCGGCGCCCCACCAGAGCAGCAGCAGCACCTGCCTCACGCCAGCCCGCGTCACGGGGCAGCCAGGCCCGGGACTCTCCTCAYGGGAATAACGTGCGAGGAGCAGCACGCTCTGCCTGACCACGCCGCACGCCTTTGCTCTTCCTGACACGGAAGTGTGTGGAACTCACAGGGCAGTTTCCACCCCATCCTCTCCCGGCACCACAACTGCTCGCCACGTTCGCATACAACCAAAATACTGAGTTGCTGCCCCACACTAACTGCTAGCAGACTATTAAATAGGCAATTAATGCAGCATTCTCTAAAGTTTGATGAGCCAATCAGTAGTTCTTTACATTTTCACAGCATCTCATCTCAAGGAATTTGGAAAAGCTTTGAAACAGTAATTAGGTTCTTACAGACAACAATACTGAGGCCCAGTCAGCAAACCAAAAACTCACCTATAGCTCAGAATACTACCATATATGCCTATACCTACAGCTAGAATAATTCTCCCATAACATCTGCCATTCACCCAGCAGATGAACCCAGCAGGCATTTTTGCCCTCAGCCTCTGGACTCACCTGAGATTCTGCTGACAACCAGGGTTAGGGCTAACCAAGAGAGGAGGCCTAGAGCTCCACGGGCTGTGCCAGGGCGATAGCCACGCTGCCTCTAGGCCACGGCCTGCCCCTCACCAAGCATGAGGCCTGCTGGGTTCCAGGCACACCTGAGACTTGGCTGACAACAAGGGTCAGGGTTAGGCTTAAAAGAAAGGCCTAGAGCACTGCACAGAGGGAAGTGAGAAGGAGTATGCCAAACAAAAGAACCCTATATCCACACTGCCTCTATGCCAAACATCCGGTGCTGGCTCACCAACTGGCTTCGTGGCCTCAGACTCTTGACCCACCTGAGGTTTGGCCAACTGCGGGGGACAGGGATAAGAGAGGGAGAGAAGGTCAAAAGCCCCCCATGCTCGGGGCCTCAGAAGGGCAAGCCAAACRAAAAGTGATGCTGTTTTGGGCTGGCTCTAGGAAAACATCTGCCTATCACACAGCATGAGGTTTGGGGGCTTTAGCCCTCTGACTACCAAGATATGACTGGTTAGGATTAGGTAAATGACACAGAGAGAGAGTGAGAGAGAACGCGTGCGCGCGCGCACACACACACACACCCATAAACACATGGATATCTGGGCTACAAAGGACATGCCAGACAAAACCTAAAACTGCATGACATCAGTTCTAGGACAACATATCCACTAGGGCCAGCACCAGGCTTGGTGGCCTCTGCCTCCAAATGTGCCTGAGATTTGGCTGACAGCTGAGATTAGGGATAGGGTTAAGGGAGGAGGAAACCCTAGAGCTCCATGAGAAGTGGAGCTAAAAAGAGCAGACGAAAAGAAATGTAGGGAAATATTCAGACAGACTCTAAGATAAAATTTATCTTTGAGCCAGCACTAGGCCCCACAGGCCTCCAGAGACACTTGCAATCAATTTGATTCCAGCGATTAGGATGAAAAGACAGGGAAGGCCTACAGCTCGAGAGTGGGGTCACAGAGGGCAGCCAAAGGCTGTATGTCCCGTTGCCTCCAGGACAGCATTAATCATTCACAAAGGGCTGGCCACTGCGCTCCCAAGTTTCAGACCAACCTGAGATCTGGCTAACAACGAGACTGAGAGCTGGGAAGAGAGTTAAGAGAGTGAAAATAGTTCCACGGGGAATGAGGCTAAAAAGAGCAGGTGAAATGAAACACACCTCTATAGCAAAACTGGAGCAGGGAGAATATTTAAATTGGAGTCAGCAGTAGGCTACAAGTCCCAAAACTTTCAGGACTACAGTTACCATAAAGCCACATGGCAAGTGGGGCTAGAAAGTGCAACCCAAAGCAAATACAGCCCTATAGCAAGACTGCTGCTGAGACCTTTCCTGACCCTTACCCAGCACTAGGCCCCAGCACCTTAGATTTTGGGGTAGCATAGGGCTAGCTAGGACTGAGAGAAAGCCTAGAGCCYCATGGCAAGTGGGGCCAGGAGAGGAAGGACAAAGCCAACATAGCCCTACAGCCACCCAAGTGCTGCGATGTTTCCTGCCGCTCAGCGAGCACTGGGCCTCAGCAGCTCAGGTTTTGGGTTAGTGTTCAGAGAGAGTAAGAAACCTAGAGCCCCATGGTAAGTTGGGCTCAAAGAGGCAGTACAAAGCRAATAAAGTCCTATAACAAGACCGGTGCTGGGACCTTTCCTGACAGTTAGCTAGTACTAGGCCTCAGCACGTCAAACTGTGTTAAGCTTAGAGTTGGTGCTAGGAGTAGTGTTAGGGTTTAGATAGAGAGAAAGCCTAGAGGCCCATGGTGAGTGGGGCTAGAACAGGCAGCCCAAAGGAAATGTAGTCCCACAGGCAGACCAAGCTGTAGGATAATATTTTCCTGCGAGTCAGCAGAAGGCCTGTATGCTTCCAGAGCCTCTTCAGACCRTCTCGAGCTGTGTGGTAGTTGCTTTCCATAGAAAGTCTGCAGTCCCATGGTGAAGCAGGTTAGAAAACAGAAGGCCAAATGTAACGCCGTCTTTTATCACAACTGTTTTTATGTCTCTATCACGTTTCTGGCAAATACTGGTCCTTATGGCCTTAAACAGTGACAGTGGACTAGACAGTGGACTAGACGAGWGCACGGTKCGGTGGATYGAGGGCTGGCTGGATGGCAGAGCTCAGAGGGTGGTGATAAATGGGGCCGAGTCCAGYTGGAGGCCTGTGGCCAGTGGTGTCCCCCAGGGGTCAGTRCTGGGCCCAGTGCTGTTCAACTTGTTTATCAATGACCTGGACGAGGGCACGGAGTGCACCCTGAGCAAGTCTGCAGATGACACCAAGCTGGGTGGAGTGGCCGACACTCCGGAGGGCTGTGCTGCCATCCAGAGGGACCTGGACAGGCTGAAGAGTTGTGCAGAGAGGAACCTCATGAGGTTCAGTAAGGACAAGTGCAGGGTTCTGCACCTGGGGAGGAATAACCCCAGGCATCAGTACAGATTAGGGGTGGACCTGCTGGAAAGCAGCTCCACGGAGAGGGACCTGGGAGTCCTGGTTSACACTAAGTTAACCACGAGTGAGCAGTGTGCCCTCGTGGCCAAGAAGGCCAATGGGATCCTGGCCTGCATCAGGAGGAGTGTTGCCAGCAGGTCAAGGGAGGTGATTCTGCCCCTCT
>NW_020455510.1:2425125-2470711 GCF_003342845.1 Nothoprocta perdicaria
ATGCCACCCTGTGCCACATGCTGTAGGTGTGCCTGCTTGAGCAGGAAGGTTGGACTAGATGATCTGTAGAGGTCCCTTCCAACCTTAAATATTCTGTGAATCTGTGTAAACTCCAGATCAACCTTTGATTTTATGCAGTAGCTAAGCATGTTCCTCTAAATCTGCCTTTGGAATATCCAAGTTAATATATGTATATACAACATTGTCTACATTGTGACTCTCAGTGGTCTAAACCACAATTTCATCCAATGAGCATGTCTTGTGATATATACTGATTTTTATTAACCAACACTTGCTAGCATATAATGAACATCTCAAAAGCCTTCTCTCAGAAATCACAAATCCTATCTCTAAGTTTTATAAAATAGATTCTTATAGCTGGCATTCCGTTTGCCCTGAGGAACATATTTATGTCTTTTAAGCTGGTATCTTATTGTGAAGAGCTTTCAAAATGAAGATACCTTGTTAGTAAAGTTAGGCAGGGATTCTAAATAATTGATTTCCCCTAATAATATCTGCAATGCAAAAAAGATGTTTATATCTCATCCTCTCCTGCTGTGATTACACTATGCAMTTGGAAGAAGAATCACAACTCAAAAGACGTGATTTTATCCTTCTCTTCCCTTCCAACAGACAAACAAGGTCCCTGTGCTATTCCACCCAAATCTCAACAACCCAAATGTCAGAATTCACAGTAACTGTGTGGGTGAAAWAAAAGAAAAAACACCATTACACACCAGAAAGAAATAAATCACATAGTCTGTAAWGAAAGAGTAAGCCCCATCTCCAGTAGAACAGATTTGGAGAGTCAGGCAAATCTACAGGACATTTTCCAAACCCCATAACTGAAAATCATGAGTTTGGTTAATTGAGAAGACAACAACTCAAGAGAAAGATTAGTTTTTTCATGCACTGTAATCTTCCTTAAATCCCTCCCGCTTTTAATCCCTCTTGTTCCTGCCTCTGCTGCTGAGCAGCTGCTCCTGTTTCCTGCAAACCCTCTGCCTGCCAGGCAAGAGTTGTGGCCAGCTTGGTAAAGAAGCCCAGCCCCACAGACCCCAGGTTTGAGGCTTTACAGCCCCACGCCAGCCTTGCTTTCCCCAAAGTGATGGGCTCACTCAGGGAGGAAAACAACCACCTTGCACACAGGCTAGTCYCAAATGCTGAATGGGCCCCAACGCGCATGTGCTTGCACCTCATCCATCTTCAGTTTTCCGACTCAGAACTCCTTCATACAACAGTGCAGTGCAGGTCTCGTTACACAGCTGAAGGCATTTTCATCCCTACATAATTATTATACAAAAATAACATCTGGTTTTGAAAAAGGTACTATGTACTGTCAGTAATGGTTACAGGAAGATGATTTCAATGCTCCTTAAGATGTGACCTAAGTAAGATGTGATTAGGATTTTTTTTCCCCTTTCAACTAGTTTTACATACAGTTTTTGCTACTTTTCCCAGAAATAAAGATTTCAAAACTGTTCTGAATACCTGTCTCTTCCTGACCAGGAATACTGGTTTGCTTGTATCAGCACTTCTCAAAGCCTCTTCTCTTAATCACTCCATCTTTCCTAGCTCAATATGGCTTAAAAAGAAAATAAATAAATGCCTTAAACACACACAGTTTCTTTATTTTACTTTCAGCTCCACATTTCCACTGATTAGTTCTGTACATTTCCTATATAATAAATCACCCAGTATTATTGGTCTCATGTCCTCCTGTGTTCTAGCTTAAAGGCAGGACTCAAATGAAATCCCAGAACAGAGAGTAACTTAATTCACAATTTCTCAACAAAAGAATCTCCTACAATAATGTTCTTTATGMAAGTCTCACCACATTTTCCCAATCCTTTACATTTTGGCAGGATGATTAAGACTGTCATTTATTTGAAGTATGTTCTAGCAGGGCATTCTTGGGAGATTCCTGCTGAAAGGACCTGTGGGGCGGTGCAAAACATACTAATTGCCATCTCTCTCTCAGAAGTCCAAGAGATTGTTTTGCAAGTTTTCTGTTTTTGCTGCAGAGACAAGGTCTGAATCCAGGGCTCACTAAAACTAAAGGTTAGAGATTTTATCTTAGTACAAAGTCCATTTTTGTACTCTGATATGCATCCCTTGTCTGCAGGAGCACATTTATGCCTTTCTGGGGCAAAGCTGAACACACAGGTAAGCTGGTCAGTATTTCTCCAGCAGAAGTTATACCCAGTAAAGAAAAGGCATCACAACCATTGCAGAAATGTCATCTCTGCAACGGAAAGAGAAAGCAAGAAAACATCCGTCAATCTGCAACATGTTTATCCACCTTTTGCCTACCTGCCCTTACCCAGTACTTCCTGCTGAAGTGTCCCGGGAATGCTCTGTATTTTGTTGCTCTGACATGCCAGGCACCATATGCAGCACCAGAGATTAAAAGTTATCAAATATTTAACAAAATCTCATCATACTGCAGCAGCATAACTACAAATAATAAACATTTATAAACACTATGACTAGTTTTAGATTTCGCTTCCTGGTTTCAGATAAATGCCGTATACACGTAATTCAACTTGTGGTCTAAACTTTTGCTTTTGGATTTAAAAAAAAAAAAAAAACAAAAAAAAAAAACCACCACCCAACTCTCTCTGCTGAAACTGAAAGCTGCATGAAACAACTTTTGTCCCCAAAAGCAACAGGTTCAGAACTTGTTCTCCTTGCGATCTCTTGCTTGTATTAGAGCAAGGAGTGCTCTTGCCGTGCTCATTACCTCTGCATATTCAGCACTGCACAGCCTTTTCACTTGAGCACTTGCCTTGGCAGGGAAAGGAAGGGCTATTCTGGAGCTCCATGGCTTTGCAGCCCRCAGCAAGCTTCGTGCACATTACTCACATTTTCCTAACTCTATACACCACTCTCCTCCACTATCCATACCACAATGTCAGCTCTGCTGTGTCACAGAAACCTCGAGAGCCTAGAAATGACTTAKGAATGCATGACTTAAAGCAGAATCATCCAAAAGATAAATGTAAACACCACAATTTCCCATCACACTTCATTAACATTCTGAAAAAAAAGACCATTCAGCAAGTTTTCATGTCCAAGTGAAGCATTTTTCTGCAATAACGAACATTTAAGGTGAAAAACAGCTTTGTCTCAGCAAGTACAGAGATCTGGTCCCATGAAACTCTGTTAGGCACCATCAGCGCGCGGGTCTGCGAAGATGAACATCCAAGCAAAACCTCATGTATCTGCAGACAGCGCGGCTCAAAGTCTAAGGCAGGATTTGTCTCTGTGTTTGGAGAATACCTGGACATTTGGGGCTCTACTCTGGTAAACAACAAGAAAAGTATTTAGCCAGAGTATCAGGCCAAGGCACGCAGATCTGTTAGTGGTTTTCAGCTCTTTGGATGGTCAGAACATGCAGGTGCTCCGCGATGACCATGCACGTAGCCCGTCAGCAAAGAATGGTCCAGCTAGATGCATGAAATTTAGCTATATTGCTAAGCACGAGGAATACAAGAACTAAAATATGTTTTTGAAGATCCTGCTGCCTTCTCCTTTCGAAGACCCTCTGCAGAACTATGCTACAGTTCTTTCTAGATATTCTAAGTCGCATCTAAAACCACTCAACCTGATTCACTTGTAGAAAGGAGGAGGAATAAAAGGAAAAAAATATTTGGAGAAGTATTAAAATTACTGATGACAGCTGTATCAATTTTTTTTTACAGGGAGGAAAATACACAGAGGAAAAACCTTACTAAGAATTTATTGTTCTTAATAAGGTGTGACTGTAAAAAACTTCAAGAGTGCTTTTAGTTTGCAATGCTGCAAGATGGGACTAAATAAAGGACTTAGTCTCATCAATGGAGCATCTGAAAGAAATACAATTCAGCAGGAGCTTTTATATATCAAAATGTTTGACATTTCWGGGCTACTCTCTAAGTGCAGGATCCAGCACAATAAGGAATGCCATTAACTGCCAAGAATTATTCATTTATTCATTGTGCAAACTGTAGGCAAAGTTCTTGTCATAAAATTCTTACTATCTGATTAATGGGGAACTTGAATTAGAGCTAATCTCGTGGAGAGCTTGAATTGGAACTAATCTTGTGCAGACTGATGTTAAGTATAGTATCGTATAAAGGAATCAGACCAATAGCTTGACAAATTAAGTTAAAAGGATCAACCCTCCCTCTATTGAAGAGTGCTAGCTGTTAGTAGTATTTAAAAGCTAACATTGCCATTGTACTTGTGCTATTTTATATAAAACATAAAAGTAGTTTTTTAATACAGTAATTCAGCCTGCAGCTCAAATGCTGTATTTCCTTACATGCCATTAATTGATTTGCTATAGAGCTTAAATGCACAAAATTATTCTAGCATAGCTGTTATAGCATGTTAGTGCTCTTCCTGTTTTGAGTACAATTTTCAAGTTCTTGAATTACAATGATAACTAGCTAATTATTGGTTTCTTTTCTGTAGCATTTCACACAAGTGGATTACAAACAACTTCCTTCAAGTATCTGCCACCCTTAATGTTTTAAGTATGAGGGGGTTCAAACAAACAATAATAAGCAATAGCTCCTTTTGCCATGGGAACATGGAGAACAGAGGGTTGGACAGGACACCTGTGAGAAGGGGAGCACATGAGCAGTGAGCCAAGGGGCAAGAGGAAGCAGGCGAAGGCAGCTACGTAAAGACAACTTCACAGACAACTACAGACAACTTCATCCCTCAAAGAAATCATTTTCCTTTGGAGACAGATACTTTGGAGCAAGCCTGCATCACCACTGCAGATGCTCTGTATCCCGCCAAGAACAGGTGAAAAATTGTCAATATAGAAGTTTCTGGTATGTGCAGGAACAGACATTTCCTAGAAGATGTCCTAGGTTACAGCTAGGCCCGACAGRATCAGGTGCTTACTCACTGCCATGGTTTTTCCCCTTTAGAATTGCTTGTCCGTTCACCTTGAGCAGCAGCACAGCCTCAACCTGCCCGTGCAACCGGCAGCAAAGCTCAGCCTCACAAAACCTCAGGAATCTCAGAAAYGGACCCTGAAGCTTCCAAACTCCTCCTCTTCTGCAACCATGTCTGGGAAAAAATAAATTGTCCTGGTCTCTGAACCTGCCAGCTGCTGCTTTTTGAGACCACCASAGCATAGGCCTGTAGGATGCTTCACACACAAAATAATCAACCCAAAAATAGACAGTGGTATTCCCTGGCCAAGCAAAACGCTTGGGACTTTGCACTAGTTTTTCCCTATTTCAAATCTCCATAAGGAAGTCAGCATCTTAATTAGCATTTCTTGCATACATGTGTGCTTAGTAAAGGTTGTACCTGATTTGGCTGCTTATATACCTAGCCATGGAGTTAACAGGTTGGTTTCAATGAGCAATTTGCCATCCATCAGCCTGAGATGATGTTCTCCAGGTAACGCTGTCCCCTCCAGGCTGGGGACACTCCAGGGGGATGCTCTGGGCAAGCCACAAGAACAGTTTAACAGAAGAGAAATCTAAGCAAATACCCATTATATAGTTCGYATTACATTAAAGTAATTACCATGAAGATAGAAAAGAGGTTTTAACGTTAAATGTCTAATTTGAGCACTAACTTTCTATCTGTTTGCAAAGGAAATGTGGTCTGATAAAAATACTCAATTTCATGCTGAAAATGAATTCATAGTTTTCCTTCAACTATTCCACAGGAAATATATTTTAAGTATCTTATGCAATTACATTTTCAAAACACTCCACAGCTTTTATCACAGTGTATTAGAGTGCATACTATCCAGAAATCCTATTTAATAATGCTACCAAAAAATTTAAAATAGACTATCAGCTTGCTTTTTATTGCAACCTTATCCTGAATGGTCCTGCTTAAAGAAACCTGCAAATCAGCTCCTTATAAGAAAAAAGTGTATATATACATATATATATATCATGCAATCTTTTTTTTGGAAAGTGTTAAATAAAAAAAAATTAAAATTGTATGAAAACTTTAATTTAGTGAACACTGTAGCAGTTTGCTGCTCTGGGCTTTGAAGGCGCAGCCTGGCGCGCGCGTACCTAAGGCGTGCAGACCGCGAGCCGCGGGGCCTCGCTCCGAGCCGCCGGTGTCCGCTCCGCTTTGCGCGGGCGCTGTGGGGCGGAATGCAGTGTGACTTCTTGCTGTTTGGTCGAGATGCCTTCAACAGCATCAAACCCACCAGTCTGCTGCCTTGTCTCAGCTCATTAACGTCTCGGACGCGGGGAGAGCGCGGCCGTGGCGCCGCTGCTGCCTCGCCAACGAGAAGGCCTCAGCGGGTCTGCAGTGGCCCCCTGAGGAAGAGGTTCTTGCCAACACACTCCCACCCTAACCACGAAAATCCCCCCTCCGTCCTGCAATGCAGCAGAGATTAATATTAATTTTCACACAAAGGGCCTTGSTCAGGAAAAGCAGGAATGCAACCCCCACCTTCCGGTTTCACTATTATTTTTCGTCTCCTCTGGCTCATAGGCAATTTTAACAATCTTCTCCCCTTTTCTCCCCATGCATTTTTAATATGCTGCTGTCTTTCAACTCAATAGCCGCTGCCTAGGGCACGGATTATCTCTGCTGTATATGCCTATAAAAATATAACACCTGTATGCCTAGAGACACCGAGCGGGTCTTTACAGCGCTGCTGCAGCACAGAAAATCAATGCACAAGTGAAGGGAGGTTATTATAACTAGATCCACTCGGGAATTAGTGGCTCCTCACAGAGCACACCTTAAAGGTCCCGCAAATCCAGGAGCAAACCAAGCACATTTCTAAGCAGCACTCAGCCTTTTGCTCAAGCCATCGCTTTTGCATCTCCCTAGTTCTCTACCATGGAGGTGAACTTAGGTCATTTGCCAACCAACCAACCCCGACAGAAAACAGCAAAACAAAGCATGGAAAATAATCAAGTTAATTGGAAAAATCAAATATCGTGCTATGGCTGTGGACAGCTAATGTACCTGTCTTATCCCACGTGCTTAGTTTAAGGAATACACTGAGGTTAGTCACTGGTCCAGCCATCCATGGTCATCAGGATTAGTAGAACTTCTTCCACTGGATCAACTTGAATACATCAGACRCTCAAATAGTGCCTTAAAATGCTTGGAACTTTTTTCCCTCCCCCTTTTCGAAATCATGTATAAATATTTCAAATGTTCCTCTTGAAAATACTATACACTTATATTTCCATAGCGTGTTCCTGCAATATATTTATAATACTGCTTTTAATATTCTATTTTTCCCCAGATGACAGAGYAAACATTGGAATCCTTCAGCGATGAACTATACACATAAATAAAATAAACCCAACAAAACAGGAAAGCAAACACAACAGAAAACAAGGGAGTGGGAAAAAAATAACCATCAGCCACATGGTGACTTAGGACATGCCAGGTTCCTGGGCAGCCACTTCGCACACGCCAGGGGAGCAGAAGCCCCCGGCAGCTCCTTCAGGCCATCAGCCCCATCCCAGCATCAGCAATGCAGATATCCCTTGAAGTCCCCTTTGCCTCCAATTCCTCTCTCTTGGCTCTTCTAGAATTCCATTTAGTAAAGTGAAATATTTCATTAAAAAAAAAAAAACAAAAAAAAACAAAAAAAAAACCACTATTGCTGCTCTGCTGAGGGGAATATTTTGCCTCAGTTAGGACTGAGAAAACTTCTCCTGCCACTTTTTAACTCTGATGGTTCTGAATTTTTTCTTCCCAAGCCACAGTATGGATATGCAAAGTGAACATAAAACCCAAGTACCTAATTATTGTTATTTACAGTAAGACAGTTTTATGCTTCTGCGACGCTATGAAGAGGCCTTGATTTAGTCTCATTAAAGATGTGCTGAGGACCTTGCATACAATGATCAGTCTAAACTGGTGTTGAGAATGTTTTCAATATACTGAAGTTTTGTGAATGAATTTTGGCCTTCTGCCTCTTAAGACAGCCCAGATATAGCAACTGGCTAGAAAGAGCAGCCAGGTATAACTCTCTTAGTTATCTTTGACCATAGCTCTCAATTTCTCTAAATCAAGGTACAGTTTTGCATACAAAAGCTKATGCCTGTTTAACATGGAAAATTTCTTTTCAAATCCACTATTGCTCTTGCTGCTATGAATACCAGCAGAGCCAAAAATGACRAATGTCAGTTGGACATTATCTGATTTTATTCACACCTAGAGAAATAAAAGATCAAGCATTTCAACTCAAATAGAAATGAAAGCAAAATTCATAGCAATATGTCATTTTGTGCTYCTATAGATGAAAGAGTTATGAACTGTAGGCATCCCAGGAGARAAGTGTTAAAAATAGGTATTTCAATTAGTCTATATTTAGCAAAACAAGATGCAGATTTTGTTTTATAATTATGGATTTTTAACGTGACATTCTATTTCTTTGAAATTATTTAAGAGTTTATATTTCAACTTAATATAAATCTGAGCTTGTTAAAACAAAATAGTAGAGCACTGTCTATTGTGCTCAATAAATACATGTCTAACGGGATGGGAAACTCATGAAAACGATGAGTGTTGCTCCATCCTTCAGAGGATGCCTTATGGGGGTGAAAAACCACTCCCAATAGTGAGGTACCATGTAGGGAGACCTGGCRTATGGGCCCCACACGGATATAACGCCCCAAAAGGGAGGCCAGGCACTTGCTCTGGGTTTGCTGCCCCAAGTGCACCTCCATCCTCTGTGCTAGCAGAGTTCTTCTGAGATACCTTAAATTTCCCATTAAAATTCACATTAATTTGTTTTCATGTTTTTATCATTGCTGTTACAAAGTAGATAAWTAAAAAAAAAGTAAATGGAAAACCACTTCCAGCCATTCCTACACAGAGAGACTAATAAACTCCACAAGCATGAAAATATCATTTGTATTCATTATTCTTTGTGCCAGATGGGAGCTTTTAGGTTATTGCAYCACATAATGATTATAAAACACTAATGGTTAGGATATGTTTTTAGTCTGAGGCTGATCTTTTTCCCAGTATACAGTCATTCCCACTAAAGGCAATGCTGCCATAGACTAGATACCTTCACATCCTCTTTCTTCCTTACAGAAAACCTGGGAGCTGTACAGAAAATACTTGACTACCAAGTGAAAATGGCAAATTTTTACAACTGACCATTTAGGTTCTTATTAGCTGTTGTGGAGACCACCCTCAGTTTAAGAGCTTCCACTATAAAATGTTGGCAGCGATGCCTCTGGGATCAGGAAAAATGTTTATGTTGACTYGGAGGAAGTTACGGAAGCTCAAAACTGGAGTCAGCTGCACTCAGCATGTTGGCTCCCTTGCTTTGGCCAACTATTCCATGTTGAGCCCATAGATCCTAGTGATAACATATTCACATATCAATTTACCTGCAGTCAAAATGTATTTCTCACCAATGTGCTGCAAGTAAGTAGCTCTGAGACAGAAATAAAGAAGAGAAAGATCATCTTCTCCTGAGCTTTTCCTCTGAGAGCGACCTCCACTGCAGACYGACTGCTCCTGAGCTATGAACACCAGAGAAGTTGACTTGTGCCAGAGATGAGATTTTGTTGCACGTGCTTGCCTATTTAAAACTGAGTTGACATCAATAGCTCATTTGAGCCCTACTTTGGAACCGTTAAAAAATTTAAGAGCAGCCCACTTGACTTACCCTGACCTGGAACCCATGAGGTTAAGCACTCACAACTGCTTTCTACAAGCTCAGTGCATCTCCAACACAGTAACTAACAGTTATGAATATTTATAACCCCTAAGCAGCTTAAACTTGGAAAGAAGAAGGTGAACTAGCGAGAACCTTGATCTCGGTCCCTGATGCTCCCCTTATCTTCCTGACAAACCGTGTGCCCTYCGGCGCCTGGTTGCAGGTTTGCGCGGATTTGACCGCTTCACCTCTGAAATATGCATGGGAAAACATGGGATGCCACCAGTGCCAGGAGCAATCACTGCCCGAGGACCCCATCCTACACCCTCTGCTTGAGTGGCAGCATGAAATATGTATTCAATGAAATATTCACCTAGTGAAAACACAGGCATCCCAGCACTTGCACCAAGAGACCATGGCGATTCATAAAAATATTGATGCGAGTGATGCTCGAATACAGTAAGAAGTTTTAGAACATTATAAATAACATGCAGTGCCTTCATTTACTGTAATACATGAAGTTATGTAGTCTCCAGCTCAGCAGCACACAAGCATGCAGGTGGATCACAAGCACCGTTCTGCAGATTTCCACCTTTGCCCAGAAATTTCAAAACCAACCAGCAGATTACATTTAGAGGGAGCCACAGGAATGTGCTTGCAGCACATGTAACACAACCTGCAGCTAGATGTAACATTAGCAGGGATTTGGAACAAAATATATGGAATCCCTGCTAAAAAAAAAAAAAAAAAAAAAAAAAAAAAAAAAAAAAAAAAAAAAAAAAAAAAAAAAAAAAAAAAAAAAAAAAAAAAAAAAGCGTGCAGCAGGTTAAGCACAGATGAGCTGCACTGTGAGGTAGCCTGGGAAGCTAGAGCCAGGCACCACAGATTTCTAAATGCATTCAAATATAGTAATATCTCAATTTTAGGAATAAAGCATATAGACCATATAGTCAAAGGAACTGGATCCTAGGAARCTAATTCTGCAAACAGATTAGGAAACATGGCTAATCAAGAAGGATAAGCTCTGAAGAAGACTAGCCTGGTTTTTTAATCAAATAAGTATCAAGTAGGTGTAAGGAAATGACGTTATTCCTGACTCCTTTAGGTGCGCTATTATTGGTATCTAGTGCTGGGTTCCAAATGTGGAAGAGAGGAAGAAGAGAGAGAAACCAAAATATAAGTCAGTAATAATATAATAATATAAGCTGATATAAGTAGATAAGTTTGTATTAGTAATTTTAAATCCAAATATTATCCTGGCCTCTCTACAGCAACCTCTCTACTTCTACCCTTTATAAAGAAATTAGAATTGTGCCTTCCTCATGTGCACTCTCTTTAARATCAGGAATAGGTTTGCAATGCAAACAAAGAACTTACTATTTAAATTATGACAAAAATGAGTATTCAAGAAAAACTGATAAATTTAAGTCAGCAATATTTCAAATGGACCCTGAAGCCTAACGCTGTATGAATTAATATGACATAGATCTCATCTGAGATGAGCTAGCTACAAATATAAGGCATTAAAGACCAGATAGGRAGCATGTTAACTAGGAAGGGTGCAAGTAGGTCGCTTGTGCACCATTAAAATCTTGACCAACTCCATTCTGGCATATAGTAAGCTGGGCCAAATGTTTCAGGGGTTTTTTTTKGTTTGTTTGTTTTTTTAAATTATTCTTCATCCTAAAATTCTCTCTTGGAAAGGCTGGGCCAAACTTGCCTTTCAGTTGCCTATGCCTCTACGCAGAGTTTTTCTTGGCCAACTGTTAACTAAATTAATTACCTCACTGCTGACTTAATTAGGTGAKGTAAGTACATAAATACTCCCAATTAATTATCTTAAGCTAATATAAAAACCACCACCTTCAAATGCGTTTGACACAATGGTATATGTTGAATGTAAATTTTTCCATTTGCTTCCCAATCTGAGTTTAATTAGACCATTATAAAGAAAAGTCAGTTTCATAAATGAATTACCATATCACAAGCTAATCACTCAAGAAAAATAAATGGAGACAATAATCCCTTGTCTAACTATCCTGCCACTCAGAAAGAATGACTTTAATAAATAGCTCATCGATTTCTGAATCAATTTGAATGTGAAGTAACACGTTCACCAACCGAATGAATGCACCTGCAGTCTAATTGTATGAAAATGGGCCAAAAAAGATAAGAAGAAAAGATATTTTTCCATTACCCTTGTAACTCCCTATTCCAGCAAATTCTCAAGTCTTTTTTTCCGGGGACCATTTTTGTAAGCACTGGTTATTATGAAGTTACCAGTTATTATTATCTTGATTGCTATCATCTCTTTCTGAGTTCCCAATATTGCCTATTATATTTGCTTTATTGTTTTAAAAATGAAGATTCATTTTTATTACTATTAAGTTTTTTGTTAGTTAATAACTGTGATTTACAAGAGGAAAAACCAACAAATTTAATCTAATGCTTCTAAAGCAAAAATCAATGTAGTCTATATTCAGGGCTAAATATACCAGCTAAAAGCTTATAAAATAGATAAAAGCTGATAACAAAAGCTTGRTAATAGCTCATAAAATGTTTTTTTAATGCTTTCAGCAGTGCATTTGGAAAAAGAAGATAGATTTCTCTGACAGTCATAAGACCATAGCCCAGAGGATGAAAAGAAAAATCTTTTCTTTTATGAAAATACATTTAAGTTTGCCAAAAGAACAAGCAGCACATTGGTACAAGGGCAATGATAGCAGAGGAAACCACCTGCCTTTGGGCAGCTCAAGCTGGAGGCCCACACGTGYGCTGTCCTGCCAGGGTAAGTGAGAGTGGTCATGTATGGATTAAGCAGAGCAAACTCTTTTCTCAAGCACACTCTCACTCATCTCTTGCTTTGGCAAAAAACAAAGTAGCACACACACAAATCTGAATTTTAATCGTATTTTATAGGAAAAATATGCTTAAAGGTGTAACTTTTAAGCAGAAAACCAGCACTGTGCCTTCAGTGACTACCATGCCCAGCACAGCACTGTGCACCGAGATCCCTGTCCATGCTTGCCGGAGATGCCATCCAGCTACGCACTATCATTTCAGAACACAAGCTATTGACTTTTTTGCCCAGTCATTAAAACCCTGAGACTTAAGGTTTAGCTGCTCCAGCCTTTCCTTCTGAACCCTCTCAAACTAAATATTTTTAATAAAGCACTCTCTGAAAGTGCTTTTTCTTTAGAAAAGATGAGTAGAAGGACAGAGCATGGGAGGAAAAGATGTTCTACTTTCAAGAAGGGTATCTCAAAAAGATAGTTTCTAGCCTCCTAACCTAAAAAGCTGCTCACAARAACACCCTGACTATGAAACCTCATGGCAGAGGAGGAGACGGGGAGAACTAGAGGGAATAAAACAAGTATGTTTATTTATCAGTACTTTAAACATAGCCAAATGGACTGTATCACACAGCTATTACAATAATTGGATTTGCCATGGAGCACTGCTGTATTTCTTTACGAAACATGGTAGTAGCTGAGAACTATAGACTGTTTTCATACTGTTAGGCTGAGTTTATAGCATTAAACAAACATAGGGGGAGATATAGATCCTCAGTGTGTAGCAGTACTGAACTTAATGGCATGTCACTGCCACTGACTTTCGCTGCAACTATCTCCAACAGGCAGGGATGARGAGCTGGGAATCGCTTTCACCGAGCAGGTATCACTGCAACATCTGCCATCATCTATTTATGAAAATCTCCCTGCCAGCCCAGGAATCATTTGAGCATAAAATAGCTGAGCTCCAGTACGTCACAATTTCTGGCATAACTGATGCATTTCTACAGAAACTGGGTGAAGGTTATTCTGATGCAGAGGAAGCGAGCTAAATATGTAGCTATCGTTTAACATATCTTAAATATGCCCAGTGGGGCATCTGAGAAATCTAAAGACAGCTAGATGATTTTATGTTCTCTAGATGCACACAAATCYGACACATGTTCTGCTCCAAAGCCTGCACTTTCACTCCGATACCTCCCAGTTTAGATCCAGCCGTCACCCTATTTAGTTGCTCGTAAGAACCAACAACTGCTCCCCAGGTAATTCTCCTTGCTGCAGGTCCTGGATGAAGAGATTTGAGTAGACCCTTGTCTTGCACAAGGAGAAGTTGCCATGGATTTTTTTTTTTTTTTTTTTTTTTTTAAATAAGGATCATCCTTTAAGCACGGTCTCCTGGCTCCCCTTGAGCCGTGGCAGCAGCAGCTCCAGAAGCAGCCAGACCTGCCTTCCTGCCTGGCACACTATGGAAAGATGAGAATTGGTCATCCTGAAACTCCATTTCCACTGTACCTCTCCCACCAAGCCTGTTCTCAGAGCACAGTCAGCAGAGTTGGGAACTGCGTTTCTCTCTCTGGCAGTCCAGCTTTTCCAGCRTACCATGGGATTGCTCTTAAAAAGGAGAGAAACCTTCCTCACCGATACCGCTTCAAGCACTGGCCTCTTCTCTGGGATGTTACCACAGGCATTACCGAAAGCTGGGGCGATGATTTAAGAATCTGACTGAAAATACAAAATTTGCTCCTCCAATAAACATGTGACCCAGTTGATAATGTGCCATTTCCTAGCACTGCCTGCCTGGGCTGATTTCCAGCTGGAACGGGGCCCATCTGCGCCTTTTCCTGCTTTGTCCCCATTTCCTGAGATATCCATCACCTTAATAAAGAATTTTTCATTTAATTAGCTGTCATATGTTATAATATTTCTGTATAGTTTTTCATACACTTCATACATATCAGCTGCATACTTTATATGCAAGCAAGATTCTGTRGCCAAACAAATCACTCTGGCAATTTAATAAAATGTAACTAAAAATTTCATATAGAGCAAATAAAGATTGAATGCTGCAGGTGAAATCTCCCCCTGTTTTAGCTTGCAAATAACCGCGTTGCTGTTTCACCATGCCGGCCCCCTGGGTTGCATGAAGCCCAATTTCCTGACTGCACAGTTGAGAACCCTTTTTACTGATCATTTCCATTATTTCTGCCAAGGTGATTTGTGCATTATTTGTCTACCTGTTCTCACTAACAGCCACAACATTTACAAAGTTCTTATTAGAAAATGGAGCCAAAAAGGCATTTAAATCAATGAAATGAAGGTCATAATTTAAAAAAATTGGTTGGCATCAGTATCACAGACTGATCTTATGCGGATAGGAGAATATTAGTATTCATGACGTGCAAGATTACATGCAAACTGCAGGTATGGCACATGGAGCAATGGCCTTTTATTTACACGGGCTAAGCAGAGAAATCACAGAGAGAGCCCAGAACCCCACAAGCCTGTATTTGAAAACACTAGTTGATTCAAAGCTTTTAAGTAAAACCTAGCATTGTGATTTGGTGACAGACTCTGAAGCCTGGRAAGTGTCTGTGGACTTGTGAAAGCTACTGGGCTGTTGCCATATAGCAGCTATGACAGGAACTAGGCATTTCTGGTGCTTCTCTGCGCCTTAACTGCCTTCCAGGACAAGCTTCCTCACTGAAACACACTTCCTGTATTTAAATCTCTCTCAGAAGCTTTGGTTCACAAGTATGGCGTGCTCTTCCCAAGCTCCCTTTTTGCACCTTTTAGCCAGTTTCTGAAGTCCTTTATCCCCAGAAATTCTCTCAACTTACACTAGAAGTCATCGCCTCGAGTCATACAGGGCTTTACGAGGGCTGCTTCCAGAATACGKGCAGCGGGAGGTTAGTATCAAGAGCTACCATTAAAATAAGACTTGCACCCATACTCCAAAGGCTGAAATAGCTAAGAAATGGGTTAACATAAGCACTCTTCAGGTTAGGAACTGCACTCAGTATAGAAAAAAATAGTCATTATAGCACAATTGTCTAAAAATGAATATAAATGGTATGAGATACTACCGTTCCTGGAGGCAGTTTAGGCTCTGCACTGAAACTGGCCCAGAGCTAGGTCATTTGTATCACATAATTTAGGACCTTGCAATCCCTGAGAGAGGATAATAAAAGGCAGGCCAGTTCCACAGACGGTTCCTCCTCCGCGAAGCAGGATTCCTCCTCCCTGCCTCCAAGAGGAGCTACCCCACGCATCGTCACGTTATTCAGCAGCCAAGCAGGTTGCTCGGGGGCACTTGCTGCAAAACCCACTGCAGTGCTGCCATAAAAGCATGCCTAGGATTAAACACTTGCTATTTGCTAAACATTTGCTCAACATCGGCCTACATTGCAGGGACCCCTTGGCCCTTGCTCTCGGGCCAGTTGCCGGCAGGCCAGTGTGCACCGTGCACAACGGAGCCACCAGGATCTGCTCCTGGGCCGCCTCCTGCCACATTCGGAGGAGTTTGTCACCAATGCAGTTACTTTATGGCATTGCCATAGAAACCAAATGCTGCCTCTATACACAGAGAAGCTGCCCGCTGTCCACTTTCTACCTATACACACAGTTTACTGACAATCATTGGAAAGGATTTAAAAGCAGAATAATAATGAAACTCCTAGAGGGAAGAACAAGAGGGCGTCTGTTGTAAATATCAGAGTTATACTGAAAAAGAACCCCAAGTTACCCTGTACCACTCTTTTTATGTGGCTCTCTGAAAGCCTGTGCACAGTGTAAAGCCAGGGATGGCAGTGACAGGAACAAAGCGACACAGCCCCTGAAGTCTTGCACCAAGAAAAAAAATATTTCCTCTGCTGTTACAGAAAGCATGCCTAAAACATAATTTTAAATTGCTGTATTGCAGCAAACAACCAAAGTCTGTTCATGGGATCAGTCTCTGACCTAGGAGATACTTGTGTTATATCACAAAAATAAGTTACCTCTTGGGAGGTAACCTCTTGGGAGGTAACTTGGTCAGCAACAAATTGGCCTTCTGGTTTATTGACTAACCTGAGAGAAACGGGAAAATGAGAAATACCAGAACGAGAACGTTTTTAAGGAGTTAGCTGGAACTATCAAGAGAACACTTTTCAGTCTCTATTATTTGTTGCCCCCCAGTAACAACTTGCAAGAAGGAGCACCCAGGCTGCTGCATACAGCTACRCCACCACGTCAAACCACAGGAAAAGGCCCAGCGCCAGCAGGCACTTGACCCGCCACGCTCTGGTCCCTTCCCAGCACCCATGGGCCTGCAAAGCACCCTGCTATATCCACATATTTTTCTCACACTGTCCCTTCTCTTTCAAGGATGGTTTTAAAGCAGCACCACGACTCAGGAGCGAAAACCTTAGGGATGCTGCAGAGGACGGGGAAAGAGCCCGGTCACACATCTGAACTGCTCTTCCTCCTCCTAGTAGGAGCAGGGCAGCGGGGAGGCCGGGCTCGAGTGGGAGCTCCGCAGCGATGCTCGGCCCTCCGCCCTCTCCAGCTCCAGSCTTCCTGTTTCTCCATCTCCCTGCCCTCCATCGGAGCTTGGTGGGGCCTCCCCCCTGTTAACAAACCACCCGGTGCCTCTCCCAAATCCAGCTCAGGCGCAACGGGCGCTATCACGGGCTTCAGCATTGCACACAAGAGCAGTTTGGGGGGACTGAGCTATCCCTGCAAATACGTTCATTTAACTCTAATGGGTTCCTATGAAAAGCGGCGCTGAAGGTGGTTCAAAGGATTTTAACTGCTTTTAAGAGAGAATAATAAAGCTGTAAGGAATCCGAAGTAACCTTTAAGCTGTCTTGAAATGTGCAAGTACAACTGCGTAGCGATGATAATCGCGCAAGCTGCACGGCACCTCACGGCTCACGGGTGACATTTCTCTCTCTGCTCATCTTTTCTCAACAAAAAAAAAGGGTTTTGCTCATTATCGAAGAGACAGAGAGATTGTTCCAGAGCCTGCAGTTTCTCAGGTCCTCCCAAATCACACAGAATGGTCGCTTTTACGGCCTTTATGCTCTTTTACCTTTTTTTTTTTTTCCCTTTTTAAAATGAAAATGCTGGATTTCAAACCACCTGGATGCCATTTCCCATCAAAGTCATGTCTTTGATGGGAATTGCAGGCTATAAACTGCGTCTCAGCACTGTTTATCGCGCACGCAGGGCTGCTGCATCCTTTCAGCCAATGCTAAATCATAAAGAGGAAGAAAAGCAACTCAGAAATGATGTTTTTCTCTGCACGTCTTCATGGCCTGAACTTCTGAATGGCACAAAGCAGACCCTCCCACAGCCGGCACAGTGAATGCAAAGTTCCCACTGCCTGTCGTGGAGCTTTCTCTTTCTATAGACACGCACTTTCTGAGCACATTAAAGCGATGCCAGTAACAGGAAAACGGCTTTTTTTCCCCCCCTCCATGTCTAGATTTCAAAGGCCTGTGCTTAAGGAGGAAGGTAAGTCTGAGGAATGGCACCTTACCACAGCGCTCTTATTAGCATTTCTTCAAAGACGCCTTCTCGACACCAGCTACAAAGACAAAATCTGCATTTGAATACAGATATCTAAAATGAAGACAGAGACTGTCAGGGTCTTAGGGAAGAGAGGGACACGAGCCAGCAAAGGGAAGTGCAGGGAAAGCAGGGAGAGCGCCTGACGTGTCCGGCCTCCCCAGACGAAGGCGACCAAGCTGGGAAGGTGCCCGGGGAGGGCTGCACGAGACCCAGCCCTGGCAGGCTCAGGGCCCCTGTTTTACTGCACCCACCTGGGCTGCACAGCAAGTGTTTCCCAAAGAAATCCCAAGCGCAGCTCATGAGGGAGCTGTTTATAACAGGGCTTGATGGAGGGTCACAACGCCAATGAATTGTGCAGACAGACTGCTGAGCAAACATTGCTTTCAAATCCATTTGGTATTTTAAGCCTTTTAATTTAATCCATTATTCATGTAGGCTGAGAAAAAATGTAAGGAGGCATGCTTGCCTAACCTCTGTATACGAGGCATTATTTTATCCTCTCCAACAGAAAGCATTTTAGATGCGGYTGCAGATGAGAACCTCAGCAGCGCAACGATACAAAGTGACGGCAAGGAGCTACAACTGCTGCCAAAACAAACCTTACTAAACTGGGACAGTCAGTGCCAGTTAACTTTAAAAGAAGTTGATTTTCCCTTCATATTGCACCTTGATGTGACTAAAGCCACATCATTTGACTACTTTTTCAACCGTACTCAGACAAGAGCACTAAGGAGTTTGAGTTGTTGCAAATGGCACACACAGGAAGTAAAGCAAAGCATCTTTCCAATGAATCCTGCAGGAGCTGCAGCCATGGGATTCAACTGACATTTTTTCAGCCTATATGAACACGCAGGATCCTCATGCGTTTTCTCAACAGCWACGTCCCCAAGGAACCAAGCATGGCAGAGGAAAGGCAGTGTGTTTCATATAACCATGTAGGGTGGATGACTGTCTACCCTACAAAACACATCCTCCTTTTGGGAGCTTTATTACTCTTTAAGAGATTAAAGCAGGCAAATGAACACACCTCCCCCAAAGGCTGCGTGATGCCTCACGGTTGCCTTCTAGGAAAGCAGCTGATTTTCCTGGCTGGTATCCTTGGTCCCCCATCCCTAACCTTCCTGAGTCAAGAATGCCTCTGCTCAGGCACCATGACTCACTGCAATTCAGACACAGCACTTGGGTCTAATCTCTCTGGGGCGTGATACTTAACAAGGCCTCACTTAGAAAYGAAAACAAACAAACAAACAAACTCACATCAGATAGTGATCTTGATCTTCATTTTGCCTGCAGTGAGAAATTCAGTTCCTTTAATGTTAAACTGTGCAGTAATATTTTCTTTTACGRTGATATACATATATATGTATATAYAYATATATCTTCATAACATATATTTAATGTTATGTTTTATATAACATTATATATACATATTACATATATATGTTATATATAATATATACATATATAGCATATATATGTATATCAGATATACATATATACAGCTATAATGGGCACCCATCATTACACAACATGCGATTACGAAAAATTTAGAAAGCTCATCATCTTCAGATCAATATCCGTATTAATCTTAGGCTTATTCTACAGCAGGTAAATATGAATGCGTCAAATATATTCCAAGTAGCGGAGAACCACACAGGACTTAGAAAAAGGAAAACCTCCAGACCAAAGTAGTTCCAAGCATAAGAAAATTTTAAACTACATCTATGCAAGAATCAGAAATTCAGTGACAGAGAAACTCAGTGTTATGACCAGAATCATTTGGAATTGTTGTTAACAAACACTGCAAGCATCATCTGTGTCATTCATCACCAGCCCACACATTCTTCCCTTAAACAGGTTGAGGTTGTTTGGAAAGACAGCGATTAAAAATACCTAATTTGCAAAGCACTGAGGAGATAACACAGGTTTCATGCAAATAAAGGAAATAAATTTCTTGAGAGGGGAAGAAGGGGAAGGGAATCAGGGAATATAACCTTGAAGCAGGTCAGGTGAGGGATACAGTTTTATCACTAGAAAAGTTCTTGCCCAGTGCATATGGTTGCAGCCTGAACCATGACAGGCTGCAAGTCRCTAACACTAGTTTAGTATTTTCATTGTTCTTCTTATGAGCTGCAGGAGCAAGTGACAAAAACTGCATTCAAACAGGAGATGACACAGTAATTTTTAATGGTCCTCACTTCCTCACTTTTTTATGTTAAGAATTACTGCCTCCACCAAACGTTCAGCAATGTTTATTTTATGTGGTTAAGGAAAGTAAGGAATAAAGAGGGAAAAGCTACAATTTATCTCATGCCTTTTCCTGCCGCAGCCTGGCACAAGGGCCACCCGCTACCTCRCCACGCTGCGGGCAGCTGCAGCAGCCACGACCTGAAGCCTGGAAGCCCTTCAGYCCCGACTGCGTCGGCCTATGGGCCGATATTCCAGACAGGAATAGAAGACAGGCTGTTAAGTTATGGAGACAGGCCATTATTCCAGGAAAACAGCACCTTCCCCAGCTATTCTTTTTTTTTCTTTCTTTTTCTTTTTTTCTGTTGTTGTTGAAAGGTTAGCATTGGGTGGCATCTCTCCTGCTTCCCACCTGCCAGCATTTCAGGAAAACACTGACCKTTCCGAAGAGAAAGGGCAAAACCAGATCAGATCAAACAGAAAGTTGCCTAGCAGATCATTCACGATTCAATCTCTTGCAGAGCTTTCTAGCCCATAGTCCAGGTCTCACTAGCTGAAATGTAAGAGAAAGGAACACGGTGCAGCAAAATGAGCTCTAAATCTTTAAAGGCCACGTTTTACCCATCACTCACACAGAGCATTGTCTACGCCACTGCTGCTATGCTTCAAAGTTAAGTGTCCAGAAAAATTAGTGTTATATGAACAAAAGCATTTTTTGAATGTAGGCAGACTGGGAATACYGCAACTTTGATTCCAAAGATCATAATTTCCAATATGCTACAATCCTAAATGGAGAAGAATATTCCCACTAGGAAGTGCACCAAGCCTCCTGTGCAGCCCATGTACCTACTGGGCTTCTCATGGGCATTTCTGCACTTTGTTCATTTTCATTAAATACTTTATTGGAGCRAATAATACTTGCAATCTCAAATCTTCTAAAATCAGGCTAAAATACCTGATATATACTTTGCAGCTCTTCCATACAAGTCCTGTTTCTATGATGATCTAGATATATTAATATATATTTTCATTAATTTCCAAAAGAATTGGAACAGTGCATGTTAATTACGATCTAAAATTTTAAGAAAATAAAGAAAGAATTAAGAAAATCCAGAYCTGAATTTCCTTGATCTGTCCTTTCCTCTTTAAAATCCAGGGTAGAGCCACCAATTTCATCTTCACTTCCAATTTGACCCTGATTCAGGGCTTGTGGCTCAGGGGGGAAAAACTCCAAGAAATATTTCTTCCCTGCACAAACTGGGCTGGAGTAAGATCTACTTCCAGAGAGGACCTGCTAGCCTCTTCTGAATCCATGTGTATTACCCAAATTAAAACAGATTTAATTATAGTGTTTTTAAAAGACTTTCTCTAAGTCACTCCTACACAGCATACTTATATATATGTGCTTGAAAACCTGGGAAACAAATACTACTTTAYAGACTTTACAAGGTGCATAGCACTGTAATTTGGGTGGTGAGCACCTSCACAACATGGGTAGTGTTTTCCTGCGAGCAGGCAAGAGGATGGCAAATTCAAAAAGACACCTTTAGCACAGAAGCATCTAGGGGACAACATTAGTATCTCTGTAGATAACTTCAGATAAATCTTAATCTCTGCTACTTATCTGAGATTTGCTTGATAGGTCCAATAACGCTTTGCTGCTTCTGGACATGCAATGTGATTACCCARTGTTGGTTTTCCACTGTAAAATTAAACTTGCTTTCCCATATGGCAGTAATTGCAGTACAGGATCTCAGTAGGCGTATAAAACAGAGAGTACAAGGAAGATACACAGCAGAAGCAAATTATGCCAATTCTGAAAACATTTTTATGCAAATTGAAAGCTAAAACCAGCAGCATTTCCAACTAAACAGCATACATGCATTCCCAGGCTTTGGAATCAAAATAGCTTTGAAAGCTCCTGCCAGATCTGATATAGATATACACCCTTTTTATTGGATTTTATGGATGATCGGCTAGATAAAAGCATTTAATATTTAAGAGTAAAAATTTTGCTTCACTTGGACTTCTGGGCATTTTAACAGTTCTTTCTTCTATAACAGCCTATTTTTTGGCCAGTACAGAGCAGTAATACATTAGTTACTGAATCTCAAGTGGACAAGAACTTTACTAGGCAATCCTTACAAGCTACATCAGTCAGTATGTTTTTCATGTGCAGTTAGGATGAGATCATATATTTATAAATATAGATATATAAATGACATAAGGATATGAAGAGATTATATATATACATATATATAGAGAGAGAGAGAATACAGATACGTAAGAGGTCAGCTTCTCATTTGCAGATCTCCTGGGTGTGTTCAGAGTGATGTTTGTRCCATAGATTTTCTTATTTCATCTCCCTGCTGCTAACGTTGCAAAGCTTCTTAAAAGAAGGAGCTAGACTTAATTTTATCTTATCTATAATCAATACAGTTCTTGAAGTCTGCCACTGTTACACATGATGAAATTAAGCAGTCTGAATAAATCTCACTTGATTTTTAAAGCTTGGTTCAATTTTTCAAAGTTAGATGGTTAGAAACTGTGTGCATGCAAGTATATTTGCTATTAAATGAACATTCACTATTCAACCTACTAGTTTTTCATCCATTTTTTCATCCATATCACTATCAAAAGATGATTTTTTCAGATAAAGATGAATTTTCAGAATCCTAYTCTGATAATCTTTTTGCAGTGTCTCTATACATTAAATTCTTTGTTTTGGGTTCAAAATGATTGTCATGAACATAAATCAGAATGAAAAAAATCTCACCGCCAGACCACACTTTTTTTTCCCCTACTGATATCAAGGCCTAAGTCTTTGATATGCTTTTAATTCAGCTTCCTGTTTTATTCCAAGCCACTTTGAGCAACGTTACTGACTCGCTGCTAGTGCGCTCGGTAGGGCCTGACATTTCCCCAGTTAACTGTGACAGGTACCGCTGGCAACGTCAATCTGCCAGACACAGGAGATACTACCAGAACGGAGATGCCTTTTCTTCAAATAGTTAACCTGCTCCACAGGTCCTGACTTTTATTTTCAGGAACCTGGGCCCTTACTAAACACTGTATCACTTACTTTCCCTCTTAAGAGTCAATCAGCATGAAAACTTACCACCTAAATAACATTAAGTTTGAAAAAAATGCTTAGCTTTACAAGCAAAAACCCCTACTTTCACTGAGATGCACTTGCAGCACAGACATGGTGTTTATCCGCTGCCTGCCCAGCCACCTTCCCACACGAGCGGCTTCCCGGTGTCCCCAGCGGTGCCAGCAAACCCGCTGCCAAGGGCCAGGCTCCCCTGCCAAGCGTGACACAGATGCAGCTTGCTGGGCTGCGAGGCAAGGAAGCCCTAAATCACCAGCTCTCCCCGGCTGCGAGTAGGAAGCAATAAATTGCAAGGAAACGAGGGGTCATTTGCACTGTATGCCTGTGGGTGCTCATTTGCACGCGCACCGCGGTCCGCTGTAACACAGCCTCACCCAAAAGCCCGTCTCGGTGGAACTGTGAGTGCCTGGGTCTCACTTATTAAGCTCATTTTCTACTGTACTGCTGGTTCTGCAATAGCTTCAGGCCCTGTGGAGTATTGTCTGCAGGGCACAGGTGACTTCTGAGCTCGCTGGGGTAACTGGAGAAGCTGCACTTACTGGAGCTAGGCTGGCATCTCCTGGAGGGCACTGCATAATTTTCTAATCTGCTAAGTGAATTCCAGGAGCTCGAGGAATCCCATTATCGCTTGGTACATCCCTGTAAAAGACACTGCATTTCCACCTTCCTAGCAGGCTTAAATGTGACAGTCCAGGCAARGCACATGCTACAGCACGAAAGCTTTAGCCCACGGTGCAAAGCAAGTAAAAGTTGCTACAACAATCCACAGTACCTAGCTTGTAAAAATAAAGCACATATAGGATAAATGAATCAGCAACAGTACTCTGCTAACAGTACAAATTCCCTGCAATCTCTTGACATCTCATTCTTCAGTTCCCAAACACAGCTCTACAACCAAATCAGCAACAAACTTTCTTGATGATAAGCAGAAAATCTATTTGGATAAAGCAGCTAAGTGTTGTGCATCAATTTGATGAGTTTTTACACAACATGAGCACATATTTGTTTCCCACGCCGCCTTACATCACGCTTTCTCCCTAGTAAGTTTATATGGATGTCTGCACATTTGCATCTTGCATAAACCAAACTGCAATGCTAAATAGGAACTGAAGCAGCATGTAACCCACCACATCACCCGGACAAATTTCACACTATTTCCACAAGATCACAGGTTAGGCCTATAGTATTTTCCTTTCATTCTTTTCAGGAGACAGAGATTATATGAAATCCATCTGTTCTGTTAGCACTGTCAGACCTCGGCCGCACGCAGGGCCTTGATGTATGGCATTAGCTCTCTAGACGTTTTGATACCCTGTCATCCCAATAAGCTATTGAGATTGAAAAGTGAATCGAGAGGAGGAAAATGTCACAGCTCTGCTGACAGATGAGAAGATGAGCACCAGACAAGAGCAGGCTCCAGCCCAGTGCAGTGGCCCATGGTGCTGCTGGCTGTGCTGGCAGCGGGGACGTGACACCTCSTCGAGGGCTGCCCGAGACAACGGGGCAAATCCCAGAGCCCCCCAAGAGAAGCTGCATTAACCTCTGCGAGTGCCAGACATCCGGCTGCTGCAGCGAGGAAAAGCCCATGCGGGGTGGGAGAAAAGGAAAGCCCTCCGGCACAGACCTAAAATCCARCGTCATCTACAAAAAACTGAACAGATTAGACAAACCCCAACATACACAAATCAGAACGGCGTAGTTAATATCCAAATTAACTCTGAGACAGGTARAGGAATGCTGAGGATAACATATTTGTTGAATGAATATAAAAATAAATACAAATGATATAAATCTTGAAGAAATGGATATGGAATGCTGCTCTGAGAAATCTGTTATTCGAATGTGATAGGGACTCCCTAGGGCATGGCAAGCCTATGAAATGACAATTTTAAAATGAAATGAGATTTTAAAAGCCTGTACAAGGTGTGGGCTTTAGGAGTATAGAGTATTCTATACACATTCCTGGAGAATATCAAATTAGAACAAAAGAAATAAGAATACACAGAGAAAACTGGTGTTGTTTGATTGTAAACTGGAGGAAAAAACTATCATACATGTTATAACTGTAAACGTGCTTAGAAAACAGGAGTGAACCTGAAGGTCTACATCTACTTTAATAACAAAGGAAAACTGAGAGGAGAAAGAAGAGATTATAACAAAGAACAAAAAGTTTGCTTTTAATTATCAACATCATTTTAACATTAACTACAGGGAAAAAAATTGGCCGGTACAAACCAGCATTACTTCAGTAAGCCACTGGAGTTATATTTTCACACTGTCTGAAATATGGTCTTAGACTCAACAGTCCTCAGAGGACAGCTTAGTAAAGCCACCGGAAGAATTTAAATCCCAGCAATAATAGTGATATATCTGAGAATTATAAGATGACACAAACCTGTTGATTAACAAAATTGAAAGTTCCTATCCAAAGCACAAGAAGCAAGACACTAAAATGCTGAGCTGTTACCCTAAWGTTACACTAACGCTTACGTGTCCATAATTTTGCCAATCTGTGTTGTTAGATTTACTAACTATGTGATTTCTCCAGAAGGCACAAGGAAAATAGGAAATCATGAGTTGTTGTCYGAAGTGCTGCCTAGAGAACCAGATCCCGCTCCTGGTTGCTGGGACGCTGGATAAAGCTATCCTGCTTTAGTGGCTTCAGGCAGCACCGAGCCCAGGATGCTCTCCCTTCGCTTCAGGCGAAACTCCTATAACTTATATATGCAAAATAAAGTAGCATACATTCACTGGGAGAATATAAAATATATAGAGAAGAGACCCACAACACCCTGAAGATAGATGCAGTACCGGCATGAGATGAGCCTAATTTAACAGAAGCTGCTTACAAGCCGTATTGCCCTGTCTACTTAAGCCACGGGCACCATAGGACTAGGCAGGAGTTTAGCAGCTGGGAAGGCGGTAGCTGGCATGGCACTGAAGGCTACCACACTTCAGTATGGAAAGAAAGTATATGCAGCTTGTGGGCTGTTGAGACATCAGAATTCTTCTAGTTCCACCACAGCTGTTAAAACATTGGCAGACTTACAGCCCTAAGAAGTCTGATGACTTTCATGCTTTTGTTTTTACATTAAAACCCTCCCAACAATTTCAGTTCTGGCGGGAGCAGTTTGGCACCTTCCCTCCTGCCAATGCCCTTTGGGAGCCCTGGCCCGCAGGAGCCCTGCGGTGAATTAGCTCTGTCTGCAGCACTGCCCACGTTAGGAAAACATAGGCACTGGTTGTCAGAGAACTGACACAAACCCCTCAGATTTAATGCATTCTCCAGGAAACTGAACTCTAAAGGCTGCTATTTTACTTCAGTTGCAAGAAGATGGCCACATTGCTCACCAGGATATTTACTGTTATTACCACAGTAGAACTCTATTGCATTTGAAAATCATCAACTTCTTTTGCCTGCTGGCTAAAACTGCATTTTCATATTAGAACTGTACACAGAGAGGAAAATCTTCATTTGTTTTGAAGCATAAAAATCAATAAACAGGTTTGCAAGCCGGACAAATTGTGAGAGCAGAGCTAAGGTATTTGCCAGTCCTAACGAAGAATCTGTTTCTTGCAAGGCTCAGATTCTAAATTGGTAATGTTATTCTGTCAGTCACGACCGGATAGAAATGGATACAAGAATTTAAAAGGAGAAAACAAATGCTAAGGGAGGTGCCACATTCCTTAATTGCACCACGCACTGAAGCTACACGGCTGCCTTTCCTGTGTCCCTGGGAGCCTCCCGTGCACCCGCAGCTCTTCTTATTCAGCTGCTTTAGCCACAAACAGAGACTGGGCTCAGCGCTGGTGAGGCAAACCTCTGCATTTCACCCTATACAAGGTCCCTCCCGTGGTGCAGCACGCGTGCTGCGCTTAACGTCCAGACGGTCACTGCTCTCACACTCCAAATAATAATTTCTGTCAAAGAGAAGGTGGCTGAAGCAAAACCTAAAGCAAGGGCTGGAGGCACGGGAGACAAATACTTCAGAGAAAGCTCTTTTGGGTTCAGCCCGTTTCCCTGGAAACAAGTTTGGAAAAGTATTCAGCAGCAATTAGGTCAGGGTCTGATGTACGTGCACAAGTTCCCTGTCAGGAAGGCAGATAAGGTGCTCGGAGTAGAGGCCAGTTCTAGCAGCTGTATGGAGCAGGGACGGATAAGGGCATGAAAACCTGCCAAAGCCTTTCCAAATGAAGCAATTCCCACCAAGTGCAATGAAACTCGTCGTGCCGTTAGTCTGCATTGTCAGCAAACACCTTCAAGACTCATAGGGCTGCAGCTCAGCTACTTTAAAGGCATCACTAAATCTATAAATGTATTTCCACTTTATTAACATAATATCACATTTGAAAGTGAGCAGCACAGGTATTAAGCCACTCGAATGCCACTAACCTTCAAGCAAAAATACAATTTCAAAGGAAATCACATATCTGAGGGCCAAATTGAGTGCTCATATGCAGGTAGGTAGACTGGTAACTCTTAGGCAAGGAAGTGTCTAGAGCCCCCCCAGGTCTGAGAAAACCCAATTTTCACTAACCAGAGATTTTCTAGTGCCCTCCCCATAGAAAACCCTACCTATTTAGCAAGGAACAACTCTTTCTAGCCTACCCATCATTATATCTGCCTGAGCATGTGCCAAGAGCGAGGCCCAGACCTAGACCCAGTCACATTTGCTATGCGAGAGCTGCCTGGAAGGCCTTCAGTTCCAATACCCCTCTGCCAAACAGAGGCAAGACGGTTCTGAGGGCCGACACTAGGCAAGCCGACAAGCACAGACCCCCACAGTTCAGTGAGCAAGGACACCTAAGGCATGTTACACAAACCACAACATCGCCATCTTTCTTCTCATGAAAATAATCTCATTTCTTCCATGCTTTTCATGCCTTTTCTTTAAAAATCTCTTTGTGACCTTCAGCGTGAAGAAGCTCCTTACCTATTTTGTTCCAACTCCACAGGCTTTGCTAATGGCAACTTCATTTAACTGCTGGCAGTAATCCCACAAACTGCTCTCTGTTCACCAGTGTTGGACTCGCAGGCTGTGCTTTAACCTTGGAATGAAAGCACCCAGAAGGACCATACGTGGAGCTCAATCAGAAACATCCCTGAATTCATTTTCTAGGAAAGAACACAGCTCTGCCAAAACTTAAACACTTCATAACTCTGGTCAGCTTAGCCAGAAATTCAACTTAGAAAGAAAATAAGAACTTTTTGAATCTTCATATTGCAGAATTTAAAATAAAGCATTCATTTTTCACTCAACATTTCTGGATAGTAATATACTGTAAAATGCAATAGTGAAAAACAGCAACAGAAAAACACCACTAATTTTACCAAAATGAAATTCCTGATTAACTATGGAAAAACTATCTTACGAATCTGCCTTCACAAAAAAAAAAAGTAGTTTTAAGATTTTTGCTCTATTTAAGAGAAACTAAATTAAATCTCAAAATACGTATTTTTGAAACAAAACTACTGGCTCTGCCTGGTGAATCTGCACAGAAAGTAACTGGAGAGAAGTTATGATACAACATTGACTTTGTGGAATTACAGTCAAGAGATGGCACGACAGTACCACAACATTCATATATTTCTAATTTATTCAAATTAAAAAACAGGGCATTTGCCTAAGTCCAGGCAGGCAGGAAGTGCTGATGTTCAAGTGATTGTAAGAGTCATCTTAACTTTTACACCCAATTATTACTATATAAGAACAAGGGAATTGGGCAGATTCTCAATTCAACTATATTAGTTGAAAAGTTTTTACAAAAGAGTGACATTCTAAAAGGTTACAGATACAGAAAAAAAAAAGAAAAAAAAGGACTTTGCCAAAATTATCTGTTTTAAGTGGCACAGGATGACAATAGAAATACATTTCTTCCTATCAAGGCAGCTTTTGAGTGTGTGAGTACAGAGGAAGCAATCCCAAAAGCTCAGGCACAATTCCTCCAGGAGAAACACAGCAAGCCAGCCAGCAACACGGAATGACCTAGGCAGAATGGGGCAGAGAAGCTTTTGTAATTTACCCAGGGCAGGGACCACGGCTTCCCACCAAGGAGTCTGGTTTCTACTAGTTTTCCTTCTGCACATGAATAATCTCAGAGAAGCCTCCAACAGCAAGAATGGACCTATTTTCTGTTCTACCAAAGTCTCCCCAGAGGACCTGTGGTTACATCCCTTTATCCGTGCCCAATTCCTCAGGCAGGAGCGGGAGCCAAGGGCACGTCCCGTCCTCCCTCGCATGCCATCGGCTAAACGAGGGCATCGAGTCAGCCCTCAGGTGAGGGCAGCAARCGCGGTGCTCAGGTAATATATGGATATTAAAAGGAACTAAGTAATTAGGGAGGAGAGCCTTCAAGTCCTCTCTCCTGCGCCCAAGGCCCAAGTAATTGCAAGGGCAGCAAGAGCACAAGCATATCAAAGAGCTACGGTGAGCTGCAAATAAAACAATTAGAAATGAAGGAATTAATAAGGACTTCATTTGTGTTGGGCCTGAAACAGCTAACCATTATAACTGGCTTTAATGTGACATTTCTTTCTAGAGCATATGAAAGAAATTTAATTAAATTAATACATTTCTCCTCAATGTTAACTATTGCCTTTTTTTCCTCTCATCTTTATACTTGCTTCTTGACCATTATTAAACTCAGTAACTCGTATCAAATAAATGTGAAAACTTAAAGAAAATGTCCAGGATAAGCAATTAATTATGCTGAAGGTTTTTCTTTTTCTTTTTTTAATGGAATTTTTATTTCAGAAGGGAAGATTTTAAAAGCTCCAACATTAATTCTACAGCTCAACATTAAAAACAAGGGTTTTAGGGAATAAATAATTGTACAACAGATCTGCCAAATGGAAGACTAATTCACTAATTTCTTTTCTTGGGAAATATTTATCTTTCTTTGCAAAATTTACAGGCACAATTTGAAAATGTGCACAAGAAGGCCTGGACTGTTACAGGTGAAAGTTTTGATGGCCTATTAGAAGCTCTGAAGTTTGGCCAAGCCAACGTGAAAAACTGTGGAGAGGTTTTCTCTATGGGCAAATGTCTCTGACAGAAGCACCTGAGAACAGAAAACACTTCCATTCCATATTTTAAGGTCCCCCTCCATTTTCAGTAGGTCCCCCCCCACTGAAAATTAAAAAGCTTATCAGTTACTATAATAATGCTACTGCTTTCTGTGAAAGACAGGATTTTTTCCTYGTCTTACTAAAGAAAAGCAAAAATGCTATACATATGGCATACAGATACCAAAAGGAACCAAAGTATGTGATTGCTATTTTGGTTTCTCTCAGATTTGGTTACAGGTTAGAGAATTCAGATAAAATTTAGACAGTCAGAATGTATGAGTAGGAATTCAGAATGTGAATAATGTACTTGCAAGGTTAACAATGCTTTACAGAAAAAATTCCTTTTTCCAACACACACTGGCCAGAAAGTATTGAAACTGAAACAAAACCTTGTCTTCTTTTAACAAATGTTAGAAAGAAATTAAAGTAGAAATAAAAATTGTCAAAGGACTTGCAAGCTACTTTGTTACAGCTTTACAAAGAAGAGTGTGATACTATCTTTTTCCCATATAACATTATGAATGAATAAAAGGTCTCCACTAAACTTGGACAGCTGCTTTAAAGATACAAATATACAGAGCCTATAAACTCTGGAYGGTCCTAAAATCAAATACAGCAGAATTGACTGAACATTGGCATACACTCCAGGAGAGGTAAACGCAGTGAAAATCGTAAGCGCTTTAGGATGAGCCTGGTCATTAAGAAGACTAATAAAAAATAAGCAAGAATGCTGCAAAGCTTACTATTATTCTGAAGGAGAGCCAAAATGATTTCAGCAATATCAGGGTGCCTGATGCACAGTCACTGCTGTCAGTAAGATTCAGACCACTGAATGTCCTTGAGCCTTGACTTTGGTGCCTCGAGAGCGTGAAAAATAAAATAATAAAATAAATCTGACTGCAGTCACTCCTGATAATACACACCAGTCTGTAATACCACATTTTCATCAACTTTGTCACTTCACTGCAAATGCAATTTATCCTCACGCTTTTGAAACTTACATCGTTTCCTATCTCTACAAACTCAACCACTCTACTGTTATTTGAACAAAAAAAATATAGAGAATATAATCCTTGACATATTAATCAAAACTTATTATAGAAATCAATAGCAAGCAATCAAGTACAAACTGTCTCTCTAATTTTAACCTGCAGTACAACTGTTGTCATGAATTTGGATAACCATGGGAGAAAAATCCTAAAAAAAAAAAAAAAAAAAAAAAAAAAAAAAAAAAAAAAATCTAATTAAGATATACTAGCCCCAAATGAAAAATGTTCTTCATTTGTTACTGTATGTTACGTTGGTTCAGGGCTATATTTATAAGGCCATTAAAAATCTACCTGAAGGCAAGGTTAATCTTTAAATTTGACAGATAATAGCTTTTTCTCAGTAGGCAGAGAAGTGACTATTTTATTTCTTTATGATCTAATGACCATTCTGCTTAATCTTAATGGAGTGGAGATGAACAAGAAAATACACTTGGGGAAAGAGTAACACATCAATTATGGAGGGTAAGGAAGTATTTTTAAAAAGTAGCAGTAATCTATGGTTAATGAATATCTCAATAAGCACTCCTAGCCATAGGGAGAGCTAAAAAGGATGCATTAAAAAAATATTCAGATTCTGCTCATTATAGATACATTCTCAGCTCTTAAGTAACACAGCAACCACGTAATTAACTTTTCAGGAGGGAAGCATTTAAAACAGTTGAGTATCTATGGGCCACGGTGGGCTCTTTCCTTAYGCTGTTCAGCGATAAGGGATTCTTCCATCTGTTTTCCTTAAGGTGGCTGCAGAAGCGCTGAGTCCGAGCGCCATCTCTTCTCAGGAAGCAAAACCAACACCCCCCCGAGCCCACTCCGGCTCTTGGCGCAGTGCCCCGGTGCCCTATGGAAGCAGCCGCCTCGGTGCCACCCGGAGCGTYGCCCCCATCCCTGTCCCCGCTCTATCCTGTGTGCATTTGTCTGATGTTATATTAGAAATAAAAGAAATATGGAAGAAAAGGGCAGCTAAGGCAAATTAGTCAAATGAATCTCTCCACTAAGCTAACGACTGGAGCCTCCGCGTACTGTTTGCTGTTCCGTGTTAAAAGCAGCATCCCCTTGGCTGGCTTCTGCTCTGCAGCRTGACTTGTCAGTGGTGGTAAATCAYAAATGTTTGCAGGAAATGTGTATCCACCAGTGCAAGACTGGCAAACTCCTCCTAGACAGCAGGAGTGTAAAAATTCTCCAGCTAAACCCTTAACTATTTAGGGTGTTTAACAGCAGAAAGGACATGTGTTTCTCTGCGCCCCAGCATCCGGCTTAGCTCTGCACATACCCAGCACAAAAAGAAATGGAAAAAAAAAAAAAAAAACCAACCCCAAAGACCAATGGCAACTGCACCGTTTCACCCTGCTCACAAATAGACCGAATTTCCAGTGATATTTTCCTGCTTTTATTACTAAAACTCAGCAACTTTAAAAAAAAAAGTCTCTCTTAACGAAAGAGACCGTTAACCTAGTCCTTACTTTGCTAAGGCTTTGACTCAAAGCGATGTAACATTTGCTGGGTGTCCTAAAACCAGGGAAGTAACCCCTGTCATCAGAGGAGGTTTTGCTCAGGATCCTCTGCAGGGTCTCCTGGGCCCCACGTGGGGACAGCAGCAATGCAGCCTCCTGCTAGGCAGCACTGTGTCCCTCTGAAAATGATACAGGTTTTGCAGTATTTACAGGGAACGTTTGCACCAACACACTTTCTGCTGACTGAAACAGAAGTGAGCATTTACTACGAAAAGAGATTTTTCTTTTCTGTCTCCATAACAGAGTATTTAAATCCTTGTTGGTATCTCAAAGTCAACACTTCTCATGTTTAGTTATGTTTACAGCTACACATGCCTGCCCAGCAGTTGCACAAGCAGCCTGAGCTTCGGCAGCAGCGCTGCAGCTGGAGCACACTAGGCAGAAACACCCAAACCACCTCCTGCCCCACTGCTGGGCACACCCAATACACGGCATCGAGAAGCCTGCGGCAGCAACACTCAGGGAAGAGAAGTTAATACTGCTTTTTCTGCACCTTCCTCGGAAGAATATGGGTTGATAGAAATACAGGTTGTTTATAGTCACATCAGAGAGAAGTTAATTTCCTCTTTCTTCTTTCCCTTGCTTGATATGTAAGCTTGCCTTTCCAAAATATTGTAGCTTCACAGTACTGCCCTCAGAAATCTGAAGTAGCAAAAYATCAGAGAAAAATTGCTATTACTGTATAGTAACAGTTCTCTGAAAAGGGTCACTTTCTAAATATGGTTCTTTTCAAAATGAATTCTGTAGTTTGACCTACCTAGACATTGTGCTTGCAACAACTAGTCATATGTCAGAAAGACAAAAACAGCATGGCATTCAACACCAGCTGGGTGTCTTATTAGAAAAATAAACCTTTATTATCATCATCAAATATTTAAAAAGAATGCAATTGGGATGAACAGGATTTTTTTTTTTTTAATTCTAAAGCTGCATCCACTGTAACCCATTTACAGAATCCTAAAGCAGTTGATGAGAAAATGAAAGTTGCCTCAGCACTAGTGCTCTGAACCCCACTGCACAGCTTATTCACTGCTTGGTAAAACTTCCCTTCCCAACATAAATAGATGATGACTCTTTTTTGCCACAATACTTCATAAGGTTTAGTGTAGGAAACAGGCATTTCAAAACTTAATAACTAAAAATGTCAGAGATTTTGCATTATTAGATAAGGAATATTTTCCAAAAAGAAAGAATGGAAATCTACTGGCTCAGCATTTGATAATGGCATACAAAGGACCATGAATCACAGGGGAGGACAACGCAGGGTAGGCACTAATTAGGTTCTAACAGACCAAACAAAAGTTTAGATATGAATATACAATCAGCAGCCTGATCAACCCAGAAAGAAATTAAATGCATTAAAATTAAGCATTCAGGCTCTATCTACAAGCATGTTAGGACAATATTCTGCTAYTTCACTATTAAACAGAGTCAAAAATACACTGAAAAGTTTACGGCCTTTGCACCGACTCTGCAGGTCCAATTCACACTTCCAGGCTATTAGTAATACTGCAGTGCCTTCACATCAGACCTTTAGGTATGGCCTAGCTGAGATGGACACCCCGCTTTGATCCATCTCATATCCGGCTACAGGTGCCAGAGGAGCAGGAAAGAGACAGCAATAGCAGCACAGGGCAAATTACTCCTTACGTGCTCTGCTCTCCACCTGCATTGAAGCCCAAGCCATCACGTCTCCATAAGTTTGTCATTGTGCAAGCTACCTGAAACCAACACAGATCTGAACTAACACGATTCCGTTACCTCTGCAGCCATCGTGGCTTCGCCGGGCCGCGCGCCCACGCTCCGTGCCGAGGTCTCCACAGCTCTGTGAGCGTTCTTCAAYCAAACACCCAAGTGCAACCTACTGCAGCCTATCCACTCAATTAATTCTAACTTATGGGAGTACAAAACAGCAGATGAATCAAAAAAGCAAAAACTGGAGCCTTTGTGGGGAAAACCTGACCCCACCTTGCCACCAGCTATAGCAAGAGGGAATGAACGGCCCCAGAGACCTCTGGTGCTTCAGGTGCTGGGCAGGTGTTCCGAGTTAAGGACTTAACAGCTCGTTAAGAGCTGCCCTGCCTTGTCTCAGCAAAGAGCCACTCCAATAAGAAAATYGGTTTCATTTTGACCCTCTCTTTTTGACCTTTTATAAAGTAGCTACATTAAAAAAAAGAAAGCAAAATCAGAACTATTTTATAAAAGCAAACCAGGTATAACAACTTTGCATTTTCTCTGGCAAGAAACCTAATCTGTTTCAACGTCAGATAGTGAGAAAGCTGAGAAGTCATATTTGCTGGAGACAGTGAAAAGGTACAAAACACAGTATTATTCATCCTCATTTTCAAAAATGTTGGTGATGAAATGACTTAAAATAACAAGACCAAAACAAATCTGTTCTTTTAGGCCCCAAGACATTCAGAKTGAGACTAAGACAGTATCTTCACGCTGTCTTATCTACCTATGGTGCAATATTTAGCATTATGTTTACACTCTTGGCTCATATCCTACCTCCAGAGCAACCAAAGCATGAGTCCAGCTTARATATATTTTTAAAAGATAAGAGAAGATTAAACAGACTTACTAAAAATGCTATGGTTTATTCCGATACACTACACAAAGCTCACCTGTATCCAATTATAACACCCATTCACCACCTGGCTAAGACTGTTGGGGGAATTAATGCAGGTCTGCTGCGGCCATATAGATCTGATACTGAAATCACCTGCAACATTGATTTCACCTGTTGTCTCAGCAGCTCCTGAGATGGTTGCCAGCTAGCTGGTTGATGCACCCCCAAGCCAGTCACCTTTGCTCCCAAGTCCCCCCCACATTATAAATACACAATAATGCTTTTTGCAAGCATCTGGCACATACTCCAAGGCAAAGAGCACAATGTCTGGAAAGCAGAGAAAGAGGGCTTGCATTCTCATCCACATTAGCTTCAAATTCACCCATGCTCACGTTAATCTTTCACAGTTTTGTGTCCCCTTGCATTTCACTCCCAGGCCTCCGCTGCTTCCTGAGCAAGCCAGAATCAAGACCTACTTCCTATGCCCTATGAGATCATTTAAAAAACCCTTGTGATATATAAATAATGACTATAAGCAAAAGACAGCAACTTTTATATTTGCATAATCAAAAACAATAGGTGTTCATTCAACAGATCTAAACCTTTTCTTCATTTAATATTCSAAATGGGAGAATTTGCTTCTTCCTGAAATTAGCAGCCCAAAAGAGCTTCAGCCACATGTAGCTTACTCAGAAATATCTAACCTCACTCCAATTCCCTGCAGCACTTCAATAAGATAATTCCTTTTCCTTGGACACTACCTGCACTGCACCTGATCCACGTAGGAAAACATTCGCATGGCTGCCTAAAAGGTCACTCTCTCACAGCACTGCAGTGCCCTTTCCGTACAGATGCAATCACATTTGGGCCCTGAACTTTCTACTTCAGTGTGTTCAGATACAAAACAGGCTAAAATKTGCTGCAGGAAGTGCTCATTAAATGCAAGTTCAGTGCAAAATATTTATATCCCTAGCACCTAATCTATTTACGTAGAACCTTTAGAGTTCTCAGTGGGTCATTACCTAAATGAAAACACTGATCTTTTTCCAGAGGAAGTGGTAGCTCTGCAAGACAAATGACCTGTATCACCGAGGAGGAGGAGGAAGGGGCTGGCTTTTCCGTGAGCCCCTCTGGCTGCCGGAGGGGCGAGGGATGGAGGTGCCAGTACCAACTCTGCATCGGATCAGAGCTTTTGTTTTTTTCACTTATATCATTTTATTGGTGTAGGGGGAAAAGAAAATGGAAAAGAGGAAGCAGATAGAGATTCCAGATTCAATTTGACTGTAAATGATAAGCTAGACAAACTACAGATACCTGAATCAATTCCTTGTAAGATGATGTGCAGTAAAGGCTCTTCTACCCTTTAACCATAAACCTGACTCATCAAGTTTTATTAGTGCAACTGTGTGCATTTTTCCTACTTAACAACAATGATCATCTCAATTTCCTGTAACAGCATTTCCAACTTGTATCAATCCGCAGCAATTTACAAATAAGGTGCTCACAAGAAAGAGCTGTAAATGCTAAAAACACAATTCAAACTAAATGTCACCACACTGCAAAGGAATAAGGCACACTGCTTACCATCTTCAGGAGGCTTYGGTAACAAATTTTAAGTGTCTCCATGATTGAGTCAGGATAGATGAATCTTCCTGCTATAACTCTGATTTCTGCTTTGCCTGACACAAAGACCTTCTAAGTTTAAAATACTACTTGTCCTTTTACAGACTCAAAGGTTTGCTAGGGTCACAACGAACACAGAAAACAGTAGCTTTCTGTATCCACTTGACTTAAAATGAGACAACACAGTGGTGTGCTTGCGCATTGCCAACAACAAATCATTTGCTATCCTAGAAGATAGGATAGGATCCCACATCTTACATGATGTGTACACAAATGCATATATATATGATATATAAGATGCATTTTTTGTGGTATGTACTCTGCATTTTTGAGAATTTGCACCTACCTGCTGTCGAATTTCTTCTTCCATCTTTACTGGGGACCCCAACTCTGCAACTTGTTTGACACCCTCGCTGGCATATCCTCCATACTCCCAAAGGATGTAGTTCTTGGAGTGGGAACCGCCAATGATTGCTGACCAATGGTTGGTTCGTCCTTTCAAGAAGGAAAATTAGAAAAAAAAAGTTAAGAGTTGATGGCCATCCCAGCTCTTGTAACCTCAACTCTTGCGACCACCAAAACTGCCTCAAAGCAGAATTCATAGACTTTTCTTAAGATGAAAGGTCTGAAGTGCCCAGTTTTAGTGAGGATTCAGAATGTTCATGTGTTGCCTRCCATCAGTTCTCACTTAAACAGTTCCCATATTTTTGAGTAATAAAAACAAACCATTTAACTATACAGTCCATATTAGCTATAACAACAAAACACAGAAATGGTGAGAAAGATTGATTGTATTTCAACTGAATGTGCAGCCCTTCCCTGTTTTCAAGCGGCAGCATGCTAGGGTTTGCATCTGCATGATGACAGCAAGGAGATATAAAGGGTTTAATGCCAGAAAACAACTGCTATTCTCTCTGCTTCCACATATTTAAATTTTACATATACCAACCACATCTTTTTTTTTTTTTTTTTTTTTCCCCTTAATTTTCAGTAAGGTTTGCCTATACTTTAGGAATGAAGCAAAGACACCAATTCTGATGTCTCTGCATTTTCTTCAGTTTTCTTGCTTGGATTTCTCATAGTCTGTATGTTCTCCAGGCAGACAAAAGCACTTCTAGTCTGGTTGCTTATCTCACTGAATAGAAAAAATAAATATTTGTGAGTTTAAAGGAAAAGTGTTAGAGCAGTGCAATGGAACTGAAAAGAGAACAATACTGGATTCCACAAAAATGAATCCATGCTTGCATTTAAGTGTTAAATAAACAGAGCTCTGGAAACACATGGGCTTAAGAGGAAGGGGATGAGTGAATGAACCGCTTGCAAAAGCAGACACTGTGCAAAGACAGACTGCGGGGGCTAAGGGAGACTGATGGAATGAGACAGTGTTTAACATTTTTCTTTGTCACTCAGAAGGGAAAGAATAACAGAGCTGCAAAGTACAGTAAGYGAATGAAAAATGAATAACGAGGTAAACAAAAGCAGTGTAGATTTAAGATGTGAAAGGTGAGACAATGAAATTGAAAAAGGCAGTGCAGAGAATAGAACAAACTCAGATRTTTCCAACATAATCCCAGGAGTCTAGAAAATAGATTAGAAATAAAAACAAACAGCAATGGTACAGAAAAAGCCTAGAAAAATGCAGCAATCTGCTGATAAACAGATGAAAGGAGATGGCCTTGCAACATAACGAACAGAGCSTCCACAGGTTCCCCAGCGCACCAAAACAAACCTGCTGAGCTCTGGGCAAGAGCAGACCTGAAATTTTCATACCCCATACGAACTACTCAGCAATTAAGCCCTGAACGGAAGAAAAAAAAGTGTACACAAACAAAACCATCTATAACATACTAGCTGGAGAGGCTGCAGTGTGCAAAGACTCCCTCTTGATCTAGGATCTAATAATTGCATTTTAGACAGGCACAGGCACCTCGGCAAGCCCAAGCGCGGCGCTGGGAATTCAGCCTGAGCTGCCCCTCGCTTCTCTCTAGCCCCCAGGTGTGTCCCTCTCACAGGCCCCAGGTGCCGCTTTCCCAAAACGCGGCAGCAGCCCTCGCCAAAGGGGAGGGAGCGCAGAAGAAAAACCTGTCACTAGGAACCAGAGCACCTCAAATCTTCAGGATATCATCTCATGCATAGGCACTTGCCTTCAAACCTGATGCCCAGTCTGAGCACCAATACCACTTGCAGGAAGACGCAGGAATTTTCAACATTTAGTGTTAGTAGTACTGCATATATGTCACAATTTACGCTTCTGAGGTGTAATCAAGTAAAACATTTTGTATTATAGGATTAACTCCAACCCCATGACAGGTCCTAAAAGGAAAACACTCACGTGGAAAATCTTTTGGATGTGTTTTTTCTGACCAGTTTCCATAGAAAGTTAGCCTGTATTTGGCAGTTCCACAGGCACAGCAATCTAGAATTGGTTTGTCAGTCACACCTTCGGAGGTCGAGTCTAAAAAGGCAGCAATGAAAGTTAAGACACATTAAAGGCGGTTACAATTCAACATCAATCAATGAAAACAAAATTACAACAATACACTAGTAAGTAAATTTGAGTTGAACACCTTTTCTTTTGGTTATCTTGCATTTGGGGCTACATTAGGATAAATGGAAGGGGCAAGATTATTCTTCAGAAAGTCTAGCATATTTGAATTTCCATATTTGAAAAAGCTGTGACTACGAGCTTCTTTGGCTACAGCCAGATACTCCATATCTATTTTGTACAATTAAATATTTTACTGGCACAAATGCAGTTTATTAAAAATGAAAACTAGCCTGGTAAGTACCTCAAAAAGGAAGCAACTTTTTAGCCATTCTAAATTTTCAGGGAGAAGAAATAGGAATTATTCCATAAAAATTCTCTCTGCATAAACTTCTGCAGAAAGTTATTACTTTTCAAAGATATTTAAGAAGCCTCTTCTGGAAAGCATTATATTATGTGATGTGAAAGTTAAATCAAAAGCTGACACACAAGCTCGTATCAAGGGAATGGGCTATTGTTACCACATAGAGTTTAACAACAGACTCCTCCTGCAAGGGAGAAGGATCTGCTGAAGGCAGACACCCAACCCTAGCATTTACAACTGTAGCATACACACAGCTACTTACTTATGGAGGAAGTCACCATTGGTCACCATTACCAAACGTAAGGGTCACTTTTCATGTATCATTCATTTTTAACATGCTATATATTATGAATTAACGAAAGATTTCATAAAGTCCTTCGAGAATTTAGCTACAAAATTCCCCATAGTTTTCAAAGAGAATTTATAGACCTAAGGTACTTCAGAGAATTCCACCCCCTACATTGCCCAAACATCTATATATTGCCATAACAACATTAGTTTTAAGAAGTCAGCATAAAAACAACCACAAAGTACACTAGGAAAAACAAGAAAATGAGATTATCTTAACTTCCTTCACTGAAACAGGCTTTCTGGGAAAGAGGAGTTTACATATGCAGAAACCTGAAGACTATCACTAAAAGACAATTCCATCTGTTTTTTAATTCCTCATGTGACTTTTACCAACCTCCGTTATGCTTAGGCTTAGGTAATGATGGCCTGAAAGCAAAAGGTTTTCACACATACCATGGAAAAAGGCAAAAGGGCCCCATTTAGGGGAAAGCAAGGAAAAAAAACATCATGTTAACACTAAACATGCTAAGGAAGAATACATGTTAATTCAACTGAGTAGGAGATCCCAAATTGAAGGTGGCCAAGGGCCAAAAGTTGCTTTACTTCATCTTACCTTGTTCACAAATTTTTTTTGTGAGAGAACCTTCATCTTGAAAATAGATTATGCGCTTCTGCACAATACTGGCTCTATAAAGGCAAAAAACGTTTAAGATGCGTTTATTCCCTTAAAAAGAAGTTAATAAAACACAAACTAATAAAAGGACAGAAATGGGCTAATAAAAATTTAGTTAACACTTCCGATACCATAGAGAGAAAAGCAGTTCCATTTGCAGTTGAATTTCATTATGTTTTGCAAACACAAAATAAGTGCTGTTACTTTCAGAGATCACAGTCCTATGGTGAGGGGCTGAACTTAAGTGCATTGTTGTCAAATGACTATTAAATATCTGAATGAAATATTATATTGAAATACTAAAATTGCACTCAACCAAATAACAGCACAGCTAAAACAAGCTTCTATTTGTAGGAAATTTCGTAGCACTCTGCAGAGCTAAGCCTTTCTATGATAGCAGAAACACACAGTGCAAACAGCACCATAACGTGCAAACACATAGAGGAGAGGGTAGATAGAGAAATGGCATAAATCGAAGTCTTTCAGAGTAATTTAACAATTCCAAAAGACAGGCCACATTAAAATAAATTAAATCTGAAATACCAATTGAGACTTATGGATCAAACAAAACGCAGGTTTGTAAGACTCAGTTTATCTGGGGATTTGGAATATGAAAATGATACAGATAAAGTCAGTTAGTGTGCAGCTTTTCTCCCCATAGATGTTAATTGCAGACTCCCATCTGAAAGATCATAAGCTTTTTTTCCTTTTTTTTTTTTTTAATTAAATATCATTAAATCAGTAAAAAAACAAGTCCAAGTCCTTCCTTCATCCTGGCATCACATTCACTGCATGGTAAAATCTAAAGCCAGAAATCTACTGGAAAAGTAGTTAACTGAAYAAGTGAATTCAAACAATTTTGAAGATTTAGGCTCCTTTGCATTTGAGATCTTCAAGGTCTTTTCCAACCAAAATGATTCTTTGAGATGTTTGTCTTTTGAACAACCTTTCCCTTTTCACTCCTGAGCACATCCTGCCTGTCCTTCAGGGGCCACCTGCTCCCCAGGGACAAGATCCATTCCCTGCTTGCGGAGTTAAAGGGGCTCCCGGAGGGCAGAGAGCTTGTGCTGGCAAAACAGCAGAAGTCAGAGTTTTGCTGTAGTGATAGCACAAAAATGTGGACAGTTTAACTACTTGTTGCTCGTTTGACTCTACTATGCCTTTTCTATATCTACTATCATCAAGTAYGTACATCAGTGTACTGATACACTGTACAGTACACAGTACATCATCTACATACAGCAGTGAACTGGCACAAACAGTAAATATCTATTATCCCAYCTAATATCAAGCTTAATTTTCAGGAAATCCGAACAAGCATATTGAAATCATAGTGAATTCTTTTCCTTTGCCTTGGAGGATGACAGACTGCAATGTTATTTCTCTGTCCGTGGTGCAGCCTGCACTGCATGAGCTGCACAGCCCGCACTGCGAAGGCCCGGAATGGCCCCGAGGGCTAAGGTGACCCCTTGCAGTTCTCATTAAATTTAACTACTGTTTTARAACATTTTATTAATGCCCTTTATATTAATATCATTATATTGATTTAATTCAAAGGTAATTCTTTCTGTAAGAAAAGAGAAACTGGTTAAATTCAAAGAATGAGGGGGAAAAAAAAAAAAAACATAAAAACATGGTTTGCTGGAGAAGAGCTTCCTGGGGAGAACATGCTTTGGGAGCTGGTATTCTTTGGTCTCCTATCAAACCTTTGCATTGTCATCACTCAGCTGCCACGATCCTGAATTTAATACCCTGTCTCTTAATTGTTCTCTGGTGACCTGAGCTCGATGACAGTCCATAAAACTCTAAACATCAAGGCCCAGATTCTACTCTTACCTCAGCTTTACATCACATAATTACATCGATTTCCCTAGACTTACTGCCCTTCATGACAGCCCAATAAGAAGAAAAAAAAAAATCAGCTGTATATGCTTAAAACTGCTCAGTGACGTGAATCTGTCTTTGACAACTTCCCATTCTCTAAAATTATCAAAGTCAAACTGTAATTCTCATGTGCTCCCTTCGCCATAACACAAGCTCAGAGCTGCACAGAGGGGATACTTCGTTTTGCTCACAAAATGCACGGTCTTGTGGCTCTTGTCATTAAAACCACAGCTTTAAAGGTTGCTGGATGCTCTACTGCAGATGAGAACCTTGCTCTTAACACGGACCCATTAAAACACCTACAACTTCTGATACCCCATCAATCACAGTTCTTATAGCACTCTACCATAAAACTGGCAAGCAAAGCACTTAGGATGATTAATAAAATTGAGCTGAGCAGTCCCCTGAGCTGACAGGTATGCGCATGGCCCCGGTGTGCCCCGCGCAGCAGCCAGCTCGCTTTCCCCTGGTACTGCTGCTGGATGAGGGGCAGCCACGCAGCAGYCTTCATCAACTGGATGATTGAAGACTGGATCAGTGCATTTACCTGCTTTCAACTACCACCCTTTTGCTGTTGTTGCTATTTATTGTTCTAATATCTCAATAAATTTTAGTCCTCTGCAATAGTTCTGATTCTGACTAAAGAAAGTTGCCTCGAGCTTTGAGGCTTATTAAAGCAGGATGAAAACTAAATGGCTACTTTCTACAGAAAAACAAGCAGGCTTTAAGAATTCACACAAGATGCACATCCACTTATTCTCCCTAACTCCCTCCTTGCACTTCTAACCTGAAGTGCTGTCTGAACTTAAAGGGAAGGGGAGATTCCTATGTTCTTCCCCCTAGACAGTTAAAGTTTTAATGGATTTCTTTAAACTGACTTCTTCCTATGACTATCAACAAAACCAACTCATCAAAAGAGGAAAAGAAATATCACTCTCCCCCCAACAAATCACAGTATATTAAACAATAAAAAAGAAAAATGACTTCAAAATCTGTTTYGTTATCTTTAAAATGATGCTTTGAGATGCGTGCTTTTGCCTCGCCATTTTAAAAGGAAGGAAACCATATATGCTACAAGCTAACTCATTTCCTTTTCTATATATTTAGTAGCACCTATTTTTATTAGAAAAACATCAACTGAAAAACCCTAAAAATGCTGTTTATTATTCTTTCTCTTTTGCTGTTCTCGGCAAATCCAGAAGCTCCTGCAATATTTGGCTTAGCAATACAAGTCAGCAAAGGCAACAGGTTGGGTACCAAGTCAGCTGGAGCCCCTGTGCCGTCCCGGTTTGCTTGGTTCCAAGTTATCCCGGTGACTATGAGTATTTTTCATTTTTTCTTCCACAGACACAGCTTTATATCATCTTTCTAACTCCTTTTGTCAAATCACAGCATCAACAAAAACACTCTTTTATTTTGAAGCACCATCTGTGGGTGTAACGATGTGACAAAAGAAGTAAGGAAGAGTACCTTTAAAAACTGTTTCTCTGACAATTTTTAAGCTTATATCAAAACCCTGAAGTACAATAAATGCAGTTACAGTTTAATACAAGCGATTTTGCCAGAGCAGGTGGAGGTACACCGAGCTGGCAAGCTTGTCCTCTTTCTTCCACTTCTATCAGATAAGGAAAAATGAAAAGCTCCAGCTACCCCAGAGTTTAGCTCTGTCATGAACCGTCAGCAGGGGTCAGCACAATTACAAACTTGCCTAAAATTCATTCTTTCTTGATACTGAACTTTGGTTCCTAGCATGGTTTCATTTTTTTCTTTTTTCTACAGTGTGCTGGTAACATGGCTGGGCCAGCCATTCAGTCGAGATACTCCCCATTGCTTAAACCAGAGCAATATTCATGTCAGGCTCCGCAGCCTTCCCGTGCTGACTGCCTTTTCTCCAACAGCTGCCAACACCAAAAGCTGCTCCCTGACAGCTCAGCACATCCATACCCACCAGCAGGCTCTTCTTCAGTTCTACTCCTAAATCCTGTTCACCAATCCTGTCAAAAAATAACATTGAGCAAACCTCTACATGAAGAGCAAAGTCCTCCAATTTGTCCTATGAAGCGCGACCAGAAGCTGGAACATTTTCCTAGCACATACTAATATCATACTCACCTCTACCATCACAGGCATGCAGAGCAACTCACTGATTCCAGGACTGTGTTGGACATCATATGTAATAGAACAAAAATCTCTAAGGAAAAACACAATTATATATGCTGCTATGTTGTATTTGTCCTCAGAAAATCTCTCTGTTCCTTGCTTGGATGGTCACAAGGCATAAATATTACATTTAAAATCTTCAGGAAGAAATACTCTTACTGACAGGATCATTTCTGACATATACAGCACACCTCTTACTTGCAACAAATGAAAACACTGGAAAAAAAAAAAAAAAAAAAAAAAAAAAAAAGAGTGAGTTTGCCTGGGCCTCTTGAGCAAATTTCAGGTTCCTTAACTCCCACTGCTACTTGTGGGCTAGGTTATCCTCACCAGGCATTTTGCTAGTCATTTTTTTTGCTCTAAGTACTGTGTCCTTGGATGTCAAGACTAAACTTCATAAATCACACTGTAAAGAAGAGCTAGGAAAAGCTGGACAGCACTGCTTGGAGGATCCATTTCTCTCCCTGCTCCAAGTCTGTGCAATAGATGGGAATGACAGACTATCAAAGGTGGGAGCACAGCTTCAATCCAGAGAGGCCACAGCTGCAGCCAGGGCTTCCCTGAAGCCTCTGCAAAGAGCTTAGAGACCTCAGACCCCTGAAACAGGCTGGAGTGACAAGTACTGCTGGGAACTGATTGACT